>NW_021604588.1:19023688-19042977 GCF_004785775.1 Grammomys surdaster
TTTCTTTCTTTCTTTCTTTCTTTCTTTCTTTCTTTCTTTCTTTCTTTCTTTCTTTTGAGGCAGGATTTCTCTGTGTAGCTCTGGCTATCCTAGAACTCATTGTGTAGACCAAGCTATCCTTGAACTCAGAGACCTTCCTGCCTCTGTTTCCTGAGAGCTGGGATCAAATATGTGCACCACTACCACCCAGATTACTTTAAACATTTTTCAATATAATATTTTCTCTTTAATTTTCATACATATATCTTGTAGGCTGAGCAAGCCTCACTCTCCCCTGCTGTATATCCTCTCTGTGCCATGGACATTTCATTTCTACTTCCATTTTAAGCATGCAACATGGGTTTATTTAACTATGTCCAACCTAGGACACACAGAAAGGAGAAAATTTTATATTCCAAAACTGGCTTAGTCTCCTTAGACACACACCTCTGCATGCATATAGCTTACCACAAGCAGCATAACGTCACTCCTCTTTATGGCTAAAAATCTCATTTTGACATGTTTGTTTGTGTGTGTGTGTTTGATAAGAACACTTAAAATCCACTCTGTTAACAATTTCTAAGTGTATTAACATATTTTTAACTCCAGGCATCATGGCAGATTCTAAGCTCTTTCAAACTTTCCCTATTTTTCTTTTTTGCTTGCTTGTTTCTTTGTTTGTTATTTTGCTTGATACATGGCCTCATTACATTGCTTGCCTGTCCTGGAACTCTGTAGACCAGATTGGCCTCAAACTCTCAGAGATGCCTGCCTCTGCTTCCCGAGTGCTGGGATTAAAGGCAAGCTCTTTCAAGCTCACCATTCCATTTGAGATTCTGTGTTCTTCACCACCCTCTCACCAATAAGCTCCATCTCTGTTCATTGCTTCACTCCAGTCACTACATAGACCTGAGGTCATATGTCACAAGACATTTGTCTCTGTGCCACACTAAGTTATGTTCCCTAGTCACCACACCTGGAACGAAATGGCATAAATGATGTCAAATTTGGTGAATGATCACAGTCTGTTTTTCTGTGTCAGCTTTTATGTTTTATTTGTGTATATAGTAAAAGGCTTTGTCTTACAAGTATCTCCAACAGTCTGTCACCACTTTCACACAGTTAATTTGCATAACTTAAAAAGATGTGTCAAAACCACTGTGAGCATGCTAAAACAAATACACTTTCTACCAAGTTTGTGCAAAAGGATCTACATATTTATGTTTTCGGACTGTGGGTGTCAAAAAGAAGGCACGAGAAACATCCTTTTCCTTATATCTAGAACGAAGCTAATTAATAAAAAGTCACAGTCCCCAAACCTTAGTGTAAAGCAAGTGTGTTAGCACCTGTGCTGCTTAAATAACAAAAATAACAGAACCTCATTGTGTCCTGGTGTGAGGCTGGCTTTAAAATCAAGTGTCTGCAGGTTGATTCCCTTGAGCATCAGGACAGAGGATCTGCTCTGAGCCCCCTTTCATGCTTCTGATAAAGGGCTGTCTTCCTCTGTTTTTTCCTTATTTTCAAGACAGGCAGGGGCTCTCCCTCAACCTGGAGATCACCATTTGGGATAGATTGATGGCCATCAAGGTTTCTTCAAAGTGACCTCTTAAATCTTGGATTCCAAAAATCTATGAACTATGAAGAATGTAAATTTCACAGGAACTATTTTAAATGATTCGGGACCAGGATTGAGTTGCAAGGCAGAGCCTGCAATCTTACTGCCAGCAGCATTGTAACTGCTCTCTGACCCTGGGGCCTGCTGTTTGAAAGACACCACAACCTCCAGCCCAGGAAAGGAAAGGGTCATTCACTGTCTTTGCAAAGCTGAGGACTACCTGTGGAGAGCTGTTCAAATATTCCATCCCGAAACCCTGGGTAAAGGACACAGGAGACATGAGGGCTGGCTCCATTACTGTCTGTGCCAAGAGACACTGGTTTCAGTTTGTGTGGAAGTCTCCAGGCACCTGTGGCTTTAAGTATCTACCTTACAGGTAGAGGCAAATGAGTAGTTTTTTAAAATAACCAGGTAGTTAACCCAATATAGATTTACTTAACTTGTTCAAATAATTCTCATACCCCTGTGCTCCTTTAATTGGATGAAGATAGATAACATATTGTATAGTGTGAAGAAAACGTGGAACAAGAATTATGGAGTAAGAACAACCATTTTTCAAGGTCACTGCCCAGGATTTCTCTGTCAAACATTGTCCCTTTGTGGGGAGCTTCTTAAAAGACACTTGTTCTTCTAGAAAACCAAAGCCGGATTCTTCGCACCCACACTGGATGAATCACAACCACCTATAACACCAGCCTTTGGCAGATCTGACTCTCTTTCCTGGCTTCCAGAGGTGCCTGAATACAGTTAACATGCACACATCCAGACACGCATAAATAAAAATAAAACCTAAAAAAATCAAAGCAAACCTGCTACGTGGGCCAGTGAGATGGCTCACTGATGGTAGGTGAGGGCATTTGTAACTAAGTCTGGTGATTTGATCTGAAGAACTCACATGGGTAGAGAAGATTAGAAAAAGAACCGACTCCTGCAACTTGTACACACACACACACACACACACACACACACGGACACACACACGGACACACACACGGACACCGACACAGCATATGAATATATTTTGAAAAAACGACACTGCCCCAGTCTCGAGTTATTAGCTTGAAAGGGAGACTCAGACAACCCTTTACAGAGAAGTTTCCCGGTGATTTACAGAAAAAGACCTAATTATATTTATGCCTCATTGATAATTTTGTAGCTCCTTAGAACACATCGACTAGATATTTGAAGGTTGAGAAAATATACCCTTTGAACGAAAAGTCTTGCTATCAGCAAATGACTGACTATGTTCATAAAATGACTAAATTATAGTGATTAAATCAGTGGCAATTGAAGCATCTGCTTACAGTAGGAAACTGAGGATTCTCTCGTGTGTGGTTGGGGATACTAGCTGCTCATTTTAGCACCGGGCTTAGCATTTGACTGTCTAAAAATTAACAGCATAGTGTTGCCTTCCAATAAAACTCGTGAAGAATACACACAGCTGGGTTAGAACAACATGTTCTTCATTGAAAACAGAATTTGACTGTCACGTGCGTGTCCGTCCCAAAGCAGGAAAAGCCAGTTGCCCCACAAGACAGCACTGCCAGATGGCAGTGGTGGCTGAGAGCTTGAATACCTTCGGGCGTGATGTGGAGACACTTGCTTTGGATGGTCCAGCTGTTGGCTTGCCCTGTCTCTTTGTTCAAAGGCACTGTCTAAGGAACCTAACCACAGAATGCTAACGTAGGATCTTTCCCTGCACCTCCTGCCTTGTCCCTGTGGCAGTTGGTTTATCCACACCGCAGAGCCAACAAGTTCTGACATTGCCGCTTTCCTTCCTAACCTACCCAGTCTCTTGACATTAGCGAGAAGGATTCAGAGTAATTTCCAGTCTGCAGTGCCCACCCCCCACCCCCGGTCCAGAGCAGCTGGAGAGGGTGACACTATTGAGGGGCCTGCTAATCCTAATGGCCCTTGGGTCTTTCCTCTAAAAGATACAGCAAGCAAACATGCCAAGTGCTATCTGTAGATAGGTAGTGTCATTGTCCTGAAAGAACACTTACAATGCTATGTCCACACCGTGAATTCTGAGCGCGCAAACAAGTTGAAAAAACACCCGTGGCAAGAACAGTTGCCACTCCAGATCACTGTCCGGTTCTAAGCAAGGGAGGGGTGGGCCTAGCTCATCCTGTGCAAATGTGTGCGGACAGGGTTTAAGATGGAACAATACAAGACACATCATCTTAATTACGGTGCACGGAGAGACATGAGACATGCACAGGGCAGGGACAGCAGAGTCACTTTGCGGTTCTCTGGGGGCTCAGGTCTCTCTTCAAATGCTGAGACAAAAAATGCCTTCCTGATGATAAATACAGTCCTTAGGTGAGATATACAGAAAATTGCACTCCATAGCACATAACTAAATGTACCCCGAACATCTCTGGATGCAACTCGTCTGCTGAGGCACCGATAAAAAATTCTATTTCAATGAAATTGTGCATTTTCATTATTAAAAGTATGAACTCTGTTCTTAAATGTTGATTACACAGCTATTGTTAGAACTGTTGTATTTTTTCAACAAGTCTCAAATAAAACATTAAGACAGATGAATTCTGACTTCCTTGCCAAATAAAGTATGTGTGACTAACTCTCGAAATGCCACTTGAGATATAATTTAAAGTTTTGCACTGGTGTGGCTTCCATTGTGTTAAAAAGTACAATTTTCTTTTTTTTCCTTCCTAGTTTATTTACAAATTATTGAAATTGAAACACTTAAGATTTAAAAACTCCTGATTTGCAAAGATCATAAATTAAATGTGACTTGGTAACAGACGCCTTAAAGAGCTAATATTATATTGATAAAATCTTGGTTTTAAACTTTTTAATGAAAATATATAATTATCACCCAATTTTTTTAATTCAAAAATTACAATATTCCTTTCTTAGAAAATAGTTTTATCTTTTCTGTATGGGTAGTAGAATTTTTATTGTTGTTCTATTGTTATTAAATTACTTTTATGATTAAATGTGATTATAGGAGAGACTTACCAATGTCATAAACCATGTCTTTGTCAAGGCAACATTATTTTTATAGTACCAAGTTTGAAACATTTACTAGGTTTTTCTTGTGCCTTGGTGCCCTTTGTACAGAATAGAAATTTTAAAGGGGTGGACTCTTAATCTATTATTTTTGTCGCTTAAACTAGCAACTGCATCTACTTGAAAGAACAAAAGTCAAGGATTGTGTAAGATTTTTAAACACGAAAAGGACGTAAGCATTCTTTTTCCTCAAAGGAAGGAATATATTTTAAGTTTGGGGTCTTCGTAGAAGCGGAGGTTTTTTCCCCCTCTCTCTATGAGGGTTGGAAAGCAATGTGTGGGCGGCAGAGGGGGAGTTGGAGGGCCTACGAGCGTTTCCACTTATTCTTGTTACCTCTGAAAGGCTGCTCACCTCCGGTAACCATCACTCTGGAGCTTAAATAGGTTGGCCCTCAGCCCTGGAAACCCTATAACCTCAATTTTTAAACGGTATGCTTCTTGGACCTGCTTGGGCTGTGACATTATTCCTCCTGCCTTCCAAGTTAAGAAAATTACTTTTAGCAGGTCATAGTAAAGGCGGATTATTACATAATTGGTAGAAGCGCGTCCCATTTTTCAGGAGGCAGACAGCATTCCGGAGGCGCGAGGGATGTGTTTTCCTTTCTTCTCCCGGCATTTACACCAGGGCCCTGTGTTCGTTTTGGATAAAGACAAGACTTCTCAGCACCTATTTCGCCTCCAATTTAATGAAGTTGTTAAAGTAGCAAGACTGACAGGTTAATTATCCTTTATAAAAGGGGGACAAATTGAACTGTGTCTTTCCATCATTTTTTGATATATCCGGAAGCTCCGGAGGTGCCCGGACGTGGCTCTGGTGAATAGCTCAGCTAATCCACTCTGCAATTCTTCCCTGACCCTGCTCTCCCCACCGGGGCTTCGCTATATTGCGGTTGGTTTCTGTTTCACATTCAACAGATCCCACTTTATTATAAATTCAGAAGGATTTTTTTCCCTCCCTCTCTCCATATGTTGGCTGACAGGTCTGCTGAAATAACTGATGGCTAAATTTAAACTCTGATGAAAATTAACCCAAGTGTTAAATGCAAACAGGAGCTGCCTGGAAGAGAAAAGAGTTATCATGGTAGACGCCAAACAGTGGAAAATGTGTGTAAATTAATGGAGCCTCGCTGGTGACAAGCCGTCAGGCAGTTTGATGGCTCTTGCTAGCGTTTCAGTCCCACTGAAGTTGGCCAGAGGGCAGAATGGACAAGTCCTGCTTTTCAAAAAGACCGCGGGAAGCTTGACAGTAGCACTAACTAGATCTTTAAAAGTTCATGGTCAAATAAGAGGCTTTTTTTTTTTTTTTTTTTTTTTTTTTTGCAGAGCTTTGCACTAAACAGAGTTTGCAGACAGGAGAGCCATGGATGAGACATCAAGTCACAAAATGATCAAGAGAAAAGACGGAAGACAGTGGGAAATGATTTCCAAACCAAACTGGCTGATTTTAAAGTTCATATCGAGAATTGGCTTTGTTAAGCATCATGAGCATTTGGCTGAGAACATTTCTACTCAGGAATGTGCTTCCCATGCTGGAGGCGTCTTTCACAGAAACGACAGTCAGTACTTCTCAACTCTCTCTGATTAACATATGTAAAATATGCTCTTTTATCAAAGCGCATGGAAAAGAAACAGGAGTCTAATCAAATGTGACTGCGTTTCCTGCCTAGACATATACATGACAGGGAGAATAACTTAAGGAAGGAGAGTTCCATATCCCGTCCTTTCCCTTGGGGGAAAGCACTATTTTGCTTGATGAAAGCGTATCATTTAATAATGTGCAATTATGATGTAGTATTAGTCAGATGTAATGGGCAGAGCACTGGCTCAGGGGGCAGGAGCCCTGCATTCAGTCTGGTCTCGGTCTGTCAACAGTACTGTGACCTTGAACAAGTGAGCCAGGCTCAGTTTGCCCATCTGTTAAACCGGAGGGATAGCAATGAGACCCAGACGTAGAAGAAACACCCATGGGCTAAAGTTTACCTTGAACATGCCAGAGATGGACCCTTAGCACAGAATGTGAGCTTGGAGGACGAAAGAGTAAGCTGGCTCCTTCCCAGGTGAGTGTGAAAAGTCTCACAAGACAGTGACTAGTAGGCGAGCTCTTTATAAGCTACGAAGCTATTAATTGTTGTCCTGTGGTTTCTCTCCACAGCCCACTCATGTACCCTCCATTTGGTGCGCCTTCCTTCTGCAGCCTTCAGTAGTCTGTGATTAGAAGCATAGACTTGTGAAGGTTGGAGTTTCAAAGGGTCAGCATGTCAGAAAAACAATCAAATGTGCTAAGTCCCTAAAGCTGGCATGGTGTGGGCTTTGTTCTATGACTAAGAGACAGGTATCTTGAGCTCCACCTATTTCCTCTGCATGGCAGAGTGCTGAAAGAGATGGTTGCAGGCCTGCTCATTAGATAGGCTGCCTCCAGATTCAGCAGAAGTCAGTTCTCTGGGGCCTCCTCTCTCCTGCTTCAGCAGGTACTGGAAGGTATTCACAGTGTCAAGCAAAACCCAAGTTGGGTTATATGGCCAACAGTTGAGGTCTTCATACCAAAGTTATTTACACTGGCATCAACCTCTTCCTGTCTCCAAGTGAATTCTGCTGAGAAATGACTGACTGACTTCTGACACTCAAGCCACTTCTTTTTATAAAGAATTATTTGTATGTCTATGAGTGCATTCTATATATGCTCAGGTCATGGAAAAGGCCAGAAGAAGGCGCCAAGACCTCTGAAACCAGAGTTACAGGAGGTTGTGAGCCACAATACTTGAATGATGGGAACTGAACGTGGGTCCTCTGGAAGAGTATTTGGTGCTTTTAACTGTGGAGCTGTCTCTCCAGCCCCCAAGGCACTATTTTCATCTGTGTCTTCTCACTCTGGTTGCATGAATCTGTGTGGGCCTATCAGCTGCTCAGAGAAAGCTTGTTGTTTTTCTGAGGTCTGGCAAGCGTAATGGGAAGGTCACATGCTTTTTCGCTCTTCTAGAACTGAAAGATAGTGCACCCAAACCCATAAGGAAAGAAATAAAGTCACAGCTAACCATTATACTTACCTGGTAATCTGCCTATCAGGGAGCATTAGAGGGAGACTCATTGGTACAAAAATGGGCTCTGCAAAACTATATTTTTTTTCTATATTTATCATGGTGAAACATTTGCTATATCTTTGTTCTACCATACAAACAACTCTGCATATTTTCACCTCCTGTTCACCTCAGCAGAGCTCTAAGATAATCTCCTTTCGGATAGGAAAAGAATTGGTATCTTGACACGTCTCCTGGACACATGTGTGTTCTTTTATTCAAATATTCTTACAACATGAGGCCCCTGGTTTTGTCCAAGGAACACAGTCTTCTGTGTCTTCTTTCCACAAAGTGGCCAGAAATACTTCTTTGGTGTTTATTTTATTCCTTACAAGGTCTCATCGTAGCCCAGGACAGCCTCTTAGTCACCCTGCAGCCAAGACTGAGTTTTGAACTCCTCCATCTCCCTGCCTCAAGTTCTCCCAGTGTAGCTACCAAACCCCCGTGCTTCTGGTTTATTTTCTTAGGGTTACCCTTAGGTCCTGCTGTATTTGAAGAGCCTCGCACGCCATTGTCCGGTGTATTCCCACACTCAGGAAGGGATGAGGGCCTCTGCAGCCAGGCAGACACAGGACCAGGTGCAGGAAGCCCTAGAGAAATGGTTCTGAAGTGACTGAAAGCTGTTGACATCTGACAGCCCTTCAGTGGCCTCTGCCAGCAGAGCAGGAAGGGGTTTTCATCCTCAGCAGACGATCCCTACACAGCAGCTTGCATTAATTGGTCCTCTCTCTGGCTCTCACGGCAGGGGAGACTGAAGATTGGCATGGCTACCTTGCTGCCTGCCTGGCTGGAGTCGGGGGTCCCAGGACCGCTGGGGTACAGAAGGGTCCTGAGCTTTGTGAAGCTAGCTGCTGACTCAGCGTTAGCCTACAGGGTGACATCAGAGAGCCGAAACCCAGAACCAGTAAAGAGGTCTTTTTAAAATCACAGCAGTGATTCATTAGTAAGTAGGGAAGGGAAATGTTTAAGAAAGAAAATAACTGTGTATAACTGTGTATATTACATTGTTTTGCGATGAAGATTTTTTCCCCTTCTTGGTTGTTCTTTAAAAGCATATTTTGCCTGAAACACACTTCAAAGCTGGCATTCTCCCTATCCCCAACTTTCAGCCAGAATCATTTCAGTGACATTAGCTCAAATACTCCTCTTTGACTCAGCCACATTATATAGGATACTTAATGGATGAACTGTGTCCATGTCTGTGAACCTCTCAAAAAATATCCTTATCTGCTTATTGTCTGCAATATAAATAACCACTCTACATTCATGTCAGCGCCTATGGTCTCTATACACAGGTGTGATAAATTCAGTATCCCTCTACAGACCTCAGCTGCCTGACAGATTCCCAGCTATCCAGCACTAACCGTAAGTCATGGGCTTTAAAAGTACACAGCTCCAATAATGTTGTGTGGTCAAGTGGTTGGAAGGCTGCCTGCCGAGGGGCTGTGACTGCTAACCTTTCTGTCTCCCGTGGAGGGATTTGCTGGTAGCCTAGCATAGTATAAAATATGTGTTTATCACTTCACAGGTTTAAATGAATAATCTGCACATATATACCACCCTAGACCACAGATTGAAGATGTAGACTTGATAAATCAGGATTGCCTTTTACTCTGAAACAATAAGTAGCTTACTAACTAACTAACTAACTAACTAACTAACTAACTAACTAACTAAGTAGTTAAATAAAATATGAAGCCACCTACTGTAACAGGGTACAGACTTTAGGTCTTTCAGTGCTTCCTTTATCCATAAGGATAATCGTCCACAGTAGTATGTCTTACTTTCTGTATGATCTGTGTGATAAGCAGATGAGTCCGAAGGGCGACATGTGCAGACATATGTCTGTGTTTAGGAAGAGAAAACAGAAAGACAGAACCCCTGAGCACACACTGCAGTGTCTTAGGCCTAGGGGATCACGGAAACACTGTCCCCTATCCTGGAGGATGAGGGAAACACACATTCGACCTTGGCCTTGGCAGAGAATTCAGACAAGTTGGGGTTTTAGAATAGACCCAAGATGGGATTTTCAGAAACAGCTTGGCATATTTTGGACAGATATCAAGAGAAGAAGCCCAGTTCCCACTGGGACTGTTGGGTCAGCAATATGTCCATCTGAGGCCTGTGGTAGCCACCATGTCCCTTGTGACAACTCGGCTGGTGACAGATTCCAAACCAGAGGTAGCTTAACTGGCCTTGACTACACCAGCCTTGCTGAGAGCAAAAAATACAACTCCTGATTTGAGTCACATGGGTTCAAATATTCCCTTTTAATTCAGCTACTAAAGTAGATAGACATCTAACTGAATCAACTGTCCATTTCTTTATATTACCTCATTTTTTCACTTAGTAAAGTACCACATCTAAAACAAATACAAGCATGTTTCCATAGCTACTAGAAAGATGTCTAAACTATCATCTGCTTGATACGTTCTAAACAGTGAATGCATTCACTTCTCTCAGCAACCCTTTGGGGGAAACGTTATTGTTCACCTTCATCATCTCCTTTGGCTTGATAGCACACACTGGCAACATATGTGGACAGGTACACATGTATCACATACATCCTTGCACACACACACACACACACACTCAAGTATACTAGAGTTGAATGTAAAAATGAACAGGTTTAAACCAGACTAATAAGAGGACCATCCATTCTTCTTTGGGCAGTAGGCAGTTCTGCTCAAGAATAGAGTTTAACCTTTGAGACGCTCTTTCCAGTCTTTCATCTTAGGATCTCCCTTCCCTACACCCCACAGCCCCTGACAATTTCCTAATGGCCCCTGGCAGCCCCAGAATTGCTCTCTTCTCAATCTTGATATTCTCTCTCTCTCTCTCTCTCTCTCTCTCTCTCTCTCTCTCTCTCTCTCTCTCTCTCTCTCTCTCTCTCTCTCCAAGATTCTAAGTTCAACTTTACTCTTTGCCTCTTGGGTCTAGCACAGTTCCGCATAGATGAGTGCTGGCATGCTGCTTGCTCATGTTTGTGCTGGTCTGGTCACCTCTGAGAAGAAGTTGCTGAGTGCAGAGTTGTACCCCAGAGCTTGCCATGGAGTAGCAGGCTCTCAATTAACATGTATTTAAAGTGCTATTTGGACGAAATCTTTTAAGTTAAAAATAAGATCAGTGAACATTCCAGGAATGATGGCACAGGCTCCTGGCCTGGCAGCTGGAGAAGGAAGCTGCTGGTCATATGTCCATCCACACACAGGAAACAGGAAGAAGGAACAGGGAGGAGGAGCAGACCCCAAGGCCTCAAAGCCCACCCCCAGGGACATGTTTTTTTCAGTAAGATTCCACAGTCCAAAGGGTCCATAACTTTTCCCAAACGACATCTCCAACTGGGGACCAAATGTTCATATACTAGGACCTGTGGGGGACTTTTCTCATTCAAACCACGATAGTTTTATGTTCTTCATTGCTAAAAGGATTTTGAAGGAAAGCTTTGTTTCTGTGTGTTGAATCTGTTCTGTGGACTTCATAGTACCTAGCTCTTGCTTCCTTAGCAGAAGAATGAGCATCAGGCTCAGAGCACATCACCTTCTGAGAAGCCTGGTCTTGGCGGTTTCCCTGTTCTGCATGTGATGTGTCCAACTGACTCTGTCATGTGTGCACATCCTATGGCAGTTGGTCAACTCCACTGCTATCTTTGTATCCAATGAGGAAGGACCGTGGCCCTTCAGCTAAAGCCCAAGAGGATGCCTTCAGGCTACCTCCCAAAGGGTGTGGGGCCACCGCTCCCCACTGGGTCTGACCTCACCCTGTCACTTCTCTGAGAACATTGTCTGTGTGAGACATATCTTCCTTGACATCCCTGCAATTATATAGTAGGTGGCATTTTAGGATGGTTGCTCCTGGTGGTAAGCATTGTTGTGCTGAGGACCATAATATTCATATGTCTATACCATCACTGCGATCACCAGACACAAGTACAAATTATACTATACTGAAGACAGAGGGTATTCCAGGACTGTGCCCATGGGGTGTTCTTTCAGATCCTATGATGTTTATTTTTAATTGTTTGTTTGAAACAACCTAAAGTCATAGGAAGAGTCTCTGTGATTATTTGTTTTGGGCTGGTCTGTGGCAATGTCTATGGGGGGAGGGGTCTTGGTTAATAGATGTGTGAAGACTCAGCACACTGTGAGGGCCTTATGGGTGACACTTTCATGTAGATGGGGTGGGGGAGGGGCGATGTCCTCAATTATATTAAGGTGGAGAACCCTAGCAGGGCAGGAGCAAGGGAGTGAGCATGCGTGCATTCATTTGCCTCTGTTCCCGATTGTAGGTGTGATATGAGTGTTGGCTTCAAGCTGTTGCCACTGTGACCGTCCTATAAGGGACTGCCACCTGGAACTGTAAGCTCTAATCAGCCACTTTATTGGGTTTTGTCAGTTTTGTTTGTTTGTTAATCTCAGCAATAAAAATAAAGCCAGGGCAGGAACTCTGTACTGGCTGAACAAATATAAGTCGGAAAAATCCCAGAGAGATTCTGGGATTTTTCTCTTTCAAGAGTTCATAGCACTCAGGACAGGCAAGAGGCAGGCGGCCACCCCTCTGTACCCATCACTAGATGCCAGAAGGGCAGCAGCCCCAGCTGTTCAGGGCTCTCTAGAGTCCTATGAGTAGGAGAACAGAGAAATGTGGCCTGGCCACAGTATCCCAGGGCTAACAAGACCTGCAAACAAACTGCAACGTGCTGGCCCCAGCTCTGAATCCAGAAAACTGAGGTGACAGGGCCATGTTTCCTCTAAAGCAGCGGTGTACAACCTTCCTGATGCGACGGCCCTTTAATACAGCCACTCATGTTGTGATGACACCCAATCAGAAAAGTGGTTTTGTTCCTACTTCGTAACTTTGTTACCATTATGATTCATAATGTAAATATCTAATATGCAGCATCTCTGGTATGCGACCCCTATGAAAGGGTCATTTCATTCAAGCCCCCAAGGGGTCGTGGCCCACAGGTTGAGAATCACTGCTTTGAAGGCTTTAGAAGACCTTCTGGCATCGTGAAGTTTCTTGGCTGAAAAAACATAACAGTGGTTTTCTCCTGGTGCCCATCGTCCATCTCTCCATCTTCAGATTTCCCTTTATTATAAAGATGTGAGAAATGTTGGAGTCAGGGTACATCCCTGACCATATTTTAATTGAATCTTCCGTGGCCCCATTAACAAATATGGGGGTATACTGAAGAACCAGGAATTAAGATTTCCAGGATGGGTTTGGAACCTTTGCCAGTCTTCCCATAATAAGACCAACCCACGGCCAGCAGCTTATCCCCTGCCTCCAGCTCTGCATGGACGCAACCACAATGGGGGCGAAAGGATCCCCTTGGTAACTAGGCCTAAGTAAAGCCATCTTTTACTTCAGTGGCTTGAACGAGCAAATTTGACTGCTCCTTAAACCAGCCACTACACTCCCTGGGCTTAGCTGCGGGAGAGGAGGCTCAGCAATAACTAAACTTCAAACCCTCCCAGGGAGGCAGCAGGGGGAGAAGCAAAGAAATAACCGGCCCAGCTGCCCTGTTATTCACTGAACGCGGTTTTCTCACAGGCTTCACAGTAACTTCAGCGCGGGGAAGTGAATTAAATGAAAGCCGGAACCGCTAACGTGCTGTTAGCTCACAGCTACGATGCACTGTGACATTTGCTTTAAAATCATGTAGAAGTGGCTCACAAATTCTATTACGGCAATTACCGAACTTCGCTGCAGATGCTCTTCCCTGAAAGGGAGGCAGGAAGCCATTGAGTGGAGAAACCCGTACTGGCTGCAGGGCCCAGAACACCTCGCAATCTGGGTCTGCACGGTGGGAACTTCCAGGTGTCGAAGCCAGTACCTGGGAACACAGGATAAGGACCATGCACCATCACAGGCCATGCGTCCTATGCAAGGCATGGGAGAAAGAAGATTTACTTGAAAGAAATATAAATGCTAATTGCATTTAGAAGCTCTGTCTCTTTTTCTACGAGGATTCATAACTTTGGGCCAAAGCATCCATTCATCTAATCCCCACTTCTTCCTCCCTTTGAATTTTATGACGACCAGAGGGATCAGAGCCTTTGGTATTTTGAAAGGAGACGTGTTTTTGAAGAAATACTTGTAAGTATATTGGGGGTGGGGTTGGGAAGATGGTTCAGGCAGTAAAGTGCTTTTCTTGAGAGCATGAGGGCCTGAGTTCAATCCTGCAGAACCCAGGTAAAAAGATAAGCCAGGCACAGCAGCACGGTGCTTGTGACCCAGTAACCCAGTTTCAGAAGGCAGAGGCAGGCTGATCCCTGGTACTTATTGGTCATCCAGTGTAGCTCACTCGGAGAACTCCAGGCCAATAAATAATCTCTGAAAACAAGGTGGATAGCCGCAGAGGAACGACAGCTGAGACTGTCTTCTGGTCTTCACATACGCCTGCATACACAGGTACACACATCTACACTCACATGCAGATGTGCACGGGCACACACACATAGCACTCTGCACATGTACATGAGCACACATGCAGAGATATGCAGTGAGCATCTACTCTCTGCATATGTTCCAAAGTAATTTAATAAGTTGGTTGTTTCTGTATCATTCCTATAAAAAGGCAGAATACTGCTGACATTCAGAGCCAGGGTCAGCCTCTCAAAAGGCAGAAATCAGTCTGTTCTAGGTGACTTTCTACTGTGGTGACAAAATACAGACAAATCACAGCTCAGTGGAGGAGAGGGTTTATTTAATCTTTTACTTACAGGTTACAGTTCATCGTGGAGTCAGGTCAGCCAGAAACTTAAGAAGAAACCATAGAAAGACTCTGCTCACTGGCTCCATCCCTGGATCATGTATAGCAGGCTTTCTCATACTGCTCAAGACCTCCTGCCTAGTGAAAGGTACTGCCCACAGTGGGCTAGGCACTCTCACATCAGTTAACAATCAAGATAATCTTCCACAGAAACACCAACAAGTCAATTCATAACTTACTATGTTACAGGCATAACTGGGTCCCTTGGCTCAGGAACCAGAAAAGACTTGGTTCTAGGGTGGATAGAGTTGCAAGGTGGGAGACGATCCTGTCCAAATGGTTACGAACAGATTTAGACAACCACACTTACTGAGCCTCATGGGATGAACAGAAGGGAGGAAGGCAGAAATCTTGCAGGAAATTAAGAGACTCGGTTGAGCCACACTGAAGCCGCTGGCCCTGACATTCCACCTTTGTCTCCTTCCTCAACTTTCAAATGATGTTATTTCACAGAGGTATTTCGAGTACAAAGAAACACAATTAGAGCTAGATTGTTATAAAACGTACAGGGTCCCCTGCAATTGCCGGGCCTGATTACCTATATCTGGCAGCCCTCTCCAGGATTTCTGTAATCAGTGGGATGAGCTGACCCCACCATGATTAACCTGAGCATCAAGTACCTTATTCCACCTCTGTGCCTCTCTTCTCAAACCTGACAACCATGTTGTCCCCACAGCTTAGGCGGTATCCGATGCTTGTGGAGTTGCCAGTGTCCGTCCGGAACAAGCCAGATCACAGGAGACCAGAGTGTAGCATATCTCCCACTCCAAGAGGGAAGCACTGCACAGTGACTCTGAGAAAGCACACAGTACCAGCAACTGTTACCAGACTGTATGAGGAACACACACAGGTTCAGTGTCCACACAGCTGACCACTTGCTGGGGCTCTGCTTTCTGTAACCATCTTCTCCTCAGAGACACATGACTTTTAAACATTTTGAAATAGTAACCTGGTTCTGCTTGTCGGCTTTGCTTGCTTTTCTCTTCTCTTTGTTTTAGTGAGATCTTCAGATAAAAGTGTGGTTAAACACCTGCCTCAAAGTAAGATGAAGGCCCTGTGGTGATGTGGTGGCATAGTGACATGTGCTGTATCTTGGTGGCAGAGGAAATGACTGCGAACCTGAGGTCAAAAGCTGTGCCCTCCTGACACAGCACCAGGCTCTGGACTGAGCTGTGGGTACCAAGGCAACAGGAAGTAAGGAAAAGAAATAAAGATTCTGCAGCATCCACCCATACAGACAAATGACCAAGAGATGAGGAGGATGATGGGTGTCCAGTACAAAGCAATGTAGACAGGTGACATGGAGCTTCATGCCTTCCCTTGGAAACTTCCAAGTCTCCTGGTGTTTGTAGGATTCCAGCAGAAAGAGCAGCAGGCTGAAACAATTCCCATAGTTCCAGAAAGGTATTTGTCCTTGTTAGGGTTATTGTTGTGATGACAAACCATGCGCAAAGCAACTAGAGGAGGAAAGGGTTTATTTGGGCTATGCTTCTAGATCGAGTTCATCACTAAAGCAAGTCAAGACAAGAACTCAAACATAAAAGGAGCAGGCGCTGGTGCCGAGGCCATGGAGGGGTGCTGCTGACTGGCTTCAATTGTCCCAGTAAATTGAGGTTTTTACTTTAATGGTTCTGTCATCTTGTTAATAACAGCTGGCTCTTCAGCCCTTGATAACCAGAACGGCACATTCTTAACTCAAAATAACAATGGCCCTGAGAGTCAGTAAGCGACTCTCAAACTTTCCTCTGAAACCTCTCAAGCCAAGCCACCATGCTCCCATAGAACAGCTTACCAAAGTTTGAACATTCAGTGGGTTTTCTAGCTCAAAGTTCTAAAGTCCTTCCACAATGCTTCTGAAAAAAACAGTGCGTATCACAGAGCAATGCCTCATTCCTGGTACCAAGTCTGTTTTAGTCATGGTTACCACCCCTGTGATCAAACTACGTGACCAAAAGCAACTTGTGGGTGGGGTTACTTAACTTATGCTCCAGAGAAGAAGAGGCCTAGAAAAACAATTGCTTTATGCACAAGCATACTTCCTTGAAGCATCTACAGATGACCAAATAGTGAGGTTAGCTGGCATCTGAGGAGATGGATAAAATAAACAGGAATTCTGGGTGGATGTTTGGATTTAGGATCCATACTAAATAGCAAAGTCCAGAGAAACAGAAGGGACTGTCCATGGCAGACAGAGCGAAAGGACACGTGGTCAGAGGTGGCACCGACACTAAATCAAACCAAGCTCAGAGAGAAGCCAGCGGTGCAGGCGCACACCTTTAACCTCTAATCAGCAGGGGAGGCAGACGTGTCTGTGAACTCAGGCCAGCTCTACATAGTGCCAGGCCAGGCCAGTCCTGCCTACTCAGTGAGACTCTGCCTCAGCAAACCCTGCAACCGACAAACGAAACAAAACAAAAAGCACACACAGAAAATAGAGCAAACACCCCTTAGAAGAGATAAACAGACGAGTGAGATCTAGGTTCTAGGAGAAGTTAGAGGACCATGGTTGGCAGTGTCGCTGTGCCACAGAGGTCAGGTGAGATGAAAGCAAACACTACAGCAGTCCGAGGCACAGCCTTCCAGCGAGCTGCCTTTCACAGTGCAGAACCTCACCAGCATGTCTTTGAGTTTCTTTTCTTTCTTTCTCTCTTTTTCTGTTTGTTTGTTTGTTTGTTTTTTATTTTGAGAAAGGATTTTCTGTGTAACAAGCCCCGATTGTCCTGGACTCATTTGGTAGACCAGGTTGGCCTCAAACTCTCTACCTACCTCTGGCTCCTGAGAGCTGGGATTAAAGGCCTGTTCCCCCATGCCTAGCACCTAGAGTTTCTATTGCTGTGATAAAACAGCATGATCAGAAAGCAAGTTCGGGAGGATAGAGTTAATTTAGCTTATACTTCCATATCACTGTTCATCATCAAAGGAAGTCAGGACAAGAACTCACACAGGGCATAACTTGTTAGCAGACTGAAATTCGTTTGGGGCAAAAAGCAAAAGGTTTTCCTTTTCCCTTTGTCTTGGCGAGTGCGTGCATGCATGTTTGTATATGTATGTATATGTGAGTGCACGTGTGTGCGTACACTCACGAACATGCATACATCCAGTGTGGTTAGGCCAAAGGGTAACCCCATATACTATTCTTAAGAAACCTTGGACAGGGTCTCTTTTGGAGCTCACCAATGAGGCTAGACTAGCTGACCAGCTCACAGCAGTGACTCCCTTGACTGTGTACTTAGCATTAGGGTTGCAATTCCATATCACCATACTTGGTGTTTTTATTTGGATTCTGGGAATTGAACCCAGGTCCTTCTGTTTGCAAAGTAAGGGCTATCCTGAACCATCCCCCAGAGCCTCCTTGTAATTATCTCTATTGCATGCCTCTACATTTGGGTGAAATGAAGGTATTAAGTTCACAGCAATGGAAGTGAAGAGAACGAGTTGCTGCTGGCAGACCGTGCCAGGAAGCTGGGTACCAGGGCTCCACTGTCCTGAGGACGACAGTGCTGTTGAAAGCTACCGCATGTCCATCCTGTCCCCTGCACTGTGTCTGACTGCCCAGCAGCTGACACCCCACCTTTCCCCAGCCTCTCCAGTAAGCCGGGCTTCTCCATCTTTCCCCTCCTGGCCATCTGTTCCTGCTGCTCTTGCAGCCTCCTGCTTCCCACCCTCCATGGCCTGTCTGAGCAGGCGGCTGTGCAGGCCTCTGATGAGGTGGGTCTTGGCCCCTCCATCACTCTCAGCCTCGAGGAGAGCACCAGCTGTCTGGCTTGATTTGCATTTTTTTCTCTCAAAAATAATGAAATTAGCCGTGAGTTTCCTGAGGTGATGCAATACGCAAATTTGGGCTAGAGATGTCAGTGTGTGATGGAGAGGGAGGGGAGGTCAGGGAAGCACGAGGAGAGCCGGTTTGCTGCTCTAATACAGAAGGGAAACACTACCAGTGTCACTAGAGACGCATGCTGGCTAGGAGAAAGTTAGACGAGGTTTGTAAGGGGTAATTTTCTTCCCATCTGGGATAAAAAGGCACAAATGTTTTCTGAACACAGAGGAAACATTGTCCACTGAGGGGAGGCAGTTCCCAGTTACTGAGCTTCTGTAGCCAGTCAGAGCTGTCCTAGAATGCTAAGGTGCACAGCCCATGGACTCTAACATTGATGCTCAGTTGCAGATGCTGATTGACTTTTTTCTTGACTATTATTGGGCCTCCTCAGGTTACAAATACAGTAATTGTCTTCTCAAGGGTTGTCGTGAGGGTTTGGTTACCAGTTCTGTGAGTGGTTCTCAAATAGGCTCTCTCCTTTTCACAGTTTTAAAACTAAATCATTAACTGTCATACCTGAGTCCTCATTCCTGAGGAAAACACAAGAGACTTGGTTCCATTCTGAGGCACATGTGCACATAGAGATTTGTAAACACACTGATGGCATCAGTCAGTTCATAGTCTTCTTCAAATGGCCATCCCATTTAAGCCTGGCCCCCTACTGTCTTCTTGTTATTATTTTATTGCATATTTTGAGATGCTTCTAAATTAATGAACAACCTACCAGACATGCACAGCAATACAAGTGTCCCAAATAGAATTTCCTAGAGCTGTAGACATAGCTCCATTGGTAAAATGCTGGCTGTACAACCAGGAGGACTGGAATTCAATCTCTAGGACCCACACAGAAGCCAAGCATGGTGGTACATGCCTAGAAACTCAGTGCTGGAAGGGGGATGGGCAATCGTGGACTTTTACGGCTAGTCTAGTCCAAACAGTGAGGTCCAGGTTCGGTGAGAGACAGCATCTTAAAAAATAACAGAGTCA
>NW_021604588.1:19042987-19058063 GCF_004785775.1 Grammomys surdaster
TGAGGGAAGACAGTCATTATAGCAAGTAGTAAGTAGTAATCTTTGCAACATGGAAAGCAATAAACTAGACCAAGAGTATGAAGTGCCTACAGGAGGAAGAGGACATCATCTGAAAGAGGGCCCTCAAGCGAGCTGCATGAAACATGTCCTTTGGGACAAAGCCCCGACAGGATGGAGGAGTAAGGCATGAGGACATCAAAGGACTGTGTGGTCCAGCTAAAGGAGGCAGCCCATGGAGAGGCTGGAAGGCAGGATTATGCCTGTCTTATTGGAGGAGAGAAACAAGGCCTAGAGTATTAGGAGAAAAGGAAATGGTAGCGGCAGAAGAAACCCAAGTCTCTGAGGACCAGATGTCAAGGGAGTCACCTGCCAGTGTGAGGACTTTGGCTTTTAACCTGGGACACCAGGAAGCCATTGCAGAGCACTGATCTGCGAGATCAGGATGACTAGTTCATCTTATCAGAGGACCACAATGCTCAGTGATGTGAACAGGCATTGGAGAGAGAAGGGGAGAGCAGGATGGGTGGTTAGAGTCCACTACAATGATCCATAAGCAGTCCCTTCGTTTGTTCCTTCCTCCCTTCTGTCCTTCCTTCCTTCCTTCCTTCCTTCCTTCCTTCCTTCCTTCCTTCCTTCCTTCCTTCCTTCTATCCTGTCTCTCCTACTCTCTCTCCTTCTTACTTTGAAAAACTGACTTCTTTTAGAAAAGCCTACCTCTGAGTCAGCCAAGTTCAAATTTGGAAGGGTATAGCTTCAACTCTGGAGAGTGTGTCTGTATTTCATTTAAAAGTACTGGTCATGCGGGCAATATCTCATTTGGTCTCAACCTTCCTTTCAGTCACAGTGGTGATTTGAAACTGGTTATAGGAACTGGCATCCCAAAAGTACATCATTGGCGAGAAGTGTTCTCCAAGCTCCCAGGCCTCTGGTTGCTTCTGTAGAGGTAGATCCAAGTATGCACCATGACCAATGGCCAGTGAAGGGACTTCATAAGTGACACCAAGTATCTCATCTATCCAAGGAAGCCTTTTTCATTAGCATAGCTCTAATGACCATTGCTCCATTGAGGGTTCGTCTTGGAGCCGCTGCTCTTTGTGGCCCTTGTCAATCCTGAATGACTAGCGGTAGAGCTATGCTGGATTCATCCCCTGACAACTCTTCATCAATCACCATCTGGCAGAGAACTTGCTACAAATCCTGAAAATCTGGGACAGCTCCTGAAGTACCCACCCTAGTGCCACCATTGATTACCAGAATGCCAGCCATATTGTGAAAATGAACCAGGAAACAGTAGGAGCTTGGAATGTCTGCAGCAACCACCAGCCTACCGTGGAGCTTCAGAGGGCACTGGAGTGGGAGTGGGGGAGTGACCTGGACAGGATGAAACTGCTCCTGAACTAGCCCACAAGGGAAGTAGCTGTCTGTAACTCTCTCCCCAAATGACTCTCCTCCCAAATGCAGTGTATTTCACAGTCACCAAGGTACAAGTGGCAGGTGGTTTGGGGATTTTCGTTTGTTTGCTTCTGAGTTATGGTCTCCCACTCGGCCCATGCTGGCAGCAGTACTTACTATGTACCAGGCTGGTCTTGAACTCAAGTTCATGTTCTTGGTTCAAACCCAAAGGCTGAGTGGACAGTTGCGGGCCACCATACCTGGCCATCTTGACATTCAAATGACAGTGTTAGTGTTCTATATCTGCCTTCACAAAGAGATGAATTACAATGAAAGAAATCCTTTCTCTCACAGTCCAAGGGTTAGGAGCCCTAAGTCAAGATGCTGGGGATTGTTTTCTTCTGGAAATTCTGAGAGAGAAACTATCACATGTCCTATGCCCCTATTTGACTCCTAACGACTTCTGTCTGCCCTCGGCCTTCCATATTTATCTCTATATGACTATGAACTCATCCACCACCCACATATTGTCCTTGCCTCTGTCTCCTATCCTCTACATATGGCTGGTTTTTAGGACACCTGAACCTACCATACCCTCTTCCTTATCTTTAATTATGTCCACAAAGATCCTTGCTTCCAAATGACATCATACCATAAGGTCTGTGTAGATCTGCAGTAGGGAAAGGTCAGCCATCAATCCAGCACAAACAGCCAATAAGATTTCCATCTGTCCATCCAATGGGGTTCCCAGCCAGAATGAACAAGAGGTATGGAAGTGAGACCCATGATGGTTTCTACAAAAACACACTTAACTAAGGATTTTTCCAGGCACTGAGAGCCTTGGGCAGGGGCTCCCAGTGTGCCTCACCCCTTCAAGGCTGGGAGCTACCTAGCACAGTATAATCGTGGGTGTCCTTTAGTAGAACAGAAAATAGGACAATGAGGAACTGAAAACCTATGCATGTAGAAGCAGGATGCTGTCCCCTCAGGTTCCCTCAAATGGTCCCACCTTACCATGTCTGTCTCCAGGTTGTTCTGTGCTGTCCCTCACATTACAGTGGTCTCTTGTAGGCACATCAGCCTTGACTTTGCAGACATTATTATTATTATTATTATTATTATTATTATTATTATTATTATGTTTTAAAAAGTGAGCATACTGGTAACCTGGGGCTGTCTCCTTGATCTCCATTTCCTCAGCTATAAACATGGTGGCAACACCGACCTTGATGAATCGTGGAGAGCTTGACAGGCAGTACAAAAGCTCCTTAAGACAGTGCCTCACCAGGAAGAGGCATCTGTGTGGATAGCCGTGGACTTAGACATACACCACGACTCAGCAACTGAGTCCTGCTGGTTGCCAGGCTATGTCATCTCAACCCAGAACTGGACATCTGAAATGCAAAATCACAGCTTTTGACACAGAAGAATAAAAAAGAAACAACCTTTAAGATGCTAGTTGGATTAACATATAGAATAAATGACATTGCAAAATGGTAGACAACCTGCCACAGAGGTCATAATCAGATGCTAAAGGGAAATGGTGAGGCTGACCTGGTATAGATCTGCAACCCCACTTACTTACTGGGATAAGGCAATGGATGCAAAGCTGGTTTCCTCCAGAGTCAGTTCAAACTAAGCAGGCTTGAGCTAAGCCGAACCAAGATCCTTGCACAACATAAAAAGTACAAGCCCAGGGGATGGCTGCCTGGCAAGTATGCTGGAGGCCCTGGGTTTAATCCCTATTCCAACAAAATAAATAAATAAGTCAATAAATAACTGAGTTAATCAGGAGTGACAGGGATTGATATACAGGGATCCCACCATCATTCCGTGCATATTTCGATTGAAGACTACAAACTCAGGCTGTGGAAATGACTTAGTGTATAAAGCACTCGCCAAACAGCTGTGAGGGCTTGACGTGGGAGCTCCAGTGCCCACTTAAATGCTGGGTGGGCATGATGGCTCTGCTGAAATCCTTCCTTGGAAGGAAAAGACGGGGTTCTTGGAGCAAGCTTTCTGATTAGACTAACTAAATCAACAAGCTCTGGCACCAAGTGAGAGAATCAGTCTCAGCGCACAAGGTGGAGACCAGCCCAAGAAGACACCCAGCCAGGAGGGCACATCCTCCTCTGGCTTTCATTAAATGTGCTGACACCAGCTCCTACACATGTGTAAACATGTATACATACGAGCACAGACTTACACATGAAAAAAAACAAACAAGATTGTGCTGGGAATGGTGGTGCAGGCCTTAAATCCCAGTACTTGGAGACAGAAGCAGAAGTATCTCTGTGAATTGAAGTCTGGCTTGGTCTATGTATTAAGTTCTAGGCCAGTTTGGGTTTCATAGAATATAGTGAAACCCAGTCTCAAAACAACAATACGAACAATCAAACTGCACTCTTTCTATATAACATGGGCCAATTCTGCCTTACATTTAGCATTTTTTTTCTATAATCACTCTGGAATACTATTAAACTGGTATCAGTAACAATGTATTGATTAAAGCAAGTTGTAGCTTTTCCAAGTCCCATTCCTGAACTTCTAGACTACACTGTTCTGCCCTGTCCTTCATCTAGCCTAAGTATGGACTACCATTATGAAAGACGATGTTGCCTGGGGTTGGTCTGAGGGGGCAATAATGTGCTCTCACTAAGGAGAGAGAGCCTTCCCTGTGTTTCTCTTCCCTCTTTCTCCTCTTCCCCCTTCCTCATTGTCATCACTACGAAAGAAGATTACTTCCTGACAGCTCTTCATGTCAGTCAAAAGTCTAGGTCAGACACTTATCAATTGACCCACTGTTAAAGGTAGACACTCATTTCAGCATCTGTCAATGGCCTCTTTTGATCCATTTAGAACAGAGCCTACATCCCTGCAGTGATTTATTTGCAAGCGTGCACAGACTTTTAAAGACAGGAAAACATGTCGAGAACTCTGAAAGTCAGCCCCGCCTAAGTCTGCTTGTCACTTCTGCAACTGCCCATCAAAAGGACTCCTGAAATAAGGCTGTGCCTGGGGACGGTCCCCTGCAACCCTCGGGGCAGAGTCTGACCCTGAAACTCTGTGTTCTCCCACTAACAGAAGGGCCAAGTTGTCTCTTCAAGTCTTCCTTGTGTAGCCTGAGGTCTCTCCCTCTCAGAGGGTAGAGCTGTGCTTCTGGTGGCTGCAGGCCACAGCTCACCTGCATACGTCCTGGCCAAGTGCGCAATTACGGCTGGTGTGGCTGGCATGTGACATCCCTCTGGACCCAGTCAGGCCTCCTTTCCCCTCCAATCTGGCCAAGCATCAGGAGAGACTTCCCACTCCAGGGCAGGTGTCTTTCTCCTCTGCCAGGGATAATGCACATTTGTCTTTCCCAGGTGTTTGTCATAGTGCTGTCAGTACCTCGGAACGTGGGAGACAGGAAAAGAAATGTGAACATGTAAGAAGTTCAGGGGAGCCGAGGAAATTTTCCTGACGTGCTCCTGCTGTGACACCGTGGCGGTTGAGGAAGGCCTGTCATTGGGCTGTCAACCTTTAACCTCCCACAGACGTATTTTGAAATGATGTGTAAAGAATTGCTGTGCCGTACCACTGGCTCCTTTCAGCTCGGCGTGTCTGTCCTTGATGTCAGTCAAGAGTAGTTAACTGGCACCCATGGAGCCTTAAAAAACACCTCAACCAAGTGTCGGTAATGACTTTAGTTATGAAGACTTGCTCGTATCAAGTAATGACTTTTTGACATAAGGTACTGTTTACCTAGGCAACATTCTCTTACCTGCATTTTAATGAGCCTAATTAATAATAAGATAGGAGTCCTCAGCTATTTCTTCACAGCTGGACCATATGCACTAATTACACTAAATGGGAAAACCTAAAATAATCTACGTAGCGAGAAGTACTTTAAGAATAGAGAAAAACCCCATTATTTCCTACATTTCTTCTCTGTCTCTATCATGGTATCTACTGTGATGCCAGAGCAGTTTTTAGATGATTGTGGTGGACATCACTTTTGGAATGGTAGCTTGCGTTGTGGGTTGTCATATTTTCACTTGTAAAAGTTTCAGGAATTTTTCAGAAAAACTGACATAGGGAAGTGTTTGATGCATCCTCTGGGTAAAGAACCAGAATTATTCTTGGGTTGAAAGATGAACACCAGGAGTCATGAGACTTACTCTTGTAATGGAACTACATCACTTATAACAAATACCATTCAAAGGGCCATTTGGGAACTTATGGAAGCCTTGTATGTGTCTTAGAGACTGTTGTTCTATTGGTCCCCTTACGATTACAGTTCTTATAAGCATTCAGGTGTTCTCAGAGTCATTTAGGAATCCAGGTTAGTATTTGGGACCAGGGCAAAACAACTTCAAGGGAACACGTTATCCCTGGTCAGGCAGAATTTGACACTAAGAGAACTTTTGTCCCTCACCCCTGAGCATGCAAAAGCACCAGGAAGGGGCAAGGAGCCTGATGCCCCAGACTGTCGGTGTGATCGGCAGCAGACACAGAGCTGTTGAACTTTCCTCTGATTACGTGACTCTGGGAACACAGGTATGGAAACTGTCTCAGAGAGAGGATAAGCTGAGGTGCAGCTGTTAAAGGAAAGATAATCTCTTATAGAATATATCATTGATCCCTTGAGCAGAGGGTCGTTATTCATTTTCCCCCCAAAGTGAATCATGTGGTTTAGGGTTTAGGTGGTGGACAGATCCTGAGAGAAATGCCTGAGGAAAGTAGCAATGAGTCCAGTCCCCAGACTCTGTTCCAGGATTCTTCCAGAACTCATGCTGAAAACTTAAGCCCTAAGATCACTAAATGAAAGACAGAGGCGATGCCACCCTCTGGGGGAATCTGAAAACTTGGCTCTTAGAGTGACTTTTGGACTTTACCAGGTCCCCATCAGCCCATGTTTTAACAAGACACAGTTCAAAGCAGTCAGAGATGATTTGAGCTAATTGGTTGATTCAGCGAGAAACCTGGGAAAAGGTGGTGCTGAGGTTGGCGGAATCAGGCTGGCAAGGTTAGCAGATGCTCTCCAGAAAGGGCCTTGCAGTGGAGGTGCACCCTGCCAGGCACCATATGTGTGATGGACATGACAGAGAGCACAGGATGTCTGAGCGAAGGTGACAGCTCGGCCCTCTTTCACAGAGAAACTTCCCTTGGAGTAGACACAAGTGAAATAAAATGGCCACAATGTGAGCACATTTGGGGGCCTCTGGCACCTGGCAGACTTCTCTGTTGCAGCTATCTACTGCTTTGTGTGGACAGTAGCAGGAGGGGTAGCACAATTTTCTACAATAGCACGACTGACCTCATTGTTCTCTGTGTATCTCCAGGATAGCAAAGGAAGAATTACCAACCAGAGAGGCAGGGTCCCCGTGACCACATTAGCTCCCTGAGGGTCCATTCACAGACATTGTCTCACATCTGCACATTATCATGGTCGAGGTTGACATACACGTTTTCAACAAGAGAGGCAGAACTCACTTGTGTCTTCTTGGCTCCATTGTAAGGGATAATTCCATCTCCCTTCTTGAGTTTAAGCTAGAAAAAGTCAGAAAAATGTCATCTAACGGGACAGGTGTCACCATCTAATAACATTTCCTACTTCCCAAATAAACTTCACACGTTTCCCTCCTACATCTGTCGGGATGTACATGTTTGCAGCCCCATGCTTCTTACCAAGTCTCCGTACTGAAAACCGACAGTTTGACTCAATTCCCCATCTGATGGGTGTTGTACAGAAATATGTTGTTTAAATGTTAGGTAGGTAAGTGGAGGTCAGACCCATGCGTTTGGAGACTGAATTCACTAAAGACCTCTGCTTTTTTGCTGGATGTGGCTTTTAAATAGAAATCCTATTGTGTTGTCTGTCTTTGACAGTCAGAAACCCTATGGAGTGCTGTTGCGGTACGGAAGGAGGGGCATCTCGGAGGCAAGTTCCCCAGCTAGAAGCTCAGGGGCTTTCCCAGTGATGAAGCAGGCCTCTGTGGGAGTTACAAGTCTGCCATCTCCACCAGGATGCTGCTGTTGCCATCACAGCAGATGTCTGGACACTGCAAATACTTCCCTAAGTCATTATTTGCATGGCTTAGCACTGACCTGTATCACCGAGGCCACCTACCCCATCTAGGCTTCTAAACTGCCATCCACTCGAAGATCCAATGGGATTCTCTTTGTCTACACAAATAGAGAATAATCATTTCACTAATATTATTCCCTAGTGTACTTTAAAGAGTTATTCCATATTTATTTAGATCCCCTTTCTCTCTCTCTCTCTCTCTCTCTCTCTCTCTCTCTCTCTCTCTCTCTGTATGTGTGTGTGTGTGAGTGTGTATGTGTGCATGCATACATTCACGTACAGGCATGCACATGTGCCATTGTGTGGTATGTGGAGGTCAGAAGATAACATTTAAAGTCCGTTTTCTCCTTCTACTCTATTGGTCCAGGGATCTGGTTGTCAGGCTTGGAGGCAGGAGTCTTCACCTGCTGAGCCATCTAGTTCTCTCTGATGTACTTTTAATATAAGAAAATGAGGGCCGGGCGGTGGTGGCGCACGCCTTTAATCCCAGCACTTGGGAGGCAGAGGCAGGCAGATTTCTGAGTTCGAGGCCAGCCTGGTCTACCAAGTGAGTTCCAGGACAGCCAGGGCTACACAGAGAAATCCTGTCTCAAAAAACAAAAACAAAACAAACAAACAAACAAAAAAAAGAAAATGAGTAATTATGAACAGATGGAATGGCTATTATTTATTGGGATGAGATGTTGGCAGCCAGTTCCCTGGCATGCCCCTCCCCTTTGCCTCTACACTCTCCTGCCCCTCCTCCAGGTCCAGCTTTCCATCCATGAACCTTCCCACTGCCTATGGGGGGACCTTAGAGAGTCCTGGGGTAGATGTTAACTTTGGTCAGTCCTAAGATCTGCACACACAGAGAAAAAGTTAACTTTAGATTGAGGCTGCTTTGGAATTTATCTTCTTTAATGTTAGCTCAAGGTCTTAGAACAAAGAGAATTTTTATCTGGACTTCTCACTCTTGGGCCAAACTACACTAGAATAATTCTTATTCCCTGTCTTTGAACCAACCTCTGAGACATACTGGGTGCATTCTTTGAAACTGTTGTAAACACTGAGCAAGACCAACCCTTTGACCTTAAAGGAAATGTGGGGTTAGTTCCCAAGAGCTTCTGGTTATAACATGATCATCAACTGATTAATACATAATCATTTCTACTGGTGGTTTCTGTTTTAAAAGCACTGTATGTATAATATATGATATATAATGTATATCTATATGCATACATACATACACACAGTTTGCTTCATTGAAATGGAAATCATAGTTAATAGCACTATATAAAATGTCTGAACAAAGTTGATCTCACTCACTGATTTGTCTGTAGGGCACACATCCATCTTCTTGATCTTAGAAGTAGAGGTAGTGTTCCAACATCACAACCTCAGAGAGTGATGCCACCAACCAAACCACCTAAATGTCAAAAGATCCACTTGGAAGAAAGTGTATAAAGAACATTGGCTGGGTGTTCGTGGGGATGACAGAAGAAAATGGGTCACCCCTTCATCTGACCTCAGCGAGGAGTGTGCAAAGGACTGCTGTGGTTTGCCCATCCTGTGTGTGTCCTCAAGTGGCCAGGAAGGCACAGGAATGATTTGAAGTTTAAGTAATTTTTGGTGAGCAGGCAAATTCACAAATTTGGAATCCAGGAGTGATGATAATAGACTATACCTTATTTAAAAGGTTATGCCTGAAAAATCAATTAAAACTAGTAACCTCAAGAAATGATTAATGAGTCTCATTTGGCTTGGCGTGATGCTGTACAGCTGTAATTCCAACAGGCAGGAGGCTGAGAACAGAGGATTATTGAGTAAGAAGCCAAACTGGGCTACAGTGTGGAACCCGGTCTCAATAAATAAATACACAGATCAATAAATGACAAAAGTATCATTCGTGCCGTGCTTTTCCTACAGCAGTGGGGCTGGCTCTTTGTTCGGCAGCATCCATTTGGGCTTCAGCAGGTCATTGGTCGCCTGTTTATTTTATACTATCTCTAGGGCTCCTTCCCCGGTCCGTAGCTCCTCAATCACGCATGCGCTGTCCTCATTCTTCTGGGTTTTCTGAATGCCACTCGGAGGCCACGATTGGGATCCAATCTGCCCTTGCTCTGGAAGCCAGAGTTTCCCAGTGAGGGAGCTTTTTGGAATATCCGTTTCTGGGTAACTTTCTCTCCTTCGTGCAGAGGGTGCAGGGTTGCCAGAGAGTGAGCTTATGGTGGAACTGGACTATTCATGTTATGCTCAGCTCTGACTTTTCTTGTGGGGAGGAAATGAAGGTGATGGCGCCACTGCTGCTCTCTCTGGGCTAGAACAGGCACAGCGTCATGAGCAGCTCATGAACTGTAAATAAAACTAAGTTTATTTCAACACAGGGAGCCCCCTGCTTCGTCTTTCTTCTCATCTCATTGTCTTAAGAATTTCACCGATATGAAAATAACAGAAAATACTAGTAACCCTGTAAAATTACTGGGGAATGTTCTAGCAAAACTGAAGCAAACACGCATAAGAAACGTTCTGGTTTCTGGAGTACACTTTCTCTCTTCTTGTGCTCCTAAGTGATAATCTCTAGATCTTGATTTATTTGTTGTTCTTTATCATAAACCAAGCTTTTAGATATTGAGAGTTTAAGGTGATTCTCTTTTTGACAGCCGTATTTCATAAAAGCATAATTGAAACGAAATCTTGTCAGCAGTAATAACTGTTAAGCACAGTGTCTCACTGAAGCAGATGGAGAGGCAGAGTCACTGTCCATGTGCTTGCAGACGCCATGAGAACAGGACCTCGTGAAGTTACACAGCCTTCCTCATTTTGGTTTTTCAGCCAACAAATTTAAGCTTTCCAATCTCTTTGTAACTTTTTATTTATTTTTTATTTTTTTGGTAACACTGGATCCAAAGGCTCAACCTAACCTCTTAGGTGTTTCCTTTGGATAACCTGGAGTAAAAGGCAGCGAGGAAATCAGGCAGACGTGAGCTTGAATCTCACGTACCATATTAAGTCAGTGTTTAAGATCAGTGGTGCACTCATGGAGGTCTAGCCTCCTCCTGTCAAATGGAGGCAACCGCTTCTCCTGGGCTTCTGTGAGGACTGAATTTGTCCTGGATGGGAAGGCTTCAATCCTAGGGTCCAGATACATGGTAGATGCTCATGGCAATGATGGGTCTCTCCTTCTCTGAGTTCCCAGTGGGAAGGTTCCCAGTGAACTCACTCCTAAACATTTGTATGGTTGTATTTAGTTTTGGGTTTTTCTTTTGTTTTGTTTGTAGCACAGTATTTTCTACCTTCTCCCTCTCATGTACTTCATACAAATTCTTCCAAAAATAGTACAGCCATTAGCGGTATTAACACTCAACACGAAGTTCACTATTTAATTCAATTAGGTAATTTTTTAAGTTAAGGTACAATTTGTAATGATATATTTTTCATAATATTTTATTATTTGGGAATTTCATATCGTGAACCTCAAGCACTCTCACTTTCCAGTCCTCCCAAGTCTCTACCACACCCTTGGGACTCCCTCCCCCCAGGGGAAAAAAAAAGAAAAACAGAAAAACCAACCCACCAAACAAAAAACAAATTAAAAAAACAAGTTCACTTTGTGTTGCCCACGCACTCACTAGACCATGGTCAAACACTGCAGCCAGACTCTTAAAGAAGAGTGAGTCCTTTCCCACCCACACCCCCAATATGATTGGGTTTTGTCACCTTGACACAACTAGAGTCACCTGGGAAGAGAGACCCTCAGCAGATGATTGCCCCCATCAGACTGGCCTGTGGCCCTGTCTGACAGACTGTCTTGCTGGATCACTAATGTAAGAGGGTCTGAACCACTCTGAGTAGCACCGTGCCTAGATCAGATTGGCCTGGGCTGTCTGCACAAGCTAGCTGAACAAACCCAGTGTGGGAGGCAGGAAGCAGCCTTCCGCGTACTTCCGAGTTCCTGCTTGACTTCCTGCCCCTCCCTCAGTGACAGACTGTAACCTGGGAGTATAAACTGACCCAAACCCTCTCTCCCACCAGCTGTTTTTTTTTTTTTTGTTTACAACAGCGACAAATAGCAAACGGGAATAAATTTTTCAGGTGTGAATCTTTACTGAAGAAGGGCAAAGGTAAAATAACACAGATTGTCTAGGCTGCTTTTCTGTCTGCTGTGATCAAATACATGACAAAGGCAACTTAAGGAAAGGTGGGCTTATTGTGTCCCCATGATGATGAGGAGGTGTGAACAGCCTGAGCCTGGGGCAGCTGGGCACATCGCAGCCACAGTTAGGAGACAGAGATGCTAGGATCAGCTTCCTTTCTCCCTTTATTCAGTCCAGGACCCTAACCCGTGGATTCACATTCAGGCTGTGTCTTTCTACCTCAGTCAAGAAGTTCCCTCACAGACACACTCAGAGATTCATCTCTGTTGTGATTAAAAAAATCTCAGCAACTTGACAATCAGAACAATCACCATTATACATCTTTTCTACCCTAAGGGAGCCTCTGGCCTTGCAGATTTCACCAAAGAGGAGGCTACTGTCATTGCAAATGGAGTCCAGCTTTGTTCACCAAGGACTAGTCTTCACAACGCCAATTCCAGAACACCTTATGTTAACCCTTTCTTCAGAGACTGTCTCCTGACACCTGAAGCTATGTGGTACATTTGTTTTCCAATAGAGTTTTTTTTTTTCCTTTTGAAAAATCTACTGAGTTCTGCCAGAAGAAACTCATGACATGTTGTAAGTTTAATTATGTTCAATTCATTAACACAATTAGAGCTGCAAACACATTTATTGACACAGCCAGAATCACTTAGTAACAGGCATTAAGTCATAGATTAAAAAACTCACTCTCTTCACTCTGGAAGGAGGAATTGTTTCGTCTGAACAAACAGTGAGGAAAGCTTGGGTCCATATATGAATGAGCTGCTCTCAAGGTAAACTTGCAGGGTCCGAAATGTTCTGATGATTCTTCTTTTTCATAAAAGTGAATCTTCAGGTATGATGGTACTCCCCTGTAATCCCAGCTCTTGGGAGGTGGAGGCAGGCAGAGCAAGAGTTTGAATTCCTCTGGCTACATAGTAAACTGGGCTATGAGATCCCACCTCCAAAAAATGAAAAGCAAACACAAAAACCAATGGAATCTTTCTCTAGGCACAGAATTTAAATATTTGTTTACGTATTCATTTTTATGTATGCATGCGTGGATGTATGCATCCATGCATGCTTGCATCTGTGTTGGTGTATATGTATGTGGATGTATACACACTTATGCATACTCCTGAAAGCTAGAATACGTCAGGTATCCTCTATTACTCTCTACATATTTCTTTGTGTCAGGGTCTCTCCCTGAATCCTGGGCTCAAGTGTCTCAGACAGGCCAGCAAGCCCTAGCTAGGGTTATAGGACGTACAGGGTGGGACATCTGGCTGTTACCTGGGTGCTGTTATCCAAACCTTCTTCTTCCTCATAACTGTACAGTAAGTTCCCTTAACTGCTGAGCCATCTCTCCAGCACCTACAAGATAGATTTTAAAAAGAGGCTTCAATAAAGTTTCAAGTTATTATTGTTTGTTAACAAGTTAATTTAAAAACGCTTAACATTACATAGTTGACTAATTCTCCCCCCGCCCCAATTGTGTGCTCATCTGAATAGTTGGTTGAGATGCTGCTGCAGGAAACCTGACTCAGGAAAAATTGCATACATGTGTTTCCAGTGCCATCATCTATCTGAATGCACCCATATTTTCCAAATGTAGGGTTCTTTAGGACACTAAGAAGTTTCCTAGTGTGCAGACTCTTAGGCAGCATGCCTGGGTTTACACCCTGCACTCTGACCTGTTAGTTTACTGACTGTTCTGACCTAGGATGTACTCTCAGTGTCTCTGTGCTTTTGGTGTAGCTCTTTCTTTCGAATTGAATCACTCTGGAGGTGGAGGTTCATAAAAGTTAAAAGATCCATGGGACCCCACCCCGAGATTACATAAGAAGAAAATACTGCTGGGAGACTTCAGCCCAGCTGTTTGCAAGTTGGGCAGATCTCTCTGGAGTCTGAGCCTTGGAGAACTATCACTCCAGCTGGGATGGGGATTCCAGCTGCAGCAGACATCAGCACTCCTAGAAGTGGCCACAGTAGACTTAGGGGCTCACTGAACAAGACTTGAGTAGGATCTTCCATTTGATATGCCACATTCCCTGAATGTTTTTTTGTTCATGGCTTCTTGTATCTACAAAAATGGCCAACATAGGGTTGGGTCACAAGTCATGGATAGCGCACCTGCCTAGCATGCATGAGGATCTAGGTTCAATATTCTTTATGCAAAATAATATGTAAATAAATACCCAAATAATTGTGTCTCTCATGGATATGTAAGTAAAAAAAAAAAAGATAAAATGAAAACAATAGTAAAACCCTTTGGACCATCAGCTGATGCTCACAAAAAAGGAGTGGTCACCATAGACACAGCTTATCATTGACCTAGTTGCTCCTGAAGAATAATGTATCTTTTCTACTCACCTACTGAGAATCCAGTGTTTCCTGTTACTTTCCAAATGGTCTCTGCTTTAGTCACAGGATGTTATCTGTAGGTGCAACAAGCTTGCTACCTTTGCAAAGTAAGAGATTTTTTTTTTAAGTGGAACATAATCTGCTCTTCATTTCTCTTTTGACACAGTCTTGCAACGTTCACCTGACATACAGCGGGTTCAGTGGGTAGCAGAGAAGCAGGGTGCTGGATGGAAAGTAGATGTGCAGTCTCAGAAATGTATAGACGTGGCAGGAAAGTGGACCTGTCCACTTAATAATGTTGATGCTTTGTCTATAATGGAATCTGATACAGAATCAGCACAAGATGCCCAAATGGTTAAGGCACAAGTAATTGGGTAGGGAGGGCCTCACAAATTGTGGGGAACAGCTGGGGCTTTTTTTGAGACAAATGTCAGCTGGCATTCTCCGTGCTGAGTATTTGTGGAGCCCAGTTGAACCTCAGCGGAGATGGTGACAGTAAGTGAGGCAGACAGCACCTGTACTTCAGAAGCAGACAGGTGCCATCATCCTAGAGAAAATTCAAGCGGGATCAATAAAAATGATTAAGGGACTCACAGAATTGATTTCTGAGAAAAGATTAAGAAAAATAAATGTGCAGCTTGACACATAGCCCAGGAGGAATATGATAACTGGGTGGTCCATTGATGTATAAGATGCTGACGAAAAGACATTCGCCAGGCATACAGAGACAAATTCCCTAACAAGGCATCTGGGGACACAGTTTCCCCAAGAAGTGGTGGGAAGCCCTGTCCCAGAAGCAGCAGGGATTCAGGTGCACAGATGTTTTCTGAACTTAGCTGGCAGGGCACAAAAATGAACAAGACCACCACATGTTTTTAATGCGATTTTCTGAATTCCTAGGAGCACAGGAATGAATGAGAGCAGAGTTATAACTTCAGCCAAGGTCCTGTTTTGCGACTGTTGACACTGTAGAACTCGATTAACATCATTTAGGCAACGTTATTAAAATCAAGGGATGAAGAAGACCCATTGGATCCAAATAGATATGTCTATGCCCTAAGAATAAATGGATAAATTTATATGTGTGTGTATCTCTCTCTCTCTCTCTCTCTCTCTCTCTCTCTCTCTCTCTCTCTCT
>NW_021604588.1:19058073-19073194 GCF_004785775.1 Grammomys surdaster
TCTCTCTCTCTCTCTCTCTCTCTCTCTCTCTCTCTCTCTCTCTCTCTCTCTCTCTCTGTGTGTGTGTGTGTGTGTGTGTACATATATGGACATGTTATAAATGTCTATATACACAACAGACTTCTACATGGCAAAAACATTAGTTTATAAAAATGTCAGTTAATGTGTTTATATTTAGTGACATGATACTGTTTCCAAAGTGGCTTGTGAGGTGACAGAGCTCCGTGGTGAGTTACCTCTGCCCTTTTTTCTGGCAGTTTTCAGAAACAGCTCCTAAGCCAAGTGTGAGTCATCTTTGGCTGGCACTGCAAGAAACATTTCAGCTAAGCCACATCTCAGGGTCGTTACTCTTCGGGCTTCATTATGAAGCTTCAGAGGAAATGACATAATCCACCTCAATTCACATGGAGTGGCAAGTGGAGAAGGCTTATGAACACATCACACCGTCTGTGTATTCTTTAAAAGTCACAAAACTTTGCAATACAGTCCCCGGGAAGAAAATTTCTCTGTGACTAACAGGGACGAATGCCTGGAATTCTGCCCTTCTGGTCTGAAACATTTTTCACATATCTACTGCAATCATGAATGTATAGAGAATATTATACATTTATCACTATACCACACATTTATTTATATTATAAGAATGATGAATGTTTAGTGGTCATTTTTCATATTTTTCTTATAGTGCAGAGGACCTTTTCTTAGACACCATAATAATAAAATGTGGGAAAAAGAAAATGACTGGAAAAGTGCCAGGTGGCATTGACCCACGTATTTTCCACAGCAGAACCTCATATCCATTGGATGGTGTGACTTAGATTTACTTTCTACATTACTGAAAGGATGCAGGGGGTGAATGTGCCACCTTTTTGCTACTTGAGGACTGAAGAGAAACTGGATTTTCCTCTCCAGTAAACTGAGCATTGTCTAGTTGTCTTCCCAGCAGCCTGCCCCCTGCCACTCCACACAGAAGTCTGGACTAAGTTGCCTTAAATGTCTAATGCCAAGTTAGCAGTGTACACAGATTGCTGTTCGAAGATTTTTTCTTTGCCTTTCTTTCTTTTTTGGATCTAATGTATGACTGCTTTCCTCTGCCCTGAAAACACTCATATTTGCTGCTATTGGTATTTTTGTGAATAATGCTGGAACAGGTACAATGTAGAGGAGGCAGGATTTATTTGGGCTCCTGGTTGGAAGGGATACAGCTGCCATGTCCAGGAAAGCATGGCAGCGGGCACCACTGTGGCATCAGGAGCAGGCGGCTTGTCCTCTCATGTCAGCAAGGACACTGCCCAGCATAGCATAGTTTTTCCAAAGTTATGTAGTTTGCCTTCTTTTCCCTCTTCCTTCATTCAGCTGTACACCTTTGATATAGTTATAGTCTTCATTCTATCCTGATGACATCAACATCTTGACTTTAAAAGTCAAGAATGGGCTCCTCCTTTTTATAATGGCATTTTGTGGGTGTTAGGACTTCATAGTATGTCCTTCAAAACAGTACCACACAGAAGAGGATCCTGTTCTCAAAGTCCCTCTCCTAAGTTCTCTCATCCCCTGGCAATCTCTAATCATTTGTTTTTAATCTTAATGTCTTCCCCTTCTTCTGACATAAAATGGCATCAATAATACACTCCAATATCTTCATTATTCCTTCTTTTGCTTAGACAAATAAAGTTGAGATTTCTGTTATTTCCTGAATCAATTTTCTCTTCTTTTTTGTAAATATTATTCTACTATGACAGTGTGACATCCATTAACTTTAAAAAGACATTTTAGTTATGTTAACTTTTAATTGGTAACAGGGAAACAGTCATTTCATTTGGGTGGATTTCTAGGAGTAGATTTTTTGGGTTAACTTTGTAAAACACTGCCAAGCTCTCTGCCAGCATAGCCGTGCTGTGTCAGCATCTCTGCCTACAAAGAAGGAGGGTTCTTATTGCTGGAGTCCTGGACAATATTGGATCTTGCCAGTCTTTATGATTTTAAGGATGCTATGTGTAGCATCCTCGTGGTGTGAGTGTGCACATATTTGATATTTGCCTTTGTAGTAAATGTGTTGTCAGGCATTCATTTGCCATCCTGACATCATTGGGAAAAATCCTCTATGAGTATGTGTGTGTGTTGCCATTCTTACATCTTATCATTTTTCTTATAAAATTAATTTCAATTTTTCTTTCTCAATAACTTCTTCTGATTTTATTATAAATGTTTTCACATACATTCACAGTTGGGAGAAATAGGAAAGTTTATTCTCATTCATCGTAGTTAAGATCTAAGAAAAGCTTGCTACCCTGTTTCTACCAATCAAAATTCTTGAAAAAAAAATCTGATGTAATTTTTTTCTCCACTTTTGATTTTCACAGTTCAAATTCACATGAGTGAACACTGTGAGTGATAGGCCACTGATCGGGTTGCAGATACATTTTAGTGAGCACTGAGATTGTAAACCTTGATGACAAACTTCACTTCAATGGCTTGGGAATATAATTCAAGAAGCAGCTATGAACTAATTCTGAGAACCTTACCTCAAATTAGGTGGTTAAGGGTGTGTGTACTTGAAGTTCTAGCTAGAGCAGTTAGACAACATAAGGAGATCAAGGGGATACAAATTGGAAAGGAAGAAGTCAAAGTATCACTATTTGCAGATGATATAATTATATATATATATGGGCAACCCCAAAAATTCCACCAGAGAACTCCTACAGCTGATAAACAACTTCAGTGAAGTGGCAAGATATAAAATTAACTCAAACAAATCAGTAACCTTCATTTGTATAAATGTTAAACAGGCTGAGAAAGAAATTAGGGAAACAACACCCTTTACAATAGCCACAAATAGTATAAAATATCTTGGTGTTACTCTTATCAAGCAAGTGAAAGATCTGTATGACAAGAACTTCAAATTTCTGGAAAAAGAAATCAGAGAAGACCTTAGAAGATGGAAAGCTCTCTCTTGCTCATGGATTGGTAGGATTAGCATAGTGAAAATTGCCATCTTACCAAAAGCAATCTACAGATTCAATTCAATCCCCATCAGAATTCCAACACAATTCTTCACAGACATGGAAAGAACAATTCCCAACTTCATATGGAAAACCAAAAAATCCCAGGCTAGCCAAAACAGTTCTCATCAATAAAAGAACTTCTGGAAGAATCACCATCCCTGACTGTACTACAAAATAATAATGATAAAAACTGCATGGTGTTGGTACAGAGACAGACAGGCTGATCAGTGGAATAGAATTGAAGTCCCAGAGGTAAACCCACACACCAATGGACATTTGATCGTTGACAAAAAAGCCAAAAACTTGCAGTGTAAAAAAGAAAGCTTCTTTAATACATGGACTTGTCTGTCAAGTCTGCGTGTAAAAGAATGAAAATAAGTCCATGTTTATCACCTTGCACAAAACTCAAGTCCAAGTGGATCAAGGACCTGTTTCCTTCTTTCTAAGCAGTTCCCTTCTACTTTCATAGTGTGGTGTGTGTGTGAGAGAGAGAGAGAGAGAGAGAGAGTGTGTGTGTGTGTGTGTGTGTGTGTGTGTGTGTGTGTGTGTGTTGTGTGGCAGAGTGGGATGGGGGTCTGGGGGATTGGGGAGTGGGGAAGTGGGGGTGACCCAGGAGTATGGGGGGTAGGGGTATGTCAACACGAGTAGGCTCCATGCTCTTTCCTCTTACAGTACATCCAGGTCCCAGTGTACAGGATGTTGCTGCTCATATTCATGGTGGGTCTTATTTTACCTATACAACAGAAGTCCTGCTGTACAAACCATTTTCTATTTGAAAGCTACAATCCATAATGTGTAATTGTAAGACTAGACCATAATCTTGTCTATGCATCCCTAGCATCTTTCCTAAGGATATACCTAGAGTTTTGCTCTCCTTTTTCCCTAGACATGTTTGCATCCAGTGAGGTTTTCAATCAGGATCATCCATGATGCCTCCCCATCATCCTGCTGCAAGCTCCAGGCATCGACATTTTCTTGCTCTTTTTCCAACTCCCTATATCCTATTCCAGCTCATCCCTAGTGCCCGCCTATCACTGTGTATTCACACTGACTTGATACAAATTACCTAATCTCTGGGCACACTTTGTTTAGTTTCAGTAGAATAAAAGCTCTGGCTTTTAGATTCGGTTGCTTTCATTCCCCCATAACCACAGCTCGTGGAGTAGTTCCTGGCCTAGAGGAGATGCAGTAACTTCTTTCTGTGTATGAACCATCACAATGAACCATCTTTACAAGACCAATTTCATAAAGTTGGGGAATGTGTTTATTTAGTTTATATCATAAAGTCTCTTAAGATAAGACATTTATTAAAATGCCTTAAAGGCCAAATATCAGGTTTTTATTTTTATTTGGTTACTTTAAGTATTTAGAATCGTAAACCTGATTTAGGTTTAGATTTCAGCAGCAGCAAAAAGGGCCACTGTGTTCTGTTTTATAGTCCTGCCTCTCTGTACATGGGCATCTCTGTAAAGCTCTCTACCGACCTGCAGACAAAGGGATGCATGGGAATCAGTCAATCTTTTTTTCCCAGCCTGCAGATGAGGTTACCATCTGGCTGTCCAAGGCTTTCCGTGTCCAGATCACTTGTGAGCCTTAGTTAATGTCAACACTGTTTGGAATAAACTGTTCATAATGCAACAAACAATGCATATTCATAAATGCTGATGAGGGGTGGAAATGACATGGCTTCCAAGCATAAGACACGACCAGAAAACAGACAGTTCAGAGTGTGTTGCATCCCTCCATCAGAGAAAGAAGCCCTGGTGAGCCCTGATTTTTTTGTGAAGGCCACAATTTCTAAGGGGAACTTTCAGTGACATTTTGAGTCTTTTTTTGATGATTTTTATTCTTTAAGCTTTTAAACACACATGTGCGTGCACACACACACATATAAACATATATATATACACACACACACACAAATCTGTAAAGGGTAGTATGTTACAGGCCAGAAACATAGCCACACATGGTATTGCCCAATCAGCCAAGAGTCCCATACTGAACTTTATTTGAGGCCCATAAAAATGACTAGAGTGGGTTTAAAGAACATCTGTAAAATGCCTTAGAGGAGGTGCTTACCCGGGCATATTAACTTTAATTCAAAAAAGTAGAAGAGGACAATGTGAGCGCGATGGGGGCTGATTGCTGCAGCTGGAGAAGAGAGATAAGCTCTGCATGGTATCGTGTGTACCTTCCACCTCAGGGAACTACAGAGAGTAAGCTGTGGTACATTCCAAACTTTTGGCCTCAAATCAAGATGTCCAAAATAAGTTATTTTACATAGATAGCTCATAATATGAAAATGTTCAACTCGCCCTGTTCCAATGTGAGAACTTTATTGGACTCAAATGTCAGCTCAATGTCAGGCAGGACTGGCAAGCTGTCACACTCTGACCAAGAGCTTGGATTCCCAGGGCGAGAGGCCAGGGCAGATCTGTCCAGTAACAGGAACCCCACAAAGCCACACTCTACTGATGGTTACTATATAGTTGGGAGTCTGGGCTCATCCACAGATCCCTGAACAGGTTAAATGTTTTATAAACATCAACCAAGAGAAAAAGGCAACCCTAACGTATCCTCAAGCATAGAGCACTCTAGGGTGAAGGTGGAGTACCCAGATGCTGGCATTCTCACTGATCAGAGCTTAGATGGGAGACCAGTGGGACCAGAGTACCTCACCGTGGGAGCAGGCTTATGCTGTGCTTATCAACAATGGCACTAGGGCACTGTGCATTTGTAAGACCAGCAATGGGGGGAATTTGCCCAATCAAGCTATTCACACTGGAATGAGTGTGTGTGTGTGTGGGGGGGCAGTCCTTACATAGTGCTCTGTGGCTGGTGGTCCTGTAAGTGGGAGACTTTGTAGAGAGATAAGGGCACTCCTGGAGATGGAGCATTTGTATGAAGAGGAGGATCATACCATGCTCATGAACAGCCAGGGCTGCTAGGCAGTGCCACACAGTGCCACTGACAAAAGTAGGACTCTAGGCTTCTCAGCATCACCCACAGACCAGTGCAGAGCTAGAGGAAAACTCCCAGGAGAGAAGAGAACAACTGTGGGCAGCTTTCTCAGATGCAGGGAGAAGGCACATCTGGAAGGGCTGGTACATTCATCTTCAGAGAGTGATGCTGTCAGTCAGTGAGTTGGTGATGAGGACTGTCACAGGTTAGTGATACTGGCCATATCCACTGAGATGATGGACTTCACTAGCAGCTCTAGCTGCATGGCCAACGTGGCAGCAATGCTGGTACCACTTGTGGCTGTGCTGTGCCATGGGAGGCACCCAGGGTGTGACGATCACAACAGAAGAGATGTTTATGATGGTGAAAAGTGAAGCATGATCTTGGGCTGGGTCATGTCTGCCAAGAGTGGCGTGGTCAAGGATGGTGGGAGGGCCTGGGAGCAAGGGGGCGTGGTCAAGGATGGTGGGAGGACCTGGGAGCAAGGGGGCGTGGTCAAGGATGGTGGCAGGGCTGGTGAGCAAGAGCAGAGAGGTGCTGATGGGTCCAAGGCTCAGTCTCTTTGCTACCATTTATCTGAAATCTACTGTTTTAATGAGGAAGAAAGGCAGAGTTCTCTACAGAATAACACAAGATCCTCTTAAGGGTGAGAACAGGCAATTATTGAAAGAATCATCTCAGAGGAAAATCTTCTCAAGGTGAGAGGATGGACAGTGGAGACCACTATACAGAAAATGCTCTTGAGGGGTGAAGGTGGGCAAGGGCCAGAGAGACTATTGTGCCAACATTTATGTCAAAACAGGTGTTACATGTACATCACATACTATGTATTTTCATTATATTCATATATTCACTATATGAGCGGTGGTTCTCAACCTTCTTAATGCTGAGCCTCTTTCATACAAGTTCTCATGCTGTGACCCCCAAGCGTAAAATTATTTTGTTGCTACTTCATAACTCTAATTTTGCTACAGTTATGAATCATAATGTAAATATCTGATATGCAGGATATCTGATGTGAGGACACTGTTAAGGGATCGGTTGAGCCCTGGGGCGTCTAGACCCAGAGGATGAGAACCACTGTTTTAGAGTCTCTAGAACAGACAGCTTTCCCTAGGGGCAGCTTATCATCCAGGTCATTGTTAAAACCAATTAAATCTTAAGGAAAGAAATGATACTGCATCTTTGTTGTTTACCAGAAATCCATGTCCTCACCCAGGGCCAGGGATTCAACTAAGAGCCAGTTCATTGGACAAATGTCATGCAACAGAAAAGTGAACCTTCTAGAAGAGAAAGCAGAAACATCAGGGAATGATGGGAGCCTCCTTATTTTGCTTGGGCACCTGGGAATTGGGAGAAGCATGCCCTATCCAATTCCAGAATTACATTGTTTGATAGAAATCAAGGTCCCCAGCCAGCAGGGACCTTGAACTTTGACCCTCCAGTTTCTACTTCCCAAACACTAGAATTATAGGCATGTGCCATTATGTCTGGCTTCCATGTATCTTTAATGGCCTACTTCAGTGTCCTGAATTTCTTTACTTAGTAAAACTCATGCTAATTTTGCTCATACTAGAAACATTTCTTCCTTAGCAGGATTCTGTCATTGTTTTGTTTGGTAATAAATGAGACCTTCAATTAAATTAATGAGCCTTTTTAGAAGTACATAGACTGAATGGACATCACAGCTTACTTCGCATGATTGTTTTTAATAACACATCATCCTGTTCATGCAAGAGCAATGATTTCCTCTTGGTAGCTTTCTATACCATTCCTAGAGATGCAGTGAAACAAACTCAGTAGGGGAGGCAGGTAGACAGATGAGTGGCAGAGGAGCTCTGAAAAAAATCCTCCAAGTCGAACTCTTTCCTGTGCTGAGTGTTTGAAAGAAAGGGGATCCAGGAGGGTGCCCCCACCTTCTTCACCCACTAACAATGGCCATAAAGATTGCAACTTTTTTCTACAGAAGCTAGCCACACTGCTTAGGAATACAGGGTAACATTCCCAGCTTTCTGCCTAAGAGCCAACAAAAAGGAATTGCTGTAAGACCAGGGATGGGTCTTGGTGGTAGACTGCTTGCTCAGCATACACAAGGTCCTTAGTTGATTCCAGGCATCTAAATAAAAGGTGGCTGTTTGGGGAGCTGGGGAAGTGAGGTGGACAGAGAGACAGAGGCAAAGCAAAAATGAGATACAGACAGACAGACAGACAGACAGACAGACAGACAGATAGAGACTCACAGAAATTTGTCATGTCTCAGAGAGGCCAAGAAAAGTCTGAGCCAATGCTCTTGTTGGGTCCCCTCCCTGTCTGTCTGTCAGCCATACCACCTGTTCTTAAGGCTGGCTATTTGGTGTGCCTTGAGACTGCTTTCTCTAGGTCTTTGGGGGTCTCATTTCTAAGGTTCTGAAGGTTCTGAGGACACACACAACTTGAATGAAGTAAAACTGACCTTCTCTTTGACCAAACATGTTGTCAAAAGCTGACCCAACCCTATGACACATGGGGAAACGTGTCTCCTCTTAGCTGGGCTTCATCAGACTTCCCACTCTCAGCATAGATGGCTGGCTTTTCTGAGTAGAGCGCCTCTTCCTCTGGAGGCGTGTGATTTTCAGATTCATTTTCGGTAGCAGATGCTTTCTTCTATAGAGTGCTGGAACTTGTAACTCAACACATAAGTCTGTCTCTGCACTCCAGCAACTCGCCTCAAATATCATCACCGTAGGCCCAAAATAATCCCACTGTGCTGAAGCCTAACCTGGAATGCAGTGTGGCATAAAACACTCCATCTTCTTGGGCATCTGAGTCTGCTCTAGGGCTGCTGAGTTTACTGTGGATCTTGTCTAGCTCCTGAGGTGGAGATAAAAAGAGAAAAAGGGCCTTGTCATCCAGACTGAGGGATGACTTTGCTGCATTTTTTTCATTTCTTTCTTCTATTTAAGACACAAAGAGTTCATAGCCCTTGGTAGCTGTTCCAGGCTTTCAAGTTCTTAGTTAGCAAATTGTCCTTAAGTTGAACCTGGATTCTTCTTGACGCAATGTAAGCACATCCTCCCTACAGCCTTGCTTCTGATTTTACACAGCTGCTAAACTCTACTTATCTAGCAGCAATTAGCCTGAACTAATTTTCACAATCTCCTGAGAAGCGCCCATTTTCCTTAGATTTGGGTGGGTTTCTAAGGAGGATAGAAGGGACAGAAGCGGTTGGGAGTGTGGCTTAAACAAACATCATTGGTTCCTTCAAGCTGAATCCGAAGATAAAAAGAACTATTACCTGATAGAAGAAATATACAAAAAAATGTGTCCTATCTTTAGATTCTGCTGTTTCCTAAACTATTGTTGAGTTGGAATTGTCTTTACAGCCTGCTGAACGTCTGTGTTGCTTAATTAAAAATTGCAATCACTGCAGTGTGACTTTAAAATGTGGCATTATCTTGATCCATCTTGACTTTACTGTGGTTTATATATGAAGGCAGCCAGGCAGTGTTAAAGTGTGACCCGTGGTGAGGACCTTGGACCTTGCCAGACAGTCATAGAATCAGTCTGTGCCGAAAGTGCTATTATAATGAATCACTTTGATCTCTAGTGGAGCCGAAAACTGTGGTCAGCCTCCTGGGTAGTCACCAGTCTGCTTACCCGATCATAGTGGTGACATCTGTGAACCACAGTGACCAGCATGGCACAGTATCAGTCAGGTGCAATAGTCGCACCTGGATCTTGGCAGTAACCAAGAGCTGTCTAATTGGACTTATGGCTGCTTTTCCATGAGGGAAATCATGCCTCCCTAGTACTGTAAACCTAGACCCTAGTACCCAAGGTTAGTTGTGAGATCATGGATCCTGGAGGAGAAGCTACTGCCCCCACTACTGGACCAGCAAAATTCTGAACTGCATTCTACATGCTTATTCTTATACCCACAAACAAAGGTAGCTCTAACCCCTCACAAGAAAATACAAAAACAAACAAACAAAACAAAACAAGTCCTTCTTTTTGCAGCATGGAAATCATCCTCGAAAACCACACTGGTCAGACAAACTGGTCAACTGCTTGTGGGGTACAAGACCCAACAATACATCTCCTGCACCTAAGGCTCAGGGAACATTTGAAGAAGGGACAAAAAGATTGTAAGAGACAACAGACATGTGCACACAGACATGAGGGCTCTCAAGGGGGCTGGTCTAGTAACATGGCAGTGGCACTAGTTACTAGTGGCAGTGGGTTCTCTGTGTTTCTATGTGGCTGATCTCAGTCTGGACCTTTCAGCTTCAATGACTAACAAAACAACTATTACAACTTTGCTGAGTCTTGTCAACCCTTCTAACAAACTGCTGGCTGTGTAGGTGGTCATAGGGACCCACAGACGAAAATGATGTTTCTGGGTTCACAGCCACTCAGTGGGAGATTTGTACCGAGTCTCAAAAGAACATACACAACTTCCTTTATTTTACTCCACATAGATAAGCAGTTATGTATTGACTGGTTTGGGCTTATAGGCCCATTTTCCAAAGTTGCTGGGAACTAAATATGATAGATGGATCATTAAATGAATAGAATAACGAACTCTAGAACTTTAATACCAGATAGAACACACTTCTCTATCTGCAAAGCATTTGCATCAATGAAACATTTTTACACACCTACTTTGCCAAATATATTTTGAAACCACAATCTTTATCTTTCAGAGTGAAGATATCTCAACTATCCTCCACATCCATCTTTGTGGAAAACTATCTGATGAAACATGGCTGCCCTTGGGACAGAGATAATAAAGGAAGTTGTGTATGTTTTTCTGAGACTCATTACTTCTCCCGGATGTCAGCTGGGGCAAGCACAATGCTACTCGTGTGTCCTGTTTCTTCTAACTCCATAATGTTTGGAGTCATCTGCAAGGAGAAGAGAGCTGAAAATAGCATTCATTCAGAGATGGAAAGATGTGGAAATTTGAATGGGAAGAGATGGGTGGATTCACCAGCATGTCATAAATGCAGAAAGTATTAGTTGAACATCAAAATATTTCCAAGTACTGGAGGTGGAGCAAGTGTACGTGCCTGAGAGAATTTCAGAGAATTAAATATAACTGAGTTACATTAACTGCCTTTCTTACGACTGTGAATACATACCCGACAAAAAAGTAACTTGAAGGGGAAAGGGTTTATTTAGGCTCATGCTACAGTTCATAGTGGCAGGGTCAGGAGCCTGCCAGGGCTGGCCACGCTGCACGCAGGATGAATGCTCAGCTAGATTGGGCCCTTCTCCTTTTATCAGCACAGCATCACAGCTCATGGGTTGGAACTACCTACATTCAGGGTGGATCGTAACTCAGTTAAACCTCTCTGGAATCACCTTCAAGGACACATCCCAAGTTATGTCTCCCAGGTGACTCCGAATCCAGTTTGGAGTCCAGTTGATAATGAAGATTAACCTCCACACAAGTATACAGGCTGCATGAAAATGTTCTGCCAGTCACCAGTTCATCTGGTCACCTCTGTTTGAGCTCCACCTTCCCCTTTTTTTTTTTTCAATATATAAGTCCTTTATTGCCCAAATTGTACTTGTGATCAGGATCTTGTTTCTGGAGCTAGGAATCTGAGGCCTCACTCGTCCACCTTCCCTTTAAGACCTGTTTCCTGGGGTCAAAGTTTTGATTAAAAGCATTTGCCTCACTGTCAGCAGTCGTGGTTTTAATTCTTGTCACTAGAGGGCAGTAGAGAGACACTGCAGAGAGGAAGGACATTTTCTGGGCTCAAGCTTGTGCTTGGGCAGGCTCTTACAGCACCACCATAGCCAGTTTTCTCTATGTTCTCGTGAAGTGAGAGTCTGTGGTGGGACTCCATTCATGAATAGCATCTCCCAGGACTCTGAAACATGGCATTACAGTAGCTTCTGATAGTGCAGCAGCATCCAGTGAGCCAGGGTTTGTTCTCTGGTTTTCCTGTGCTCTGGGAAGTCCTCCTCAGATGTTCCATCTGAGTCCTGCTCCTTCTGCCTGCTGCTCTGGGGTTCTACTCCTCTAGACTTACTTGCCAGTGTCTCAGTACACCAGTTTTAGTTATAGTTCTAAATTCCTTAAACTTCCCGTGTTTGAATTGGTGTGGGGTGTGTCTTGCTTGTGGTCTGGCATCTGTGACCCTTTGCAAAATGATTTACCAGCGAATTAGAACTCCAAGTGTGACCTTTGTTCTCTCTTATGAAGTAAAGCTGCATGTGACCTGTAATTTTCTCTTTCTTTACCCCAGTCTAGGTAGGAGTTAGGCAAATTCCCTCTCTGTCTTCTGAAGGTTTGCTGAAATGAACCTACAGCAGACATAGTAACAAAGAAAAGATAGAAAAGTCAATGTGTCCAGGACACCACCTGAACACATCCAGACCCCGGAAGACACAGAATTTTACACACCTTTCTGATAGTGGCTTGGAAAAGGGGAAGCAAATGATTTTATGAACTTTTCAGGGGAGGAGAATGGGCACAAAGACTCATGGTTTCTGATTCTCTCTGGAAGTCGAATGGACCAAAGCACAGAAGATGGTTGTGACAAAGTCTGTCTGGGGTGGGGCCAGCCTTTAGTCCTTGTTGCTGAGATAGGGTTTGGTCTTTCCCCATCAGTGGAACCTCAGGGTGGGATCAAAGTTAACTATTCAGTGGATCCAATTTTCAGGTAGATTAGAGATTTCAGAGGAAAGTCCCTTCCTGTCTCAGAAGGAGAAATGGGAGCAGGTTGGGGAGGCTTTGATTCCAAGGCCTTTCAGCTTTCCCTGCCTCAAAGAACTGGGGATGTCAAAGCTGAGCCTTGACACCCACTGTGTAAAATGCTACTTTTGATGACAGAGCAGATTCATTGGAAGCTTTACTACAGCATTTTGTTCAAAAGCTCCTCAGATCCATGGCTTTCCAGAGCAAAACCACCAAAGGCAAACAGCGTCAGTATGCGTGTTTGGAGAGGGCTACGAGGGAGAGCACAGCACAGCGATGGGAAGTGAGCTCACTTCTCCTTTGCCAATCTCACCAGATGGGACAAGGCCTCTGAAAGGACTTCTCATTGTCCTCTCTGGAGAGAGTGACATCCAGCTGTTTTGAGCACTCTGGGATACGAAGCAGGGATCTAAATTCAACATCTCCAAGTCCAATCATAACAGGAAGATGAGCGATGGATCTGAAAGCCATCTTCCTTAATGTTAGCAATGAAGGTCCCAAAACAGAGTGAGTGTATATGTCTCACCACAGTTCCCTAAACTCCAAGTGGCTGGGCCTAGTCTCATCCTGCCTCTACTTTCAAAATGCTGAGATTACAGACATGTGCAACCAGACTTACGTGTGGACATTCCTTTCTGGCTTTAGGAGAGAATCTCCAAAATGTCTTCCAGTTCTAGCAACGCTAACAACTGTCTCCAGATTTATTTAGTAAAGTAAAATTCAATGACAAAGTATGAGTCAAGTCCTCACTGAGAACCCAGAAGAAGTGAGAAAAGTTGCATGGTAGCTCAGGATTCTGTCTCAAAGTAAACAATGTTTCCAGACTGTTTCACCGTTTTGGAGATCTGATACACTGTATCCTTTTTATAATGGTTTAGATTATGTCTAAGTCCCAGTGGGAACACATGGGCAAATGCACATGATTGTGAGTGCCCATGGAGGTCAGAGTTGTACGAGTCCCTGGTACTAGACACAGAGGTCACTGTGAGCTGCCCAGTGTGGGCTCTTTGCAAGAGCAAGTGTGAGCTCTTAGTCACCAGGTCATCTTTCCAGCCCCATCATCTACTCTTAAAAATTATTATATACCTGTAGTCAGATTTAGATTTCTAGTGCACTACTGCAAATTAGCAGCAGGCAATGGTTTCTTGGTCATTTACTTTAAAATACATTCTTGTTAAAACTCCCTGCCCCCTGGGAGTACTGAAGAGAACTGTCAGTCTTCCATGGTGTTGCCTCTGCTCACACTCTCCAGTCAGTCACCCCAGGGGATTGCTCCAGTTTCAGAAGTCTGCGTTGGTAAAGCATCTGCTTACTTACTAGAATTTTGGAAACGTTTTCATTTAGGATGCTAATCCATCTGGTTGTGTTAGTGCAGGCCTAGGAGGACAGGCAGGTCAGTGGTAACAGGAAGATGACTGTTTCTTGACCACTGTACAATGAGGAAGAAGTCCACCCCAAGCAAACCTCATGTGTCAAGTCAGTGCAATAAGATGGCCTGCACAGAACAAGGGGTAGACCGGGTAGTCGTTCATCCACAAGGCAACTGATCAGCAAGGTTCCATATTGTCATATTTTCAGACCGTCTCCACTTTTGTGACAAGTTATTAAAAAAAAAAACGGATTAATGAAATCATTGGCAAAACACAATCTTCTGGCCCTGCCTCTCTTTTCATAACTGCTGCAAGACATTTTGCTGTAGCTAGCATACGTCTACTTCAGAGTGAATGCAAATCAGAGCAAATTATCTTCCTTCCAACTCCAGGAAAGCTAAGACTTATCCTGAACCTATGCTTGGTCACTAGCAGTGCTGGGTCTGAGGTGTTCACTCATGTTGTGCCAAAACTTTCTTGTCTTCACCAAGAGTCTTCCTAAAGTTCTTTGTATCGAAGTATTGAAACCAAAGAGAATCATTGAAATATGTTTTCTCATTTTAAGAAATATTTTATCTTTGTATGTGTGAGAGAGAGAGAGAGAGAGGGAGAGAGAGACGAGGTGGGGGGGACAGAGAGTTTTTGTACCAACAGTGTAAATTAACCAGACCTCTGACTGAGAGTCAACTAGAAGAACAGTGTGTGGTTCCAACCTCTCAGTTATCTCTTTAGACAAAGTAACTAAGCCCCCTAAGCCATCTTGTAGGACTTGTCCATTTTCTTCAAATAAAAGAATTTAGATCAACTTTCAGGGTTCTTAACTGAGCAAAGAGGCTGCTACTGTAATAAATTCCAGCCATAAGAGGTATTGGGTCCTTAGTCCATGTCACTATACAGACAAAGACCATGTCACTATATAGACACTGTCCATGTCACTATATAGACAAGGTCCATGTCACTACATAGACACTGTCCATGTCACTATATAGACAAGGTCCATGTCACTATATAGACACAGTCCATGTCACTATATAGACACGGTCTATGTCGCTATATAGACAAGGTCCATGTCACTACATAGACACAGTCCATGTCAC
>NW_021604588.1:19073204-19081796 GCF_004785775.1 Grammomys surdaster
AAGGTCCATGTCACTACATAGACACAGTCCATGTCACTATATAGACACAGTCCATGTCACTATACAGACAAGGACCATGTCACTATGGAGACACTGTCTATGTCACTACATAGACACTGTCCATGTCACTATATAGACAAGGTCCATGTCACTACATAGACATAGTCCATGTCACTATATAGACAAGGTCCATGTCACTACATAGACACTGTCCATGTTACTATATAGACACAGTCCATGTCACTATATGACAGTTCATGTTACTATATAGACAGTCCATGTAACTATATATAAAATGTATAGGTCAAATGGGGTGTGGAGGGATATAGGTGCTATAATTGCTTGGAAACAGCTTTATGATTTAAAAATATCTACTAGACTTCAAACTTACCTGAATCATTGTATGTTTCTAGCTAGTATTTTCAAAGAAAGTTACCCCAAAGGAAGAGCCACAAAGTTGCATGAGTGGTGACTCATCTCTGAATTTCAGGGTTGCTGGTGCTGACAGACGGAGGTGACATACCTACTGGCCTTCCCAAAGTCTGGCAGTAGATGTGCATGATCTCATCCTATGGGGACAGAACGTTCTGCAGAGCTCTTGGCACAACATAATGAAGAATGAGGGAAGAAGTCAGGATTCTTAGTGATGTATTCTTCAAGAAATGTTCTACAAAGTCAGAATGTTTCTAATCAAACCTGATGTGAACTTTAATTATGTACTGCTGTCAGATAGGAATGTTCTAGATTCAAGATGCTTGATGTAGCAGTGAAATATAAGGACTCAAATAAAGAGCTAATTAGTCATGTCTTGAACTAAATGAAACACAAATTCATACAATGTTCTCATGTAGCCTCCATATTTCTTTGCTGTCTTTCCTTAACAATCCAGCACTAAGGCTTTAGCCAAGTACAGGTATTTTGATTTCACGACCAGCTCAGAGCAGTTCTTTTTAATGAACTCTGGGTTATCAAGGACACAGTTGGTACCCTGGCATCCTATTATAATTTTGTATCTTGCTTTGAAGCAGAGGAAGGACTGACTTTAACCTTGGACCGACACCTAAGACAGAGCATGTTCGGGGTATTTAAAAACTCAAATTAGCATCTCCATCTCCACTGAACTTTGTTCATTGAACCAAGAATCTGAAAGATAGAAAAATAGGTTTGAACCCGGTTTTCAACTCAGATAGCAGTGGGTGCTTAGACTGCCACAGAAAGGCTTCTGAACATGGGTGAGTGGACTGGAGGGTTAGGATAAGCACTGTCTGTCATGGCAACCAGGGGGAGACTTGAGGAGCCCAAAGGTATAAACACAGAAGAAGGAACCATGTGAGGGACAATCACACAGAACAGAACCAACTGGTTCTGAAGCACTTGGTTACAATCAGCAATAGAGACCACAGGTGCCCCGACAAAGGCCTGATGACCTCACAGAAATCCAACATGGAAAACCAACAGGTTCTGCAGTTTCCAAGACTTGGAGGGACTTGGCAGAATGCAATGCAGTTGCTAAGAAGGATTCTGACCAATGTGGAGGATGGAGGTAAGCACTTTGTTAGGAATATCCCCCTACGTTCTCAAATTTCTAACAATGGAAAACTTTACCTTCTCTATGATAATGCCAGGTGCAATAAAATCAAATGTACAATGATACACCATTATTAAATGCATTTATAGTGTTTCTCCTAAAGTTCCTTCCCAGTGTAAAGGCAATATCTAAACTCTGCCATGTATTTTAGGAAGTATTTTGATTTGTAAGTGTTCTTAGATGTACATTTGAATTTAAACATTGAATTAGTTATTCGTTGCTAAGACAAACTATCTGGCAATGGGAATGTAATGAAGGGAGGAAGGGAGGGAGGGAGGGAGGGAGGGAGGGAGGGAAGAAGAGAGGAAGGGAAAGGAGGAGGGTTTATTTCAACTTATACTTCCAGTGACTGTGGTCGGTTATATCCAAGGCAGCATGGTGACAAGACCAGAAGTGTCTGGTCTTACCACGTTCACAGTAAGAGGCATTCAAGGATGAGTACTGGTTCCTCCTGGGTGTTCAGCCTGGGACTCAAACGGTAGGGCTTACCTTCAGGTGACTCTCCTCACCTCAGTTAACCTAGTTTAGATAATATCTTGCAGGTGTGCCCACATATTTGCTTCCACTGTGACTCTGATTGGCAAGATTAATCATCACAAACATCTTTAAGAAACAGAATGTGGGGTTCCAGTGCGTGAATTTTGGTATGTCTGAACTAGGAGTCCTTGCCAAAATGGAGCATACCAGACCCACACAGGCTCTAGATTCTAATCCAATTGGTTGCTCTGGAAGGTTAGGCTTGTGATCAGTTATTGCCCACCAGAGATCAGCATCTTTGCCGCAGAGTGAAAGAGGTGGGAGAAGCCTCAGGAGATCAATGCCCTGTAGCCAGAAGAAAAAGGCCCCTGGCTTCTGCTGTGGACTTGTGAAGTCTTTACTTCTCCCTGCAGCATCTTCAGGCTGGTGTGTGGGACATGCGGCAGATGGATGGTGAGGCTCGGCACGAGCAGCATACACATGTATCTTGTGGGTTAATTTTTTTATTTGCCACTCAGGGAGAGCAGAGAGACTGATTTGGAAGCAAGGTAATGAGGGTGGGAGGTACCAGTTAGACTGCAGCTTGTCTCCCCAACATGTTGTCACCACTGTTTCCTCTTCCTCGTGCTGACCTGCTCTCTTCATCTCCACAGTTTTCTGAAGGGGAGAATGAATGTTCTGATATAAGAAGTCAGAAGCTTAAAAAAAAATGATAGCTGCAATGTTGGAACACAGCTTCTGTGGGTGATGTTGGTGAGATGTTTAAAATGTTTTAAGTATATTCCAATGTTTGCCATGTGCCCATATGCACACAAACATACATGTACATATGCACAATTACTCATTTAAAAATAACCGTGATCTTCACATGGAAACATGATTTCAGGTTTTCTCTTGTTCCTTTCCTTGCTCTTTGTCTCATGACAGTAAAATTATTTGCTAAGAGGACAACAGAAAAGTAAACAAATGTCACTCTTCCTTCACATGACAAGAAACATCTCTGCTCCTAGCGTATAGCAAAAGAAATGGCTGTCATCACATCCATCACAGCCAAAGAATGCTCCATTCCTCCAGGGAACAGCGAATGGTACAAGGTCTGACACTGTTGCATGCTGAGGACATAGCACGGTCCCCAGGGACTGCTCTCAATGATGTGACACCAACAGGCAGAACTGAAACCTCAGGTTTGAGTCAAATCTGCAATTTTCCTGTCTTAATTTAGTTCCTGAATAGGGGAACGATATCCCTAAATTCATGTGGTTTGGGAAATACTAACTAAAATAACTGTGAATTCATTATGAGACAGATTTTAATTAATTATTAAATATTTGTATTTATCTACAAATACTTAAATTTACAATGTAAATATTTGTAAAATATGGGTATGTATACACACAAGCATTTGAAAGCATTAGTTTTTGTGAATGTATGTGCATATATCTTAGCCTGTGAGGGTACATGCATATCATGTGGTGTGTGTGGAGGTCAGAGGACAACCTCAGGTGACATTCCTCACTTCAAAGTTTGCTGAAGCTGGCTCTCTCTCACAGTTTACCACTGTGCTGTGGACCTCAGTCTAGCTGGCCTGCTAGATTCACCTGTTTCTTCAGATGCTGTAGTTGCAGACACATGCTCCTGCATGTAGCACGAATTCCCTAATTATGACGCTGTTATTCAGTGCCTAATTTACTGTTCAGATTGGCCTTTTTTTTTTCTTCCAAGTCTTTTTTTTTTTTAATTTGGGATTTCCAAAATTATAAGGTCATAGATTTTGAAATAGAAAAGGTATTTTTATAATGTTTGTAAAATCTGAGTCACAAAAGCTAATGTGAACACATAATTATCAGTGGTTTTTCACTTCATGGGAGAGTCCTTACCATTTAGTGTATGTGTAAAACTGAAGGTCTCAATGTGGTACAAGTTTCATGCAAAAAAGTAGGTGTGAACCAAACTTTCCTTTTTAGTCAGTTTGAAATTATGAATGCTGTGTTTCAGAAAACAGCCACACATGACTACCAACCATTACTGACACCACAGAAACTTTTGCAGTTCATATCATATGTCCAGTAAAAGAGGAATACAGTTTCAGAAAGTGAGTGTTGTAGCAGCTTGAGATGTCTCCCATAAGCCCCTGTGTGAATCCTTGGCCCCTGGATGCTGGCATCATTATGTCAAGTTCTGGAAACTTTGGGAAATGGGGCCTACCTGGCAGAAGCAGGCCACTGCAGCCATGTCTGTAGGAGCTGTGTGGCACCATGTCCAGCTCCTCCTCATTGTTCTGTTTCCTGTCTGCCAAGTGGTCAAGAAAGTTCTCCACCACAGATCCTACTGCTCTGTTCTGTTCAATCAAAGGGCCAAGCCACCATAGACTAAATGTTCTGAAAGTGTGAGCCAAAACAAAGTCCCCCTTTAGTCTATTGCATCTGGGTTATCATGCATTACTGAACCTGGTTTTCGTGGTGATTGTTTTCTGTTGTATTCTATATTCATTTAATGATTCTACCTCTTTCATAACTGTGAATGCAGTATCTAGCTCCCTAGGTAGCTTCACTTTGTAGTTTCCTCACTGTCATTGCCTGCCTGGATTTTAGTTCCTTGCTTCTACAGTGTTTAAGAAACCAGAAATGTGTCCAGGGGCACATCAGTGTGCAGGGGAGGCTGTACTCTCTGTTGGCTTAGCCTCATTGATGTCTTCTTAGCACAGTCAAGCATGTGGTCTTGTGTTTTATGGTTATTTACTGGTTGACAACTCTTCTAACAAAAATCTGTTCTAGTCTTGGGAGCAGAAAGGGAGCACACCTGACGCTGTGCTTGGACTTTCACGTTTCTGTTGTCTCTTGAAGCTTCTGGCAAAGGGCCATCTGCACATGTGCAAATGGACTTTCCTTTGTCTCCCTCCTTCCCTTCTGAACTCCATGTAAGGATGCTTACTGATCTCAGTGAGAAGCAACTGGAGAAGGCTGGAGTCAGGCTTCCTTTCTAGGTCCCATTGCTTCATTCTCTAGTCCAAGTCTGTATGTGGTCTACCTACTTGATAAGAGGAAATATTTTAAAGCAAAATTTATTCCATTTATTCATGGAAGTTTTTTTTTTTTTTTTGCTTAGGATGTGTTTGTGCTTCCACAATGACAAAAACACAAATAGAATACTTTAGGCATAAATGTTTCAAAATATGTGCATTTTTAGGCTATTGAGTATGTGTGTGTGAAAAACTAATGGTTTACTACAATAAATTTACTAATGATGCTCTAGTTTATGCTTTTACACCTGAGTGAAAGAATATTCTTCAGGGGGAGCACCCTCTCAGAGGCAAAGGGGAGGTAGGAATGGGGTGAAGAACTCTGGGAGGGGTATCTGGAAGGGGGCCAGGCAACATTTTGAATGTAAATAAATAAAATAATTTGATGAAAAAGAGTTCATTTATCTATTGCTGCATGTTTTTAGTGTTTGTTGTATGTTGTATGTGTGTGGTACATACATATGAGTGAGCATGGCCCTGTGTGAGCATGCAGTGGTCTGAGAAGGATATTGGATATCTTTCTTTCTTACTCTCCACCTTATTCCCTTGGGACAGGATCTCTTACTAAACAGGAAGTTCAGCCAGGTTGACAGACCAGTAAGTGTTCAGCAAAGACCTGATTCTACCCAAGCATTGCATTTACGTGACTACACAGTCATGCTCTGTCTTTCGCCTGCTACAGATTTGACCTCAGGTCCTCGTCCTTGAAGAGAACATATCTCATAGGTGATTCTAGACCCTTTCAAACTGACAGTCAGTATTAACATCACACTACCACAGGTAGAAATTTTCATTGTGAGGATGAATTTGGGAATGAGATCAAGGGACATGAGAACATCAGTTGTTTATTTAACATAAATATTCCAAGAAAACTCAAATCTTTAGGAAAAAGTAGAAACCTTACCTGGCTTCTTAGCAAATCATAATTCAGAATTACTGGAATAGTCACAGCCACAAAACCAAGTGATCTTGTTACTGCTCCATTCTAAGTAGCCTACAAATGCATTTCTCATTTGAGAACATGCCTGCTTGGCTTACATACCGACTAGTCTGTGTCTGCTGTATCTCAAATTCCAGGATGTCGTTATGCAGCAATTTCTTTTGAGATAAAACATTCCATTCTGCAAGGATCTGTTAAAAGTCAGAACTAAACAACTCATAACTTTTAGGAAGTCCCTGAAACTGACCAGATATACTATGCCCCTCCCTCTTTTAAGCTTATAAAAGTAGTAGTAATAACTGCTAAGAGACACTCTCGGACAAGCTGAGGTGCCTGAAAGAGGCCCTGGGCCATAGAAGTGGCCTACAGAAGATACTCTTTAACTTGTAAAGCTGCCTGCAAGTTGCGCAGTGAGCTCTAGGTTTCCAGAGTTCATGAACTCTCACCCTTGCTGAAGTGGGCTTTTGGTGATGCAGTCATCTTTCTTTGAGCCGTTTCTACTCCTATAAGTAACCTCAATAAAACACATTGGTTCATCAAGTTGAATTGTGGTGGTATCTTTACTTTGATCTCTTGTTGGTTCCCTGCTTAGGCTGAAAGAGATTTTTTTCATGTCTGTCAAGGAATAGTTTCATACAAAGGGTATTATTGGAATAATGTGTCATCATTTCCTCAGGGAAGAATTTTTATGCTAACTACTTCCCTACCATCCACACTTCAAATCATGTTATCTGTTATTAATTGTTGTCTAGTAACACAGGGTAACACTCATCACTGAGTAGGGTGACAGGGGTCAGAATATTGTCACTTCAATAGAACCTTCAATAGAACTATTCATGGCACTTTGGGAGAAAAAGGCTATAGTTTTTAACAGATGTTCTCAGAGGCATTTGTCCCAAAATAGATGAGGAAATCTATTCTCCTCCCCCCCCCGCCCGTGGCTATACACCCCAAACTCACATATACCTCCCCCACCACAAACACCACATTTGACACATACACCTCCCACACACAACACACACAAGCTGTAAAATAAATGTTATAGTTTATTGAATCACAGTGAGTTTGGCTCACTGGTAAATCTGAGTAGTTCTTATAAAAGCTTCCTTTGTATTTTCCTTTCAAACTATGAAGTTTTAATGGACCAGAAATGGTTTTAAATTTTTTTCTTCTGAAAGATGAGAAAATGAGAACAACTGAATGAGTTGGGGTGGGAGGAAGAGAGGAGAAGAGGAAGGAAGAAGAGGGGAGGGAAGGACGGAGGAAGAGAGCTGGAGCTTGTAGGAGCGCACGGAGGTTAAAGGACTGAGACCAAGGTTGTCCCTCCGCCATGGAGGTAGAGTCTGGAACTCTGGGCAGTGGCATCTTCCATTTCATGCTCATTTCATCTTTACCTCATTTCCACATTACGTCTTCTGTTCTCTAAAACCAAGCAGCACAATGGGAGAGAGAAGGCACTGTGTTAAAACATGTTTTCACGCTCTTAATACAAAGTGCTTTCTTAGTCTAGGAAGCGAGGGCCCTGCCTTGGGTCCCTGACTTTTGTGCGTATTCTCCCTGCTCTCTGATGCCTCTAACTGTGCATCCAGATTAGCAATCTTGAAGACAGGTGTCACTAATAATCTTCCTAAGTTATTGAAAACACAGAACATCCCTCCCCCGAGCAAGTGGGTGAGTGACAGAATCTTCAACATGAGGACAGTTTAGAGAAGTGTGTTCATTTTATTCTTTGCCAGCTCACTATGAGTAAATTTAAGGTTACAAACTTGTACAATGCCAGTATGAATGGCCACGTTTCCTAGTTTTTCTTAGTGGCTTAAAATTTTAATCCCTAGCAGGGAAAGTGTATCTTAAATGTTTGCTTACCACTCTCAACTTATACAGCTCATTTTCCTTACTCAGTGGCTAAAATATTGTTTCTTCTCTACAAAGACAATGTAGAGAAGAAACAGTATTTTTTCCAACCCATGTGTCAAGTACACTTAATTTTTATTTTCAGGTTTTGAGTAATTCATATGCTGGATTCCCACAGAATGGAGGAAAATGAACATTGCTTTTCATGTTTAAACAATGATTTAATTAAAACTCATCTCATCTGGCTTCCAAATAGAAACACATTTTAGCAGAAAGACAGGCTGGACCAATGCCCATTCCAAAGAAGAGTGGGAATATTCATCAGAGTATAATGCAAGAGAACTCCCACAGATGCTGCGCGGACTCTGATGGGGCCCCATTCATAAATACAAACAACAACCTCAACTTCTCCTGACAAAGTCTTTCTGCTCTGCTTACGAGAGACTTCCTGTCTGGCAGCATAATAGGGACTACACAGGTAGCCCAACACTGACAGGGCCCAGGGGATTCCGAGTTAGGTCAAATTGACTTGAAAACCTATCAAAAAGTGACAGTTACAAAGGCAAATCAAAGAAATGAATAGCACCCAATTCACAAAATATGTAAAACATGAGATGGGTCAGCAGATATTTTTTAAAGTCTGCCACGCACATGTCTTTGCCTGTCTGCCATACATGTGTGTCTTTGCATGTCTGCCATACATGTGTGTCTTTG
>NW_021604588.1:19081806-19100543 GCF_004785775.1 Grammomys surdaster
TGTCTGCCATACATGTGTGTCTTTGCATGTCTGCCATACATGTGTGTCTTTGCATGTCTGCCACGCATATGTCTTTGTGTGTCTGCCATACATGTGTGTCTTTGCATGTCTGCCATACATGTGTGTCCTTGCATGTCCCTGCTCTTTCATTAGACCAACGTGAAACATGTGTTACTCTTGCTCTTATCATTCACTATAAATAATGTAGCAAACACTTTATCTTCAGAAAAAAAATAATGGTGCCTTATAGTATCATGATTAAGAAGAATTGTAATGCTCACATGTGTGTAATTACAGAGAACTATTAAGCCTTATTGGAGAATTTGGTTTAATACTGCTTTTGTCTGATTAAATGAAAATTTAAAACTAAGTTGAAATATAAAGCAGAATCTGGGAAAGATAAGGTTGAAGAAAATCTTACCAGTCAGAGATAGCTTCCATTACCATTTCTGCAATATATTAATGTATATATACATATTTTACATAAAAATAGGTACATAGAAATATGCTTCAACAGATATGCAGTTATATATGTACATATGTACATAAGACATTGCTATGCAATCAAATTGAACAGTGGTTTTAAACAGAGCCTTCTTAGGAATATAAGGTAGGCATTTTGTCAGATCAGTGGGTAAAACCATTTTCTTTTACATCAGCATAGAATTACATTGTATTCACTTTCACTGAATTTGCTATATATTAATCAGTATTTAGGTGGGTTCTAAATTGTTGTGTAGCACTTTTTTCTGAATTAAGGTATTTCATCCTGAAGGGAAACTTTTTAAGACTCAGGAAGTTCTTAAGGAGACTCCTTAAGAGTCAGGGAGTAAACAACTCACAAGTCTCACAAAGTCTCTGAAACAGACCAGATTCACAAAGCCCCCCTCCCCAAGGTCATATAAGCAGTAAGAACTGCTGAGGAGGGTAGACTCTGTCCACTGAGTTGGCTCCAAGTCATGCAGAGTGACCCAGGGTTCTACCTTTCATGAGTTGTCACCCAAGTTGGAATGGACTTTCAGGGATGCAGTTGCCTTTGAGGTGTCCACATTCCTGTAAGTAAATCCCTAATGTCCCCTGAGTAATCTAATAAACTCAGTCACCAAGTTGGACTTTTGTGGTTTGGTGACTTTTCTCTATCATCAGTTCTTTATTTGGCAAGAATAGATGATTGCTGATGTGTCCTAGAAACAGCATCACATAAGAAATACTTCTTTATAAAACCATTGTACACAGAATTGATAAATCTTTCAATTAAAAGTTGCATACATATATGTGACATACTATGGGCCACAGATCATACATATTCAATGGCAATAATACTTTAAACCTTTGAAACATTGTTCTTACTTGGTGACACAAATATAACATTTTCCTACTATCTAGAAATATTTTGCATTTCCTCTCAGGTATTCTTTCAGAGCAGTTAAGTGGTGAGTATTGGCCTTTACTATATTAACATACCAATCAAAGCCTTCAGAGACACATGTGAAGCAGAGGGAGCACAGCGCACACATGTCGCAAGGCTTTAAGTACGCCATGCTCTTCCCATCAGACCCAGCGTGTGCTCCCTCACCTGTTGGCTTGGAGGACACTGGGCAATTCTAACACACATGACTTCTTTATGACCTTTCCCCTTGACTGTCTTTTATCTCATAACTGCTTAAATTGGGAAAACACACACACACACACACCCCACAATACTGTCTATGATCTTAACTCAACTGAAATCAGTTTTTAATCTAAAATACATAAGTAATAAATATAAAATTATTAAAATCTTGCTTGGTTCTTGAATTTTAGTGATTATCTTTTTTTACTTGTCTATCCTGCAAATTTTGGGAATTATCAGAGACTCTAGACTCTTGCCTATCACTCTAAATTAAGTAAAGAATCTTTAACTATAATATTTAAAAAGTCCTGAGAAACATTTTAGCTTTTGGACTACTACTGGTATATTTTCTGGTACTGTGTAAATCTTTACTGTGTCATTTAATTAAAAGATAAAGAATACCTCAGACATTTGTTAGTTCTGTTAATACATTTTAGTCCATTTTAGAGAACATATTTGAAAAATAAAACCAATCGTTGAAACCATCAGATTAGAATTAAAGACATTTATGAAATTTTACCTTACATAAATATTGTTACAGCATTTAAAAAGTGCCTAACAGTTAAGTCAGTCTCATTTGATTAGTAATTTATTTAGTATATATTTGGAAGTACTCAGAAAAAAAACCAATGCATACCTTTATACAATTTCTCCAGCTTTTGAATATAACTTTCCATACTTTGAGAAGAGTTCAAATGACGGCAGAACAGTCTGAAAATCCTAGGGGAAAGAGCTCAGGTTACCATAGAAACCCCACTGGTTCCTACTGGCATCATTATAGCTATCATTCTGATTAACATGAACTCTAAGGTAGGTTTGAAAAACCACCCTTCATGTTTCCTTATTCCCCCCCCCATACACACACACACATTTTGGATATTTTATCAGTTTAAAGCTTTCATTAAATTCACATTCATTTTTGTTTGCTTGCTTTTTTTTGTTTGTTGTTTGTTTCTGTTTTTTTTTTGTTATTTTTTGCTATTGTTGTCTGTTTATTTGTTTATGTTTTTTTGAGATGAAGTCTCATTGTGTAGCCCTGGCAGTCCTGGGCATCATTATGTGGGCCGGGCTGGCTTCACACGTGTGCCACTCTTCCTGTATCTGTCTCGTGAGTACTAGGATTATAGGCACACATCACCACACCTTGCAAACATAGAGTTTTTCATGTCTGTGGGTGGCAAATGTAAGCAGCTCTGGGCCTTGTCAATGTAAGATTTAATTACATGCTTTCAAGGAGTTTGCAATACGATAGCCTTTGTCTTGGTTTTAGGGCATTCTGTACTTAGTTTTTGGTAAAGTAAACATTTGTTAACAGAATCACAAACAGAGGAGCATGATGTGTCCAAGTACCTTCACTAAAGGTGAGCTGGAAGGTCACACTTGACTTGTTCTTTAGGAGGTACATGCAGGAGGAATTTTTTGCAAGTAGCCAGATTTGAAGCATTTGATTAAGAAATGTGTTTTCACAGCCTGAGAGTTAACGAGGCAGCCCCTATTCCAAATCCAAATACTGTGAATAAACCCAAGAGACTTAGTTTTTTTTCTTCAGAGTCTATTAGTGAAGACAATTTTGTCTGAAACTGTCTGGCTGAGGAAAACCTAGGAGAAATGCCCCATCCTTGGTCCAGGTCTTCAGAAGGTCCATACTTTACAGGTACGTAAAAGCAAGATTCTCAAAAGAGCCTGTGGTGTCTCTGTGTCTCTGTTGCTACACATCTGACTCTCTGCTCTGGAGCAGTAGACTCCTAACCCTAAATAGCTGCTTTGATGACTAACCTTAGGCCCCAGGAAAATACCTGCACTTGTCTGGGTTTGTCTGTCCTAGAGGCTGTGGTGGACCCTACTTCCAAGTGCAGAGACAATGTGTGCAACAGAGACTCAGATAAAAAAACAACAACAATGAGTTAGTCTGAATGAAATGCTTCCCCACAAGTAGCACGATGCGGATGATTGTGTATAATGAAGTTTGCTTTTCCTGTGGGGCTCAGCAGTGTTCCTTCTGTCCAAGACATAGCAGAGGTAATGCAAACCCATCTCACTGCAGTATCTCAGGCATGTTTACCAACAGCCAGGATCTCGAGCAGCTCTCTGCCTTGCATCTGTAATGCTCTGTTATCTGTGTCTCATGGTATCTTGACAGGCAGCATAACCTAGAACTGTGAAGAGCTCCATTTGTGTAAGCCTGCATAGCAATATCTTACTTAACTTTCAGAACAAATAGACCTGTCCCACATGAAAGGCTAAAGAGGAATGAAATGTGATAGATGTCAGAAATTTACCACTAGATACAGGGAAAATGAAATCACTAGTTTTTCTTATTCTTAGTCTATCAGTTACCAGTCTTTGTTATGAAGTCATGGTAACAGTAAAATGATTGGTGAGTATGGCAAATGATGTCAATGTGACATAGAAGGGTCTGGGGAGGAAAACAAGGGGAATCTGTTCAAATCTTTTAAATGTAGGCAAAGCAGTGGAACTTGGAAGGTGACTCATTTGCTGTAAATATACACCCATACTCTAGAGTGACCATGAGAATATTTTTAGGGACCACAGCTGAGTCTGAGAGTGAGGAGACATGGAACATTATAAAATGGTAATTAATAGCAGATGTACTACATGAAGATGAAAACAAACTCAGACTAAATAAAGGGCAAGTGTTGCAAAGAAAAAGCAGTTACCATGGTGACCCGGACACATTAATAATCATTTTATACAGACACAGTCTAAATGCCCCATAAAGGACAATGGAATGCTGAATAATATATTGCCTAAAGACTTGCTTTAAATAAAAGACACAAATAGTGAAAAGCAAGTGAACAGAGAAAGGCCCTGTGTGTTCACGTTAGCCAAGGGAGATGAAAATGCTATATTAATTTTTGGATAAAACAGATTTCAGAGTAAGGAGAATGATCGGGGATAATGGGAGTGACTGTAGAATGCTAAAGGGGTCAAGTCTCCAAGAAGACCTGTCAATCAGTGATGTCCATGTGCCTGGAATCAGAGGGTCAGCGTGCACAGGGCAAAGACTGATAGAGCTGGTAACAAGTGGATGGATTCACTAGTGTACTTGGCAAATTCCACACCTCTTTATCAGTGACTGACAGGTCCAGCAGGTAGAAAATCAACAAGGGTGTAATTGAACTGAACAGAACTGTCAATCAACTGGATGTAATTGACATCTATAGACTTTTTTATCCACCAGCAGCAGGGTGTACACTCTTCACAGATTCATATAGAAATACCACCAAGATAAACTATGTACTGGACAAATTTAAAACCAACCACACAAGTACTGTTTCATAAAACAGCAAACTTACACTGGGTATCAATGAAAGATGCATGGAAACCTCCAAATATTTGAACATTAGATAGTGCACCCCTAAAAAGAACACAAGTCAAAGAAACCTCAGGAGGAGACTAACCTAACTGGGAATAGAAATAAAGCTTCTGCAGATGGCAGAAGCACCAAAGGCAGCCTGTCAGCAATAGGGGCCACAAGGACGGAGCACAAGGCAAGGCCTTGCCCAGTGACAGGAACATCTGCTTCAGGAAATAGGAAAAGAGAAGCACTCATGATCGCACAGAAGAACATGATCGGAGTAGAAATCATGAAACCCAAAGTAGAAAACCGGCCAGGGAAATGGCTCAGCAGGTAAAGTGCCTGCCCCTCAAGCATGGAGGCCAGACTCTGGCTCCCAGTACACATGTAGTCCCTGTACTCTGGAAGCAGAGGCAGGGGATCCCCTGGTGGGTACCAGCTGTAAGTGGTAAGCTTCCTCAGTGAAAAACCCTGACAAGAACAGAAGACAGAAACACGCCAAGCAGTTCTGCTGTGGGGACCTTGAAACTGAGGAGTTTCCTCCACTGCACTGGAGTGCTCTCTGGTTTCCCCCAATACCGTTGGCCTCAGTAAAGAAAGTGTAAAGTAATGAGCACGATGGTCTGTGTCAGCTTCAGGCCTCCACAAGCAAGTGCATATGTGTGAATGTGTTCCTGCACACATGTATACACACATGTAAACAAACATACACATGAGCACATACATAAATATACATACACAGATGAAATAGGGAAACAGAAACATCGAAAACATCATTCACTTCTTTGAAAACATTGACAAAACTGGGAAACTGCTAACCAAGCTCAGCAAGAAAGAGAATACACCAAAAGCTAACACCAGAAGAAGACAGACATCAGGCTCCAAGAGGACGATGCGGGGATCCAGTGAGGAAGTTTACAGTTGGAAACTGGAAAACAGGCAAAGTCAGCCAACGCTCTGAGGGACACTGCTGAAACTCTACTAGGATGAGCAGATGACTGGACCAGCCTGTATCTGTTTAAAAGTGGAAACAAGGCTTCATTCTTTCCTTTGGCCACAATGGCGTCTCATTAACTGTCTAGTGGGGTGGTGGGCACTGCGACTTAATTGTGGAGATGAACAGGACAGTGCAAGGCTCTCAGTTCCGTGTTTTCTCCCCTCTGCCCATCAGTGGTCAGAATCTGCTGGTAGTCCACGTATTCTGTCCTCTCAAGTGCCTACTAAAGTAACCCACTGGTTCTCTGACAAGTTTAGAGCAACGTGATAAAGTAGACTTTGGTCACAACTCCTCATATTGCTATTTTAAACAAATACCTTGAGCATACATAAACACATGCATTGACATGTATGGATAAGATTAAGAATGATTATAGTCAGAAGTTCTGGGCTTTTCTTCCTTCAGTCTTGTTATGCTCTTGTGTTCTTAATTTCTGACTTCTGTGAGTTATAGAGTTTCCCCTCCCCATACATCCAGCTAGCATCTGGGCATGTGTACACAGAGTGCTGTGTCCTGTCCAAGCACTGGTACCAGGACTTAGTCCTGCCTAGGGCCAAACAATAGACATACACTTACAGTTATATGGATGATCATGGATTGTCCACTCTCTACTATAGAAGAAAAATCTTTCAGAAAGCCTTTACCACTTTTGTTTCTCTGTTTTCCAGTCCCTCACAGCCTTAGCTAGTAATTAACTGCAGCATTTGTCTGAGGAAATCTCTGGTCCTGATTCCAAGTTCCATACAAGTTGCTTCTGACACAATAAAACAGTCACCCTGCCATGAGAAGCGATTTACTCATGAGTTCAAGAATCCACCTGCATGATGCTCTTACAGGGTCAGGTTAAACAGGGGCTTGGGGGTTGCTTCTCTGAAAAACAGCCCCATCAAGAAAAACACTGGGGAGAGTGATTCTCCATGCTGCTGTAGCTGCTGCTTGCCAGAGCAGACAGCTTTTGCTGTTAGGATGGCCAGCCAAACACAAATCATCCACTGCCGCAATGAGCTCCTTGGGACAACTTAGGAGTGTTTGGAAGTGAGCGGCTCTCTCAGTTGGAAAGCAGCCCAGGTCCATTTCAAACTCAAGTCAAAATGACAGAGTGAATTTCCTGGGCCACTCACCCCAAAGTGTAGGAAACACTAGGTCGGCAGCTGTTATGTTTATCTAGTTATTTAAGGCTTTCCAGCAGACAGTCAGAGCTGAGCATGTAAGCAACCTGTGCCCATGTCCCTCAGTGAAACAATGCTGCTGTACCATGCACAAAGTCCAGAGAGAATGGAGACAAATCACAGGTTAGGCACATACCTATCAGCTGAAATTATTTTAATACAGTCAGCTTTAAAATATTGCAGAGATTTCTTTCTCTTAGAACTAAAAAAAAAGTAAATGATAAGAGATGTTTGTCTGAATATTAAATGCTATTTTAGTGACAATTATCTCCTGAATGAAACCCCAAATGCTCTTTCCAGCTAGTCTTTCAGATTTTCTCTGCTTTTCAAGTGGGAGTTGATGGGGTGCTTTCAAACAGTACCTGGCATTTTTCACGTAAACACAACTTAAATAAACCTTCTAAAAGTGTTCTGAGTTACTTTCAGGTAACTTTAAAAACCACTCTTTTTGAAGCCACATGGCCGAGAAATCTATGATTAATTTCCTCCTGGCTTTGGCATAGGTAACATTGCTGATAGATGAGTCATGATGACAACGGTGGCCCACTCTGCAAGGACGTCAAGGCTGCTCTGTCAGAGGTCTGCAGCTAGCCTTCTGTGTGTGTGCAGGTGTGGATGTGTGATGCTCACATCTGAGGGAGCAGAGCCTTTCCCACCAGGTCACTCCTCTTGCTGAGCATGCTATGAAGAGCTGGAAGGTTTGAGCATACATGTGTAGACTCCCTGTGATGTCCTCACACTGAGGTATACTCCTCCCCTCTTCTCCGATCCAGTGCCTTCCCATGAGCCTCGTTTGTCTGGAACTCTGCTACCCAGCCTGGCCTCACACTCCAGATCCTGTTGCCTGCTTTACAAATGCTGAGGTTGTGACTGTGCTCCAGGCTAGGCCACCCTGTTCTTCTACCCCACAAACATCCAAATATAAAGGGCCTACACTCCTGAGCGACAGATGGGTATCCAGTCTCCTAACAGTTGGCTACCTTGTGAACAAACTTTCTCCTAAAACACTCATGGTTTCAGTGTATGGTATTCAGCACCTCTGGCAAAGCTGCTTAGTCAGTCAGGTTCTGTCACACTCTTGTCACATGAGGAAGCTCTGGGATGACAACAGCATCTCCACAGTTTTATCCAAAGCACAAACACACTGGGCAGTTGCCTGAGCTGAGGACTTCTCCTAAGTCATCAAGACCTAGGCTTTATATGAAACCACTTTGCTTTGAAAGGGTCAGTGCTTAGCTGTGAAAAAACAGTAATTGTCAATCTGAACCTAAACAAAAGCAGAATCCATCTGCATACTACCTCATAGCCTGGAGGATGCAGATGCCTCCAGGGGTTGCCCACAGACTTCCTGGGGCCATAGACTCTGAAGTACTACCTTGGAGCCCAGGGCCTCCAGAGAAGTTTTGTGATCTTAGACAAGCCCCAATATCTCTATCATGCTTGTTACCACCTAAAATTTGGGAAGCTGAGTCAGGGGGATCAAAGGTTCGAAGTCAGCCTGGGCTCTCTAGAAGGTTCCTCGTCACTGAATGCCAAATAGAGAGACATCACCTCAACCGACAATGACACCAGAACCAGTGTCCAGCATGTATGTACTTATTTTTGAAAGAAACACTCAAGTGCTCTTGTTTTTGAAGTAAATATGATGAATAGTCTCCTATGCTTTCTCAGGCTCACTCTACTTAACTTAGGTCAGGGAGGGCATAGCCAAACTGTAGATTTATGTATTTGAGTTGCTTCTTTCTTTGCTTTCTGGAGGTGTCTTTCCCCAGAGCTCCACCCTCTCACTGCCGTTGAGCTCACATGTTAGTTCTCATAGTCAAGTCTCCACCTTGTGCTCTGTCTTGGCTATAAATGCACATGTAGGCACTGGCAGGCCAGAAATGTGAATCAGAACACAAGCAGTGGGGATTCTTCTTTTTTTCTTCCCTTCTTCTTCTTCTTCTTCTTCTTCTTCTTCTTCTTCTTCTTCTTCTTCTTCTTCTTCTTCTTCTTCTTCTCTCCTTTTCTCCTTTTTTCTCCTTTTCTCCTTCTTTTCTCCTTCTTTTCTCCTTTTCTCCTTTTCTCCTCCTCCTCCTCCTCCTCCTCCTCCTTCTCCTCTTCCTCCTTCTCCTTTTCCTTCTCCTTCTCCTTCTTCTTCTTCTTTTCGAGACAGGGTTTCTCTGTATATCTCTGGCTGTCCTGGAACTCACTCTGTAGACCAGGCTGGCCTCGAACTCAGAAATACACAGCAGTGGGGATTCTTGTTGACAAATCTATCAGACTATGGGGTATATATGTCATGATAAAAGGAGCATACAATATACCAATATGTCAGAAGAAATAAATGCACATACAGAAATAGATGTATGCACAGAAATATAGGTATAGATATTGATTTTATTGTAAATAAAACAAAGAAAGACATCCAGCTAGATATATGCTGTAGTTAGGAAGGTTCATGGTCTGATCATTGATTTTTATCACATAGCTAATGACATCATGGCAGGAGGTTCTGGTAACATTACCTGTGTATCACTTGTGTGTACACAAGTTAAGCAGGAGGAATGTGGGATGAGACTGGTACTTAAGGGAGCATGTGGCTTGCACATGACTAATCTACTGGAAAATATGCTGCAAAAATTTTCAGAGCTAGAATCAGGATGGTTTCACAAGAACAAATTACAATGGGAATAACAATAGACACTAACATTATAACATTCTGAAATAAGCGATTCTTGGTAGAAGGAAAACTGAATGCCTCTGTGTAAGGAGGTTCCCTAAGGATGATCTCATTGAAGGCTGAAACTGCTAAAAGCCAGATGACATTTTCTTCATAGTTGTATTCTCGGGATTTAATTTAATACAATTGATAGGCACAAAATGGGCTTGATAACTACCTGGTCAAAGACATCACTGAATAAATGCACACACGGGCTTGGCCATACATCCCTTTGTGGGCAACACATCTTCAAGCCTGTCTGTCTTTCAGCCTGCCTCTCTAGAAATGTCATCAGAATCCTAATGTCAACTCACACATTGACTGAAGGCTTTAGGATACCAGCTAGCACATACAGCCTTGTATCACTTCATAGCTATAGCCCAAGTCTCAAAGTACATGTTATTAACCAAGAGTGTTGGGTCCACTAGCAAGAAAGAAGCATCAGACACTATATCAGAGCTGTATAACCAGGGCCTTCATCTGTCTTGTCTGTCTTCTGTGCCATTATAGTGCTGAATATATTATGCATATGCAATTACACACAAATAAATCTTAACTAAGCAGAAATGCAGGCTTTTTAAGTGTGACTCTACTTTGTCAGCAAGTGGGTATGATGCCTTTAACGAGGACTTCATAAGAACAGAGCTGTCACACAGGTCTAGACCCCTGACTGGCACATCTGTTACTGCTCACTTGTTACCCCCAATCCAATGCTTGCAGTTCTTGCATGGTCATGTGCAGGGTCAGGACTCACATCCTCAAGTATAGTGCTTACATATCTGAGTGGTTTGATCTAAAGGAAAGGGTCTCAGAAGCAAGTCCCTTCTCACACTCTCTGGTCCTTTTTAGTCAGTAGAAGCCCATTTTCCCCCAAGGCAGGCCATAATAGCTAGAATCCTCCCCAGCCATGCCAGTAATAAAATGGAGACATGATTTTAATCCTCTCACCTTTCTGAGGCAGCACTGGCCATGAAGAGACTCTCTGACCTACCTTGTCTACCAGGAACACCAGACATAACTGTTATATATAGAAGCTAAGAAAATAGTGAACAGCGAGGACCTTGTGTGTTTCCTTCTGCTTTAAAAAATTACACCATACTATTTTCCCAAGCCCGTTTCTACATGGTTATCTTTTCCTCATAGAACCTGACTATCAGAGCAGACAGTGCCCATGGGTGTTTAGTTCTACAGTTTAATATTTGGTGTTCATGGTGGCCCTAGAAAATAGAGCAACCACAAACTATGAGAGTAAAGAGTATACTCTATAGTTAGGTCACAGTTCTGTCCAGACAAATTCATTGTGCATGAACGTGTAGCTTCCAACACTACATGGCAGATTCTAGACCACCTATGATGAGAAATTGTCAGAAAAGCCAATGAATGAGAACATGAACAAGTAATATAAAGTAATAACTTAAAACATGTACACAGATCTTAACTAAATCTTCATGGTGATAGCTATGTATAGGATATTCCCTTATTCAAAATGCTTGGGACTGAAATGCTTGGGATTCTTTTTAGTGGGAATGGATTTTGGAAGAATTACATACATGTAACTCAGTACATATGCTGGTGATGGTTCCAAACCCAAATAGAAAAGTCATTTATGTTTCACAAGCACAGCACGTGCTCGGCTGAAGGCAATATCATCAACTACTTAAATGGGAATGAGAGAGTCTCAAATTGAGTCTCACAATGGGGTCTCATGGTGCGGTCCTTTCCACTTCGGGCCACTTCCACCAAGAGTTTCAGATTTTGGGTTTTCAGGCCAGGAAATAGTTATGTACATTAGAATTTGAAATTTAGTTTCAAAAAGAATAATTTTGAAATCAGGACAGTTTCTCTGAGGTAAGAACAGGCCAATGTGTGAATGGAACTTTGATGAGGATTCTGTACACCCATGGCCAACCCTGGATTTCCACCATTGCTCAGAAGTGATCATGTTTGCTGCATTGGCTTCTTTATGCTCTTTTGAAAAACTGATTTTAAACATTCATTTACTTATTCATACAGTCTTTAAAATTAAGTATTGATCAAGTGTCTTGGCAGGAAGAATATAGTAATGATTAAGTTAGGCAAAATTTCCTGTCTCCATGGAATAAACATTTCTAGAAATGGGAGAAATGTAAGAAGTAAACATGGGAGCCAGACAGGTGGGGCTGGAAAAGAACCTGTGATTCTCATTAGGTGTCAGAGAGGCTATCTGAAGACACATCTGCCCCACCCTGAAATACAAGAGTGAGTGACCCTGTGAGCACTACCACACCACTAAGTCTGTCACCACAATACTCATGTCATAGCATGACAAAATCAAAGCACCTCCAAAAACGGTAGAAAATTTTGGGAGGGCTAAAAATTTTCAACTGAAAGTTGTTAATGCCTTTGATATTTGCAATTCGGAATGCTGGCCAGTGTGCAGCCATAAGATTAAGTGACTCTTTGGAGTGGGCAGCGAGCTAGGGGTACCCTGGCCTTGCAAGTTTAAGAGCTCTCCTGACTCGTGCCGCTCCCCTCACAGTCAAGACTGAGCCACATGCTGCCAGCATCTAGCACACCCTGAGGAAGAGGGGTGACAGCTCTGAAGTGAATGAGTGCCAGTCCAGCAATATTGAGTGCTCTTGCTGTTTTTATACTGTTCAACAGCACTGTCTGAGAGAGACACTGGAGATGACTGTTGATAATGGTTATCTCTTTCCTTCACTGAGCCCTTAAACGGTGTCTGTTGTCAAAAAGAAATTAGTTTGGAAGAAATTCAAATAGAAAGATTAGGTGTTGTCTTGCCAGCTGGGAATTTGGTCTGTGTGTGTGTGTGTACGTACGCATGTCTGTCTGTATATCTCTATGTATGTATGTATGTATGTATGTATGTATGTATGTATGTAATATTTATGTATACAGGTGCATACGGACACACACACACAGAGGCCAGAGGGAAACATCATTAGAAAATGTCCTTCTATTGTTCTCTACCTACCTTACTTCCTTACAACAAAATGTTTCACTTCATCTGGAGCTTCCTGTTTTCACCTAGGTGGTGGCAGCCAGCAAGCCACAATGAGCCTCTTGTCTTTATTTGCCCCTCCCATTGCAGGAGTTACAAGTACTCACCAAAACTAAAACCAAAATAGATAGATAGATAGACAGATAGATAGATAGATAGATAGATAGACAGATAGATAGATAGATACATACACACACACACATACATACATACATACATACATACATACATACATGGATGGTTTGATAGATGATAGATAGATAGATAGATAGATAGATAGATAGATAGATACATGGATAGATAGATAGATAGATAGACAGATACATAGATACATAGATACATAGATAGATGCATAGATAGATACATAGATAGATACATAGATAGATGCATAGATAGATACATAGATAGATGCATAGATAGATACATAGATAGATACATAGATAGATGCATAGATAGATACATAGATAGATGCATAGATAGATACATAGATAGATACATAGATAAGGCAGGAGCCATCTTTGTAGCCTAGGCAGTTTTAAGAGCAATAGGAGACTTCTATGAGGATCAGTTTTCTCTCTGTGGCCACGGATACTGGTGGGAGAAGTGACACCCTCTAAGAGGACCCATTTTTCTTCCATTTTCTTCCTGGAAACTGTTCAGGACTAAGATTTGTGATGGAATGTATTATTATTTCATGGTTAGCTGGAAGGTGGGCCTATGCATAGCACATCTTCTGTGTTTTCTAATTACCTTCTGAAAAGGCAAACATCCCTGAAACAATAGGCTGGCTAAATTAAAAGGCAAAGCTAACTAAAGTGCAGGGCAATTTTCTATGTATTTTAACGGCTTTACATGTGCAAATCTTACCCTTGGAATCAACTAGTCATCAGATCTTAAAAGAAAAAGCAATCTTGCCTTGCTTCATAAAAGCAGTTCATCTCCTTCGCACACATCTTCATCAAAAAGAGTTTCTCACTTGTTGATTTGAGTCTACGCTGTGAGAGCCCATGTGATAATGTTCGGTATAAAAATCAGGAAATTAGTCTCACTGCGGGAGCCTGCTAAGGACGCCGTTTTAATCTTAGCCTTGAAGCACTGGCAGAAAACATATTAATTGTGGTTTAATTTATGCAACAAATATTTCATTTTAATTATGCTTCATTTTGTCAAGCTATAAAAATGTCAACAGTTCTGACAGTGTTTTTCTTACAAGTTTTTTTTTCCAAATGAAAGAATTAAAATCAAGTACTGTTTCTGAAAGAGATCGTGAAAGATTTCTAATTACTGCTTGTGTTTTTGAAAAATTGCCAGTCTAGTAACCCCAAAATAACATCTGGGAGTGTGTGAACTTGAAGCTTTATTACTCAATATTTATAATTCTTAATAATATACATGCATCATTAATATAATAGAATTCCCACCAAAGTATTTTTTTTATAATTACAGCATATATCAATAACTGTCATTACTGTGAATGCTCTTTCTGCTTTTGAACATTTCTCTCAGGGAAACTGGGATGGGGATAAGTGAGTTGACTGCAGCTGAGACAGGCCACTGAGGAAAGAGTGTTTCCTGTCAGCAGACCTGCACAGCAGCACGCCAAACCACCCAAGCTGGAGAATGACGTTAATTGTAGTTAGCAAATATTTACTATACCCTTAGTAGGTGTGGATCCACGCAAACATAAAGTCTCCTACGGGAAATGCCACTTCCCTTAGGAAAGCTTCTCTCTAGATAGAAATTAAGTTTCCCTGCCCTTGAAGACCCATTGTGAATCTTCACATCTTTCTCGTGTTCTTTTATGCTTCTTGTTCTATGTCACAGCAGTTCCCCTTGAAGTCTGATCTTAGACTATCAGATGGAAAGGTTCCTGAGTTAGCTCTCGGCCTCTGTTCACTATTCTTCATTGGCTAGATTCAAATGTGTGTGCACAGGAAAGCCTATGAGAGCACAGCCTATAAGGTATTATTATACTTTTAGAACTAACATTATCATTTCATAAGCCTTTCTGCAAAAAATGAACCCTGTGTACTGAAATTTCACCATGGCAGAGCACTGAATTCATTCTGTTCCATCCTCTCAGAAATGCCTGATCTCAAATTTGGAGAAGTATGAAACATCTGGTAAATTACACCTGTCTGGAAACTAGAAGATAGTAGGAACCTCAAGTTATTACTGCTGGTGAGCAAAGCTAGGGTGCAGCACCAACCTGAAAGTGAAGAAGTGGGGTACAGCTAAGATCTCCTTCTACTCTTCCTCTCTGTGCCCCAAAACTTGAGCCACCAACACCCTCAGATGGGCTGGGCAGAAGTGTGAGGAACAGGGTTTGCTGGAAACAGTATGTGAGGAACACAGACCCCAAGTTCCCTAGCTTCCTCTATGTGTTCTCCTCAGAGACAACCCTTCTTCCTCTGCCCTAGCTTCATGGACAGGGGCAACTCTGGAGACAGGGCAGGGAGGATTGGAGGCCCTCAGATGCCAGCAAGCAAGGGTAAAGTCATATGGTAGCACCCTCTTATTTTGAGTTGTTCAGCACTTTGTCATCTACAGTTACCCATAGTCTGAAAACAAATGAAAAATTACAGACACATCTAATAAGTTTTAAATAAAATTTGTTCTCATGTTGCTATAATGGTTCTAGGTTGGCATTGCTAGTTTTTAATCTTCTAACTGTGCCTAATTTTTTACTGTGTGCATTTGTGCCTGCATATATGTAGGGCACCACACCTGTGCAGGTGCCTGCTGAGACCAGAAGAGGGATCTGAACCCACAGACCTGAAGTTCCAGGCAGTTGTGAGCTGAGACTGGACGTGAGTTCTCTGCATGAGCAGCAAGAGTTCTTTCCTACTGGGACACTGGTTGCCCTGACTTTTAAATGCAACTTTACAAAACCAGCTCCTTAAATATGTCACTTTGACTTCAAACTCAGAGCACCTGGAACATAACTAGCTCTGGGTTCTGGTAGGAAAGATTTATCTCAAGTTCAATGGTCTGAAACCTAAAGACAGACTGCCAATGAAAGTACAATTGCCCTGGTTCTGACTGGAACTCTATGAAGCCAAGAAGAATTACAGTCGTATCACAGAGGAAGAGGGTGAGAATCACGAGTCACATCAGGATCTGTCCTAGTGCACTGTCTGTCCCCTTAGTCCAATCACATTCCCCAAAGAAATCATTCATCATGACTCTGAAATTGTCTGTATGCCCAACTCCTCTCTGTCCTGTGAGAAGTTAAACCTCAAGCACCTGCCCCTGCCTTGAGTTTTATATTCTGTGAGGCTCCTATGCAGCACATGCATGCCCATCCATCTGTGTATGCCATCTTGTCACCTGTTGCTTGCCAGTGTTTCAGTAGTCTCAGTTCCCACACTTTTTTGAACTCTTCCTCATGGGTATAAAGGAAACCACGTGATCTATAAGGTTCAGAACTGTCCAAAGTTTCAAGCACATACTGGGGGCATCACATGAAACAAAATGTCTGGGTATGAAGAAAACCTACTCTGCTCCCAGTTAAATCAGACACAAAAACAGCTTTTACTCAACATTGTGATACTCTACTCTGGATAACTAGACCTAATGTAATAAAGGTTAAGTGGAAGTTCTTGCGTAGAATGTTGAGAACCACATCTTACTTCCTGTTTGCACCTCTGCCCCCAGAACTAGTGTATGCCCAGAATAAGATTAGACAAGACTTTATTGAAGAAAATGAGTAGCTTCAGGCCGTTAGGGGTCTTCACAGTCACCTCAACAGTACAGACTGACCTTCAGAGAAGTCACCCCCACAGTACACACTGCCCTCAACAGACAGCACCCCCAGAGTACACAATGAGTACACCACCAGAGTACAGACTTCAGAAGAATCACCCCCCTCCAGTACAGACTGCCCTCAACAGGCAACATCCCTAGAGTACAAACCAGCCCCTCACAGTTACTCCCACAGTAAAGACTGTCCTTCCAGACAGACACCTTCACTGAACACACTGGCTCTTCACAGACAGGCACCTCTGTAGTAAAATCTTCCCCAGCAAGCCTAGCCCATAGAGGTAGTGATGTCAGGTGTGGTTTGTACTAAGTGAGTTAAAAAAAGGTAAGATAAACAGATGGCTACAAAGGCCCAATTATAATGTAGACAAGAAAAACCAATAGCACTAAACAAAATATTTAGATAAGTTTGAGGACAGGAGAAAGTATCACTGAACATTTAAAATTAATATCCTAAGAGATATCAAAAGACAATTGCTTCTATTAAATAAGCACAGGCTGCCAGTTATTGAGAAAGAAAAGGAGTCTTGGTGAAGTAATGGCATTCTAGCAGAAAACACAACTTCATGGAAAAATTCAGACTCCACAGCAAGGAGCCTCTCACAAAGTCAAAAGGACAGATAGTGAAAAGGGCAAAACGACACAAGGCACAGACACACTCAGAGTCATCCAACCAGCTCTGTCTGCGGCTGTGATAGCTCTAGAAAAGCTATGGCAGTTGGTCTGAGAAGACAAGGAAACCAATCAGGAAAGTAAAATTCCTCCATGTCAGATGACAGAAAACAGACACTTAGAGCAGAATTGAAACAACTTCCAACGTGGAGTTCCAGACATTCTAAGGCACCAGAACTGCACTGCCAGGCCATAAGAGAACACAGAAAAAAAAAAGACACATGAAGAAATGATGCAAATGAGAGGAAGACAAACTCTTAACTCCAGAAGAGAAGACAAGAAAATAATCCAGAGCATTCTTGAGGTAACAGGAATGCTGTACCTGTAGCTACTGTTGAGAAACAGTACCTACATCTGGAAGACAGTGGAGAGTGCCAGTACTTGTTCAGTCATAACACATGACTAAACTCTAGGAAACCTTAAGACAGTGGTTTACGAAACATAAATTCTTATTTCCCATATGGAAATGTAAGTCAAATGATAATGTCTAACTTAGGTATGCAACCTGCTGGTATCTAGGAGGCCTGGGCAAGCCAACTAGTGTTGAGGGGGAGATGCATTTGTGCATTGTGTATTCAGATGCTGATTGCTGTGCTCAGAGATTTGGTTGAGGTATGGACATTAGCATTGTCGTGATATTTGGAGCATCTCCTGTCTCAGTTGTGTGTAAAGATTGTTTTCTATCACCTCTGATTGGTTAATAAAGTTAGAGCTGAGCAGCCAATTAGCTGAGCAGAAGAGAAAGGAACAGAACTTCCAATCCCAGTCAGGGGGTCCCGAGGAGAAGAGAGGAAGGAAGATAGATCAGGAGGGTTCACCGTGAGGTAGCAGTAAGAGAGCAGCTATGAGGACACACATGGACCAGAGCGAGCCAAGGCAAGACTCACATTGCAGGTAAAGGATTACGTGGCTGGGAAGTAGGTAGCCATGGGTTAGAATAGCTCAGAACCTGCCCAGCTTAGTGTTTGCAGCTTATTAATAAACATACCAGGTCTCTGTATCATTTATTTGAAAGCTAAAATGGGCTAGAGGTATAGAAATACCCTGTTGTTATTCAGGAATAAGGGGATGGTGAACTAAACCCCCCAAATTACTTTTATAGACTAGAGGCAAAAGAGTTGTGGCTATGTCACATTAGCAATGTCGTCCTTTGCCAGGATTAAAGTAAACATAATAAAGACTTGAGAAAACCATCCACTCTTCTTAGAATCAAATTTCATTTCTATTTGTTCACTTTTCATCAAACCACATGTATCTTAGCAACTAGTACACTTAAAAAATCATTTATACAAAAAGTCGTACTCATTCTAAAAGTTTAAACACACACATATATACACATATACGTATATATGATTATAAGAAGTTATAATCATTTATATATATATATATGTATACGTATACATATACACATATACACACACACACATACACATACACACACACACACACATACACACACACACACATACACACACACATACACACACACACATACACATACACA
>NW_021604588.1:19100643-19114948 GCF_004785775.1 Grammomys surdaster
ACACACACACACACACACACACACACATATATATGTTCTTTCTGAGCATGGTAGTAATGTTTTCTACAAGTAGACCCAGATTTAAAACATATTAGAATGCAAATAAGATAGTCAATGTAAACGAATGCACTTTTTTATAATGCCAACTCACCCTACATACTTTAAAGAAATTATATGCACATTTACTGGTTTATATACAACATTTAGTGTCTATATTTGAACAAAAATTATTAAAAATCTATTTTTTGGACTAGTGTCCTTTTTCTGACTAAATCAAATTAAGAAAGCAACGACGGCAATCTTCTCAGAAGCTATTTCATACGTGGATGCCCTTGAACTTTACTAAGTTTGAACTAAAACACCTTGGCATTAAATATGAAAGGTGTTTACTTGTTATTATCTGTCAAAGTACAATCTACTGAACAATAAATAAATATAACCCTTATTTAGACTTCATAAATGAAAGATTGTCAAATATAAAAAACATTGACATTTGAGGTATGTGAGAATTTAATAGAAATATTTAGTATATTAGTGTATTTCATCCATCTTTAAACAATATAGCATTTAAACATAGAGAGTATATAAAAATGGAGCAGTTTAGATGATGGTTGCCCTTTAAAATTGTATTGGCATTGTCTTCCATGAGATACAACTGGATTCAACTGTGTATGCATTGTCTTGACGCAGACAAATGCTCACATACACTAAATGCAGATACACACTTACTTTATATCTTGTTTTTTTTTTTAAATAGGAATCTATCTATCAGAAATTCCAGGTATGGTGGTGCACACCTCTAAACACAGCACTGTACAAGCAGGAACAGAAGGACTCCAAACTGAAGATCAGCCTGAGCTACAGAGTGAGGCTGCGCGAATAACAAACGAAGAAGAATTTACTGCAGACAGATTTAAAAACTGTCTTCATATGACTAGCTAACCTGATGTCTGGTTTTAGTCACAGTCTCATGCTATAGCCCCACCTGGCCTGTGACTTGCTGTGTAACTTTGCTCTGACCCTCTCGCTAGGCCTCCTGAATGCTAGGATTGCTGATCCATGTCTTTGTTTGACTAACACCTTGTCTTGAATTGTGATTTTAAAGCTAACTCATTAATTTGGCATACTCTTAATAAACAAGCGGTATGCAAGGCAAGTGGCAGCTTACAGACACTTATGAGATGCTGGCTTGATAAGGAGGTCAATCACTCTGTGTCACTGGGTAACCCATTTTACACGGTAAGGCCATATTTATAAAGACATAAACATGATGCGATATAGGAATAAGATGTCAAGGTCAAAGGCCAGTGTCCTGTTGTGTCTGGATGCAAGCTAACAGACATGGTCTACAGTCCTTCTTTCAGCTCTTAGAGCCATTAGGAATGTGGAGTGATGTGAATTTCTCAGGGCTACCAACAAGTCAAAAGCTTCCAAAAGCTCCTCATTTTATTTAGGAAAGAAAAAGTATAAGAATTATTCCACACTGAAAAGTCATAGGAAGGCTCTGTTAAGGGGTTGGTGGATGGCCCAGTTGGTAAAGGCACTTACCATGCACCCAATGACCTAAGTTTGGTTCTACAACTAATGGAAAGGGGGAAAGTAGAGAACTAACTAACTCCAGAGTTGTCCTCTGATATTTTCATGTGTGACTTGACACATCTGCATGTCCCCACATACAATGATTTAAAAAATAAATATTTAAGGCTATTATGAGCATTATATTAAAAAGTTAGACAAATGTGATTTAGACTTCTTTTATGGAAACATTCTTTAGCAATGCAATTCAGCGTGCTAATAAAGAATGCGAGATGTATCTCTTACTGATATGTTTAACTAACAGACTGTGATATAGGTGTCAATGAGCCCTAGTGACATTTACACACACCTCTTAGTTTCCAAGGGTGTGAATATAAATGGCAAAGTGTTTTAACTATTTTCTTTGATCTCCAACTATCCAGCTACATTTTTTTTTTGGTAGTTGTGTTACTTTATTTGACATTCAGCAAATTAGTTTTCATCCATATTGACTGTCTGTAGGTTTTTGAATGTGGTAACAGGCACATAAGTTACCAATGTGTAGAGCTTGTTTGGTGAATCCTCATCTTCATTATGTTTTCTGGGCAAACGTACTTGGCTGCGATACGGAACATTTCTTATTCCTTTGGCCTATCTGGAGGCCCCATCTCCTTCATGGCAAATTCCCGGTTTTCTCTGAGTGCCCGAGGGTCAGGCTTCTTGAAGCCCACTCCGTGGATGTGCTTGTGAATGTTGATGGTGTATTCTCATGCTACCACCTCGTTAATGTCAGAATGGCCACCTTTCTTTGTCGGAGCCATTTTGCTCGACCCAAGTTGGAAAGGACAGGTGCAGGGGATTGTGGGAAGGAAAGTCGCTCCAGTTGCATTCTATACACGTTTTCAAAACTGCTAATGTGATTGTATGTGTATGTGTTTGTTGCCGCACTACTCCATGACTGTTTGCTCATCATGGGTGCTCAGTAATGAGCTGAGAGCAAGAACAGCGTGTTCTAGGCAATCTTTTATTTGGAGTCATACAATCCCCCATTCACCTCTGATAAGCACGTGGAAAAACTGCACAAGGATGCTGGGCCAGGGAATTACACATCAGTCCTACTGATATCTCAGTATTATGTGCTCCCCTTAGAAATGTTCAGATGGAGGAACAGAAAGTGTCTTCACTGGGCTACAGAAGCAATGCTGTCGCCTGATCTGGGCACAGAGCACTTCATGCAGGGCATCTGGGGCCATGCCACACAGGGCTCTGTTCATCAGTCATCAACACCGAGGAGCTAGGGAAAAGGGAGTGTCATCCAACTTAAGCCTCAAAAGACATCTTGATTAATCCAGTCTAAAAGCTTAAATCCATTGGCCTCCCCTGCAGGAAAGCAATGTATCTAGTGTTCTTCAAAATGAGAGGGGTCAGAAGGAAACAAGTTCATAAGCCCATGGAAGAAAGCAGTATGCTGAAGGCCTGGGTGAGGAGCAGGGAGCTCAAAGCCAGCCTGCACAGCACTGCAAACATCTAAATGATGGAGATAATTTGCTAGCTTCAATTCTCTTTTATCCTAAAAAAGAGGCTAAATGGAAAAAAATAGGTTAAAAGGAAGGACCAGATACTCATAAAGGAAGGGCAGAGATGATAAAAAAAAAAAAAAGAAGAAGAAGAAAACTACAATTCTAATAATTAAAATTCACCTTGGAAGTACTTTATATACATGTGTGAAATGTCATAATGAAACTCAATTTCTGTACAATTAATACACACTAATAATAAAAAGATGTTAAAAATTCACTTTGGAGGTAACAATTGACTGTTCAAAATTGAATTAGCGATGAAGGCAAGGTCATACTTTAAAGGAAATAATTAAAATGTGCACCCTATCCCAATACATAATAAAAGAAGCTGTCTTACCTCAGATATTTCTTTTCTACCACTAAGGCAAAAACCTAATGTCTGAGGCTTCTTTCAAATGGCTCTGGGCCTGACATTTTATAAACATTGAAGTGTGCTCATTCTTGTTTGTCATGTAAATGGGCATTAGACTCTGCTGCAGCTGTTAGAACATCCAAAAAAAAGGAGTAAAAAGTACAGAGAAAAGTCTATTTCTCCTGCATACAAAGTGCAGGGTCTGAGTGGCACTCCACGTGGTGAGAACCCATCTTCTTCTGTCTTTATCTCTTGTCCACTGCACTTGCTGAAAGATGGTATTCCCGCTGAGGATGCCCACCAAGCTCTGTAGCTATTCAGTCTCTCATTCCAGACATCTTCAAGAACGCCACCTTACAGTCTTTCAGCACAGCATCTGGCCATTGTGTGATCTTTTAGTTCCTAGCCGTACTGCTGAATGTACCCAAAGTACTATAGAGTTTGCCACTTTTTTAAACCCAGGGCTACTTCTCAGAATTTCTTTATGCAACAGGAAATTCTGAAGCCAAGTACCATCTCCCCAGCACACACCACATGTCCTGTGACTTGGAGGGTAGGCTTGCTAACTGTGTCCAGTAGAACTGGCAGATTCCCACACTCAGTGTGCCCTGTGGTGCCCGAGCATGCTGGGCTCTCTGATACACCATGTGGGATTTAAAGTTTTGGATTGGCACTACTTTCCTAAACAATTGGTCTTTGCACCCTGAAGGATAGCCTCGATTTAACTTACATTCTGCTTTCTTCCACTTTGTTAGGGACTTGAGCCTAGCTTTACGAGGTAGCTGATAAATGCAGTTTTCATTTTAGGCAAATATGATACCAGCTCTAAATCAGCAGATTCCTGAAAACAAAACAAGGATTGGCAAACTATGCAGCTGCTGGCCCAAGCCAGCCCCATTTGAAAGCAACATTTTATAGGGGAAACCTATATCCATCTGTCCCTGGCTCCGCTCATTTGTATGGAAGTTTAGTGATATATAGACCTGCCTGGTGGCCATAAAACCTGAGATGTTCCTCCATGGTCTTTGAAGAGAATGTTGACTGACCATTGACACAGATGGGGGAAACTGGTGAACTATGAACTCTGCCGTGGAGACTCAAGAGCACAGCAAGGTCCTGGAGATGCCCCATTAAGTCATGTCTTTGTGGTATGTCCCATGCACCAAAGAAATGGTCCATTTTGATATGTTAAGAAGAAGTATCAATAATATTAATGCTTTCAATATTATGATGAGCTAAAACCAATGATGTAGACTATTTGAACACACTTTTCAAAGACTGAAGAAACTGATTAATAATGAAGATTGTATGCAGCAGAGCAAAATATGTATACTTTTTATGTACTTGAAATATTTTCTTAGACAGAACAGAACTTGGCAAAGGGGAAATTTCTATAAAAGTTTGAGAGGATTGCAATCGCAGAGTGGATTCTCTGAGTATAGGAAACTTTAGCAAGCAAATTAATAAATGTAAGTAGGAAACCTTGAAATGCTATTAGTCAATATAGGAATGACAATGAGAACATTTTAAAAGTAAGATGAAAACCCATGACAGGCTACTAAATTCATTCCTTGAGAGAAGCTTATAGATTTGTATGCATGTCATAGGATTAAACATTGAAGTATCTAAGGATTACTATTAAGAACAAACGCAATGGCAAATTAAACTCAACAGATCAAAAATGAGCATAAGAGTAAATATTAAAGAAAGATGAAATAGTTAATTTAATAGAAAATCAAGACAGACAAAAGTTGCCTGATGAAACTGAAAATCCCTAGTAAGAGCACCACGAAAATACATACCAATCTCCATAAAAGAAGGGGTGAGCCCACAGCAATAATAACTGATAATTTATAAACATTAATACAGACATTCTTGCAGAATTATGTGTTAAATGCCAGAGGCATTTATTTTGGCAGTATGTATTCAGACATTCTGAAAGTTCAGAAGAGTGAGTCACACCCTGAACAAACCACAGTCCACCACAACAGACATGATGTCGCCATTCAGATGATCCTCCATGTATCAGAATAAGCACATCAATGAAGGTAAACCCACCTGGAAGAATACCCCACCAGCATGTAGATCATTAGTGGATTCTTTCAAATATTTAGGGAATAGCTAATAATTTATATAAAATCTCTTCAAAAGTAGAAAGAAATATGACCTAAATTATTTTGTAAAGTCAGAATAATTTCACTAACCATATCCTGTCAGTCACGTTACAAGGAAACAAAACCCAAGCTGGTCTTCCTTGCTGGTGAATGCAAGTGTAAACAATACTAAACAAAGTAAAGTGCATTGGAGACTGTGGCGTATGACAAAGGCATGGTCAATGAGGCTTACTGGGAGCACGTCACTTTAACATGACAAAATGTCTGGTGCCCTTTTAAAGACAAGACAAAACTTTGAAACAAGGTTTGGTCAGTTGAATTTCAAGATTAAGCAGCTATTAATATGCACCCAGAAAAGAAGAATCAATCAAAACACTAATATATGTGTACACGCACACACACACACACACACACACACACACACACACACACACAGAGAGAGAGAGAGAGAGAGAGAGAGAGAGAGAGAGAGAGAGAATATACCTTTGGTCTTAATGTTTAAAAATGTTTGTGTTGATGCCAACTGTGTATACCTTATAATTCTTATAAGTAGTGACCTGCCCTCTCCTAAAATATAAGCCAATATCTACACATTAGTTTTGAAAAAACCCTTGGGGAATTTAGTCAGCCAGCCACTAACCATGATTATCTCAAACTATGTCACATACATGTCTGAAAACAGTGGTGTCATGGCAACACTTTATTGCTGTCCAGGAGGACTGAGATGCCACATCAAGTTTTATTTCTGTGGGCTTTTTATTAGCCCTCTACCACTTGATCAGTGGATATCTCTAATAGTAATTTTTTTTCAGAAACTGGACTTTGCAAGTCCTGCCTTGAGAATGTAATATTTCAAAAAACAGTCTAAGCTTGGGGAAAAAACCAATTACATAGACAGCATTAAAATGCCAAGCAGCGGGCAGAAGCGATTCTGGATCAGTTTAAACCAGTGATTGATGAAACTCTAATCCAAGCTGAAGGAACAGTTTCACGACAAGCTGTGACCATTCCACACACTTCATTAGCTGCCATAATTAGCCTGGTGTTTCAATTTGTTAGAACTGGTGGGGACAATTTTCCTCAGAATGCAAACATCAAAACCAGGGTCCTTCCGACTTGAGAAGAGCCTGACGAGTGGCTCCTCGAGCCTCGGTTAACTGAGAGATTAATTATTGATGATGGGAGGCTGTGCTGTGCCTGTCACTCTGTCTGTGTGCATTACTCCTAGCATTAGGGGACGGACATGGTCGCCAGTGCACTACTCAATCAAGCAGCCTCATGTCAGAACACGAAATCGCTTTTAATATCCAGAGTATTTTTGATTGATTTTTCTTCCTGTTTTGTGGGTCCACGACTCACATCTATTTATTTATATTAAAATTTATAAACAACTTTTCAAATGTTAGGAGATTTGGTTAATGTTCTTCACCCCAAGTTGTGGTGTGGGTCCAGAGACGTTGCACATTTCTGTGATTGTGTGTAGACATCCCTCAGGTATGTTAAGGTTTAAGAGCACGGTGCGTTCCGTAAGTGAGAAAGTGATGAAAATATTTCTTGCTTTATTTTTTTTTATCAATTACTGACTTATAGCCTTTCCTTTGAATTATGGATGTTCACTCTGACTTTTCATAATGTAAATTCATAAAATCTAATTAAAGTGGATGGTGGGAAGTGAATCCCTTAGCTTCCCTATAGCAGAGATATTTTCTTTAGTCCTTGGGCAACAAGGAAAGCTGATCTCAGATCAACAGCACACAGCAGACAACATCGTGAAAATCACAACAAAGCTTTCAATTGTTAATTCTCTGAATTTGCGTCAGTTCTTTTTTCACTAAGAATGTTTCCAAGATAAAATGTCCATGCTGTGTTTGTAAAATTCTCCTTCAATTGGCCCTTAATGAGTGATCTGGGAGCCACTCCATGAATTGCAGAAGTAGCAGACGCAGTTGAGATCTGCTGGCCTTACAGTGAGTGCATGAGATGCTGGTGTGCTTGAGAGCAGAAAGAGGCTGACACCACAGGACATGCTTGTTCCGGAGGAAATTTTCTCCACATTCTGCTAAAATTTTTCCACTATAAGCAATTGGGTAAACGTATCCTTCTGTATGTAGTACTGTCCAAAGACACAATGTCTGCCACAAAGGTCAGTTTATTTTTCTAATGATCACATTAAAAATGTGACAAGAAACAGATGAAATTAGCTTTGTGTTAAGAAAGTATCTTAAGACATCTAAGGTATTGTCATATATCACTGTCATGTCCCTGTATCATGGAGTGGGAATCTTAATGACAGTTACAGGGTTTACCCAGGTCTGCAGGATCTACAGTGCATTTTATACAACTTGGTGTCTCAAGCTCGAGACACCACATGTAAAGTGCTCACTAACTACACATTTAACAGTCAAATAACACAGATTTTGAGAATGTGAAATCTTCCCAACCTCATGGGGCGGTTGTTTGCTACTAGCTGAGAAAATTCTAGAGTTCTGTGGACCTACATACTTAACAAAATGGACAATGAGGGCAAATTTGCCTCCATCTTTACAAACGTACACCAGAGAAACAGACAGACCTTAAGACCCCAAACCATTCTGTAAACATAAGACAGGAAATCAACAGGGCAAAGAATTGCAGATGGCGGAGGTCCCTGCATGTGGCTGACACACAGTATAACACACACTAGCCAGGAGGACAGTATCTAATCTTACAGCATGAGTGAGGTTGGCTGGGTTAATGCAGGAGCTCTCCTTAGCTGAGATTTAGTCAGCATGCATCAATAGAGTTTCAACAGTTACTGACAACAGGAAATGCATTCATTATGTGCCAGTAAGCAACTCTGACTCAAGCCTTGTGCTCAAGCACTCCCATGGTCACAACAAATTCCATTATGGAATTGCAGTCTATCTTAGTGGGGATCTTTTGGACTACTGTCAATTTGATTATTTCTCTTTCTTTATTATTTATTTATTTAATGTATGTGAGTACATTGTCACTCTTTTCAAACACACCAGAAGAGGGCATCAGAACCCCATTACAGATGGTTGTGAGCCACCATTTGGTTGCTGGGAATCAAACTCAGGACCTCTGGAAGAGCAACCAGTGTTCTTAACCACTGAGCCATCTCTCTAGCCCTTGATTGTTTTACAAAACTGTTCTTACATATATACAGTCTATTCAAAATTGTTGAATTATTTTACTTTTGTTACACACAGAGGAAAAAAATATTAAGCCCAGGATGAAAATAACTCCTTGAACTACAAATGATTTTGCCATTAAAAATATAAAATATATTTTTCTGGGGTTCTGTTGTCCTCTGTGGAAATATTAAACAGAGGTGCTTCTTTCCATACATTCACATGACTTGATTTGAAAAGTCTGAAACTGTTTGTACCCGCTTGGAGATGTCTGTTTGGGAATAACTAGAATACAGGCAAAAGAAACTGTATAGAACGAGAAAGCAATCAGGGAGCACAGCAGCGATAGCTGACATTTCCATGTGGCACGCAGACCAGAGAAGCAAGCCTCATTCTCACCCCTCCCCAACATTGTGCCACATAGCACAGTAGAAGGGTAGCAAACATCTTTCTTCATCGTGGTTTAGGAAGCATCTGAGAATAACTCACGGACAGAACTTCATTCCTACTACATCATGCTGGAGAGATCCCCAGATTCCAGCTTTTCTATAGGCTCTACAGGCTGTTCTCCTCTCTCCAAAGCCATTAAGAGTCCTCTTGTTGAGTAACCCTAATCAGAAGGGATGCCCTGAAACTTCACGGCCAAGGAGAGTCCTGATGTTCTGTAGAAACATACCTGCCTGTGCTGCTTGCTTACAGAAGTCCCACCTTTCATCTGGATTGTTTTTCTTTGCACATTAGCATGAATTTCTGCCCATTCTTTGGGACACCCAGCTTCAAAAACAGAATCTTTTCGGTGGCATTTTGTGAGAAGCTAAAAAGTAGAATCTAAGTCTTTAGATAAGGATTCAACTTTAAGTAAGGGTTCAAAATAACTCAAGAGAAGCAGAAAACCATGGTCAGAACAATGTCAGGAGTTCTATTCCTGCATGCTGATGGTTTATACCTGCCTATAAAGCTAAGATTCCATAGACTGAGGCAGGAAGATCTTATGCAGAAGCACAGCCTGGGGCTACACTGAGAGCTCCTGTCACAAGCAGTTCACTTATGGTCTGAATTACTTACGTATTCTTTTCTTCTTATATACTCTACTGCAGTTACTTATGGATGGTATTGAGCTATCATTAATACACTTTAAAAACTTAGTTACCTGGAGAATTAATCAAGAGATAATTGTATCTAATGGCCAGTTTCAAAGGAAGTATTTTAGTAAGTTCACATTTTAAAAAAAGTCAAAGTACGATTTCTGTTAAGGTGAAAAATAACTGAGCATGCTTTTAAAGTCAGTTTCTATGGAATCAACTTCCATGGCACAGAGATTCCTAACTTTCAGTAATGACAGACCACACTGACAGCATGAATGCCAACCTGCTCAGTCACACCACCTACGTGATAAAGGAAGGGACACAGTCTCCAATCAGCATGTTCTTGGAAAAAATCCAGCATTTGTCTCTCCCAAATCAAGTTACTTGGGCTCTGACGCCACAGACATTGCTTACCTAGGTGGATGCTTATTTGGGGTACTTTTTTTCCACTTTGGAAAAAGATAAACTGTAACAAAATTCCCAGGACAGACAAGAGCATTTCGACATTTAACTCCACCACCTCTCATCCAGCTGAAAAAAAGCAGTGGTACTCTCACGGAAATTTGATTTTCTAAAATGTCTTTGCAAAATGTGAATTTATTTTCACCTTGCCAAAAGTAAACATTTCAGAATCATGATGGTAAAAACGAACAAACAAATACGCAAAACATCCATTGTTTTATTTGGCCTCTGAGGTAGTGAGTTGTCAGCTAGATGCTTTCACATCGTTCCTAAGAGAAGAGTGGTGTGTAAATGAAACAAAAGAGAGATAACTATTCTACACTTATGCCAACTTCTCACTCCCATAAGGGCAAGTAAGGAGGTAGGCAAGCAGGTTTCTTAGAAATAATGACAAATGGTTAAGTAAGCGAGAGATAGCACTTTGATTTGTACGAGTGGACTGTTGAGTAGGCAGACACATCTTGAATACAAAGACTGGAGCTCAGAGGCATACATATTCGAAAGGGTTTCCTGGAGGAACAGAGCTTATAGAATGAACATATATAGACATATAGATAAATATAAAGAGGATTTATTAAAATGGATTGCTAGCAGTCTAGCTAGTTCCTCAATGACTGTCTGGCAACAGAAGGTCCAAGAATCCAGTAGTTGTTCAGTCTACAAGGCTGAATGTCTCAGACCGTCTTCATTCAGTCTATGCCAGGATCCTAGAGGTCTAACAGTGAGAGCAGAGAAAGCAGGCAAGGAATAAAAGCTTTCTTCTTATCCAGGCTCCAAGAGAAGACTTGGCTCAGATTAAAGGTGGCTCTTCCCACCTCAGAAGATCTGCATTAAAAGTGGGTCTTCCTGTTTCAAGTAACCTAATTAAAAAAAAACTCCCTCCCAGATGTATAGGCAGCCTGTTTGATTTTGGTCAACTCCAGATGTAGCCAAGTTGACAACTAAGGACAGCCATCACAGCATACAACACTTGTCATGGATTATCTGTCTTGTATCACTCTTACTAACTCTGGTCTCATGTAGTAAATAGTTAAACCATGGAGTGTCTCTCCTAAATGGAAACTTGACTTGAGAAGTCTTTCCAGCTGTTTCCTTGTGGTACCTTTCCTATATGAGTCTGTTTTGTTTTAGCTCTGGAAAATACTACAAGCTTAATGGGGTAAAGGCAGATGAACTCTGAATACATAGAGTAGATACTTTCCAGATAATGTGTTCTGAAGGTAACTAAGTTCTGTTCATAACATTTAAAATACAAAAGCAACTATATTGTCAACCTCTATGAGATCATAACACAGAGTGATAATGATGAAACTCACTTCTGAAATATATCGGGAAGATGGGTCTAATTGGAAAGTGTCTTTGCTCTGAAGCAGAAGTCACAGTGACAGTGTAGAGGCAGCGTGTTGATCCTCTTTAGCAGAGTGAGCGTTCTTGAAACTTATTTTATGTTGGCATGACATTAAACACTGGATTCCAGAGCTGCCACTGAAGTTGAAATGCTGCTAAAGCCAGAGCTTCATCCAATGTGGCAGCTACACTCGGCAGCACTTGAAGTAAGCTACACTTACTTCATGGAATGCCAAACTTCAACGGTGAACCTGCAAATCTGATCTGAGCAACTCCAGGCCCTGTCAGCTAACCCTGTCAGCAGATATGTCCACGAGAGCAGCAGGTGGAGCACAGGGAATTTCATAAGTAAAATTTTAGGATAAAAGATAGACTATGCATATTATGAGTAAACATAGCTAACCATGTGCAGTCCCTCAGTTATCTTTTGGGTATACTATTAGAAATCTCGATACCTTTTAGGCTTGTCAGCAAACACAAACCTGAACATTGCTCAAACATATTGGGCATAGAGATTTGAGATGTCCTCAGTTATGCTATCAGAACTAGAAAGTCTATTAGAACTTGCAGATGAGATTGCTTCCACCCTTTGGGTATTATTTATGTGTATTAGATGTCAGTGCTAAGATGACTGATGATTTCTGAATTCATTTAGCAAAACAATATATATTATTTCAGAACCCCTACAGAGATCAGCAAAGCTTCAGGTTCAGGCTGACAGTTTCACATTTCAACTTTCCAAAAACTCTTATTTTCAATAAAATACGTTTATGCATTGTTTATAGGCTTTAGCAGCACAAATGAGTTTCTCCAGAAGATGAGGACAAATAAAACTAATTTTCCGAAGGGACCACAACCACGATGGAAAGATACAGAAAAAGGGAGCTGGAGAGAAGGCTCAGTGGTTAAGAGCACTTGCCGCTCTTGCAGAGAGCCTCTATCTCTCTTCAATTCAATTCAATTCAACTCGAGTTCAATTTCCAGCACCCACACAGCAACCCAGAACCACCTGTAACTCCAGTATCAGGGTCCCAATGTCTTCTAGCCTCTGTGAACACCAGTCACACAATGTGGTACACATCCATACACACCCACAAAACACCAATATGTATAAGATAAAAATAAATCTTTAAGACATAAGTAAAACTACAAGATAGATGCAAACTGTTCTTCACACATGGCATAGCACATGTCAGTGTCATATATGGCTTTAGGTTGGTAAGCCACAAAGAAATTTGGAGACACATACCTTTATTCTTCTAATAGCAAATAAATTCTTTCAAAAATCAGAGAGAGATTTGGTAAAAATAATTAAAACATTAACTGAATGTAATGGTCTTCTCCTTACCATAAGAAAGCCCATGTCATTTTATGCCAGACTTAGTGTTTGAGAAACAGTTACATTCACAAGTAAAGGATATGTCTGAGGAGTACTGAGAAGGCTGTTCCTGAGCTTGCTTTTGAGACAATATTGTTATGCAGCCCTGCCTGGCCATCCCAGTGCTCAGTCTATCAATAAGACTGGCCCCAGCCTTCAAAAGGTCTTCCTGTCTCTACTCCAGAAATTCTGGGGTTCTAGGAGTGTACTCCACACAGGTCTAGGGGAGGTCTTCTGAAGGAAGGAGTGGAGAGAAACCCCTAGTGTATGGTGTGGAGAGGACTGTGTATCCTGGAGGAGTTTAGTAGAGAGGGGTCAGGGAGGAGGTTCTGTGTTGGGTGTGCCTAAGGAAAGACAGAGAGAAAAGCTCTGCACCCTGCTCTATGATGCTGGTCCTAGACAGGTTACAGGACAGAAGCAGGGAAAGTGAGACAGCGCACAGGTGGACAGCAGCGGTGCCCCACATGCTAACACCTTAAGAAGTGCCTTCACACATTCTCTGTCAGGATCCATTTATTCTTCAGAGCCTGCAATCAGCATCAAGGGACCACATTTTCCAGCTGAGGCATTACATTAGAGGAAGACTAGTTTCATTGACTACTCCAATTGTTGTGAGGTAGCCCTTTGCAAATAGCTCACAGAGTAGACTTAATAAGAAAGTAAGGTCAACACCTGTAATGTCTTTACCACCAACAGTATAAAAATTTAAAAAGATAAAATTAAAAGGTAAATAAAAATTTAAAACACAGACAATTGGTTAAGTAATATGTACCTAGCATAGCATAATTTATTCATGGCCAAATGCTTTCCACTTTAAAAACAAAATGAAGGTCTTTTGTCTCATTGTTCTTCACAGCTGGGGGTCTCTTTTTATAGCTTCTTTGTTTGCTCCCAGTGGCACTCCCGAGTGACTTCTGTCACTCACCATCATTAATTCGGGTCCCGCTAAGAAACTAGTGACCCGCAGTTTGCTAAATCTGTGGGGGTGTTCTGCACTCATCTGACATGACTCCATGACATCGTCTGACATGGCACATCACATCACGCCTTACCTCTTACTGCAGCTTCTCTCCTTTAATAACACCGTTCACTTGATTTCTCACATGTTAAAGCATCTCCTTTAAGAGGCTTCCTACTCCTCGAGGCCACAAATACTGGCATTCCTTAAAATGTCTCCTATCTTCCCTCTCGCCTTATCCTTCATCAGTACTCTATGATTTTTATGAAGTAATTTGCTCAGTTTTGCAACTCTAGTTAAGACCATCCTTACAGGAAATGAATCCAGTGTCCAGCCATCTCTCTGACATCTCCAATGGGTTGAGTCAAAGTCTTCACAGA
>NW_021604588.1:19115048-19115498 GCF_004785775.1 Grammomys surdaster
TCTCTCTCTTTCTTTCTTTCTTTCTCTTCTTCCACTTTTTTTATTTTGTCTTTGGAGACAGGGCCTCTATGTAGCCCTGGTTTTCCTGGAACTCAAACTGGTCTTGAACTCACAGAGATCTGCCTGCCTCTGCCTCCTGAGTGCTGGGATTAAAGGCATGCACCTCCACAACCAGTTTCTAATTGGTTCCTTCTCCTTTTATTTTGACCTCTATAAGAGTAATTATCAACACTTTTGGAAATATAAATCTCATCTATTCAATGTTGCTTGAAAATCTTGCAAATCTCCCAGTATAAAAACCAAAGTCTTTAATTTATACTAGAGTTCATCTAAAGGTTTAGCAACAAGGTTCCTGAATTCAGTATGTTTGTGTGTGTGTGCATGTGTGTGTGTGTGTGTTGTGCTCTCTCTCTCTCTCTCTCTCTCTCTCTCTCTCTCTCTCTCTCTCTC
>NW_021604588.1:19115508-19148889 GCF_004785775.1 Grammomys surdaster
CTCTCTCTCTCTCTCTCTCTCTCTCTCTCTCTCTCTCTCTCTCTCTCTCAAACACACATACATACACACACACACACACACACACACACAATGGGGATCTCTTACTGAACGAGGTGTTCCCCAATAGAGCTAGATTGACTATCAAGCAAGCCACAGAGTTCCTCTAGCCTCTGCCTCCCTGACACTAGGATTATGGGTACATACCACTGTACCTTGTTTCTATGTGGGTGCTGGGAAAATCAGGTCCTCATATTTGCATGGCAGGCACTTTATCAACGAACCATCTCTCCAGTACCTGATACTCATACATTTACACACTCATCTCCAGTCCTAAGGGCCCCCTTTCAGTTCCTTGAAATGTAAAGGCGTATGTTCCCTGAGAGCTGAAAGCTCATGCTGTCTGTAATCCCGGAGCTCTTTAGAGACCTTCTACTCACTTATATGATCACTTGATAAACACACACATACACACAGAGACAGACACACACACTAAACACACAACACACTAAACACAGAGAGAGAGACAGAGACAGAGAGACAGAGACAGAGACAGAGACAGAGAGACAGAGAGAGACAGAGAGACAGAGAGAGAGAGAGAGAGAGACAGAGACAGAGAGAGACAGAGAGACAGAGACAGAGACAGAAAGAAGGAGGAAGGTATGGAGGGAGGGGGAGAGAGGGAAATCTTGTTTTGCTAACACTCCTTCACATTTTAGCTGAAGCAGCAATCCCTTGGGCACACCCTCCTCCTGCCAACCACGCATCCTTGCTATACACTCTTGCAGATCTATGGCTTTTCCATTATAGTATTTTGAGCAATGATTAATGTCCATTATTCCTTGTAAACTATCTGCTCAGTGGGAGCAGAGGCCCTGTTTGCTTTTGCTCAAGGTTATATCCTTGACGCCTAGGCTGAGTCTGATCCATACAAGGTGCTCAATAAAGATTTGTTGAGTCACTGAGGAAACTTGCCATTAACATGATTTTCAAGGATTTTTAGCTGGCCCTAAGGGGAAAAAATCCCAGATTTTTATATTAAAAATCTTAATATAAAGATGCATCCAAATGTCTCTGTGCATCAACCCCTCCGTTTAGATAATAATCCCAAGGAGCAGAAGGGAAAGTAAACACAACACATTCCCCCTCACATTAGGAGGATTAGAAAACACATTTAATGTGACCTACAACTAAAGAAATAAAATGTTCTAATAGAGTCAATAAAGCACCCCACTGATGCAACCCTTGGTGTGTGCAAAGCAGAGAAAAGACCACTTAGGAAAGCTATTTGAGAGGGGAGCACCACAGAGAATGCAGACAAGTCACCTCTAGAGAGAGAGCAGACAAAACTGAGAAGAGACTAAGCATAGTCCAGTGTCATGGCTGTTCAAATCAAACAGGAAGGAACAGAAATAGATCACCCTTTGCTTATTGAATAAAGAAGGAACTAAAGTGGGGGTAGGGTTTTGTAGAAGGGAAGCCATAAATAGCCACTTTTTCTTCTTGACTGCATCACCTCACGGACAGACAGCCTAGCATGCTGACAAACCCACGAAGCCTTGTCCTAGGACCCTTGTCCAGAAAGCCAAAACTAGCAATCATTTTAAAGCTCACATTATGCTGAAAACATCATGACACAACAGCATCCCAAAATAAATCAAATTTTGTCAAATGACAGTTAGTAGCCATTTTAACACATGATATTTAGAAATCATATGCTTAGAGACAAAGGCTAGAAAGGAACTAAAAACAAAACACAGGAAGATGTGTTTTTTATTTTACCCAGAAAAGAAATTGAGGACAAAGATAGGTCCACAATCAGATATGAAGGATACAATATATGAGGCCAAAATTAAATTTATCTCAGTGACAATTTAATAGGTCTCATTAAAAGAAAGCAGAAAAACAACTAAAAAAGGAAGATAAGATAAAGAAGTAAGTAGAAAGAGTCAGAGAGAAAACGTTAAGAGGGTTCCAGTGGAAGGCGGGGGCTGGAGTGAGGGCTCGGCTCCTAAGGGCACCTGGTGCTCGCTCCCACAGAGGACTAGAAGTCAGTTTCTAGAACTCATGTTCGGCAATTCATAAACATTCATAATTCCAGCCCTAGGGAATCTGACTCACTCTTTGACTTCTCTAGGCTCCTTCCCTATCTGCTCATATGCACTGTAAATATACACATACACAAACACCTGTGTGTGCATGAGCTTGTGCACACACACACACACACAAATAAAAATAAATTTCTAAGAGAAATGAAAGATAAGCAAAAAAACTAACATTAAATAAAACCAAAACCCTGACATAATAAATAAAACACTAGAGGCAGAAAATGATTATTGAAGAAAAATATTTAGAAATAGCAAAATTTCTAAATCTCTTTATCTCTTTATTGAAAAGTATCACAGTGTTTCTAGGAAAATAAATTCAAATGATAAACTGCGAGCTATATCCTTATAATGCTGTCAATCGAGATCATCAGGAAGGCCCTCAGCTTCCTGGGTGACTGCCTGCTAGGTTATGTGCACACAGGCTGAACCTCTGAGCTGGAGTTATTGAGAGGAAAGTGGGAGAGGACAGAGAGGAAGGAAGGAAGGGTAGGGGAAGGGGTGACAGAAAGAGATAAAGAGAGAGGATAATTATCTATATCTATCTATCTATCTATCTATCTATCTATCTATCTATCTATCTAAGACCAGCTCATGAGCAAAATATATCCCTTCAATTACACCTAATTATTTCACTGTTTCCGTTTCCTAATGACATGAAACCACACCAAACAAACAACTGTGAAGGGCCATTGTTCAGCAAGTGCTTAATCATCGATCGCCATGCACAGAAAGATCCTGGAATTCTACAAAGCTGGCCTGCAGAAAGGCATATTTTATCCCAATCAGCGCGTGCAAGCACGAGCGGCCCAGCCGGGGCGCCTTCGACACTGCACAGCTCGACTGTGACGACCCACACACAGCACTTGCATATCAATTATGATCATCATAATCACGGTCGTTAAGCGGAATGTTCATTATCATCAGGATGCTAGTGACAGCAGATTCAATCTCTGGGTGCAGTGGGCAAGCACTCACAGTCCCACCCAAGTTCCTACAGAAGGCGATGTGGCACATTAAATCCGTGATGTGTTCCCTAGCCTACCACGTTCCCAAAGCGTGGATGGGAAGGTCAGCTTTATGTTCTATGCAATATGCTTAGTTCTTTAAATTAATTCTTTGGAGTGCTGGGCATTTCTGTGCTTTGTAATGTATACAATCACGTTTGGGGTCCAAGTGCTTGAGCAGATGAAGCGGAGGGAGGTCTGCTACCATAATTCAGCTATAATTAGGCAGATGAGAAAGGAGCTAGCAACACAAACCTTGGTACACAGTAGCATCTTCCAATTCAGATAAAGTACAGAGATGGTCACTTTGTCAATAAATATGAACATGAATATTTTGACAAACAAAAGATGTTTTGAGTGTGTGAAACTGTTGATTGTCAGACTCAGAGCTAACCAAACAGATGACACTAACTCCAACTGACCAGAAGTCCCTTAGTTCATATCCATTCTGAGATCTGCACTATAGAGAATTACACTACTAAAGTATTTACCTCACTCCAAAGTCTGATCACTTAAAACACTGAGTTAAAGCTGAGTAGGTTAATTTGGTGCAGTTCACAAGTAGATGGAAGAAATGGGTAATTTGCACGATTTATAAATTATTTCATTATTTTCACTTTTTAAACAATACAGCATGTGGTTGGGGGAATGGATCAGTGGATAAAGCACTTGCCAAATAAGTGTGAGGACCAGAGTCTGAAGTAGCAGACATGGCGACCACCTGTAGTCCTGGGCCAACAGACACTCCCTAGGAAAAGTTGGTTAGTTAGACTGGCCAGAATCAAGAGGCTCCAGGTTCAGTGAGACACGCAGCTTCAGAAGATAGAGCAGACAGCAAAGGAAGGAAGACATCTCATGCCATCTTGGGATGTCCACACACATGCAGCTTGGGATGCCCACACACATGCAGCTTGGGATACCCACACACATGCAAAACTGCTTCCATATATGCAAGCATGCTACACACAAAAACACAGGCAAAAGAAAAAAATACTTGTCATTACTGGCTCCAGGTTTTAGGGAAGATAGTACTATGTTTTCTCATTCACCGAATTTGTGAGGTTTTGTACAAAGCTCCTTGGAGAATTAAGAAAACAAGGGAAGTAGTTATGTTAAGATTGTATGAATATGAAATGTATCTATATGAAATGAATTTATATGAGTAGAAAAAGGCCTAAATGTATACTTGATTTTCTGCCATGGATGTCCTTTAACCCAGCTGGCTAGCAAATTACTTGAGACCTGTAGCTTCTCTGTTTAGAGAAGGCAGAAGAGGAAGTCAATTCTCCATGGAATCCATCATGTTGACGAGGTGGGTACTTAACTAAATTCAACCTACTGTATCACTAAAGCTGCTTTAATTTGCTTTGCAGTGCTGCAAATTGAATCCCAGGCTTCTTACATGCTAAGTTAGAGCCTCAACACAGCCTCAGCCTCAGCCCTCCATGTATACTGAAACACATATAAATACTCAAAGCTCCCTATAGAGGACTATTTCCATATCTGTCTTTTTATTCTTTTGCATTATGAACCTAACAACTCTAGTCTCCTAAGATTGTCTTTAACCCTCTCATAATAAGTTATTGTCTCTACTTCTCAAGATTAAGAAGTCACATTTTTTAAAAAATAAATTAATTGCTGTATGTATTGACATACACATGGAGTCCCTGCACCCTGGAAGCAGATGCAGGGGGATCACTGCAAGTGTGAGATCAAACTGATCTACATGATGAGTTCCTGGCTAATCAGACACACACACTGCTTCCAGTGCTTTAAAACTGTAGAATGGCAAATAACCCTACTCTTAAAAACATATTTTACCCAAGTTATTTAATATCAAGTCAAAATATAAAATATTTAAAATAACTCCAAGATTTAACAATTAGTGAAACAACTAATTCGTAATACATAGATTATGTTTGGCCTCCTAGAAGAATACTTTGTTTAGTTAGTCATTTGAAGAGTAAGGACGAGCCTTGGGAAGGAATAAGGGAGAGAGAAAGGCAGGAAGGTAAGCAGGGAGGAAGGGAGGCAAAGCCCATTTGACTTTCTTACAGTCCACACAGTGCTGGGAAGGCCGTGCTTTATTAACATTTACTGAATCTCTATTCTTTCTTAACTTAATAATCATGAATTAAAGATAGCCTCTGGTGAGAATTCTAAAATAATAAAATAAGCTATTCTCTTTTCTAGTGAGTATTTCAATGTTTTTCTGTTTCTATGAAGTTATTTAACTGAGACAGACACACAAGTACACAAGGTTTTGGACTCCATTAAGGGAGTCAGCTGCAAAGCTCTGAGTAGAAGCGCGCCTCTACTCTGGGAAACAAATACTGTACAAGGATCTTTCCAACTGTTATGGAGATAAATGTGTTAAAAGTCACTTATACTTTCAAGGAAGAACTGCTGGCTGGATTCAACCAAATGGTGCAAAGGCACCGCAGTGAAAAGTTATGTTGACTAGAAAAATGCAGCACACATAGCATCTAGAAACACCCACAACAAGAAATGCAGCAGTTGGAGCTCCTATCTAATTTGTGTTCAGAAGGGCTGCACATTGGTGGAAAATGGCAAGAAAATGGTTCATTGTGGGATTTTATAAAAGCACACAATAAACCACTCCTCAGCCTGACAGTCAGTCCTTAGGGCAAATGACTTACCTCACTGTAGAGACCTTAGACCTGGAATTACTCGTGTTGGAGAACCTTTCAACAGAATGGCTTAATAGTGACAGTTTAGAAGGTACCTCATGGATGGGGGAGGGCTCATGAAGCCTACGAGCTGGTTTCCATTCCTGGAACTCAGACTAGAGAGAAGAGTGTCCTGAAAGCTGTCCTTGGACATCCATGTGTGTGTCATGTATGTGCACACCCTCTCGTAAGCCTCACACTAATAACTAAGAAATAACTAAGAAATTAAAAATGTTAAACATGGACCTTATGACATGTACAAATTATTTACTCCATCTCCCTCAAAGTCCCATATTCCCATTATAGATTAAGAAGGAATGAGGTGAGGAAACACGTCTCACAGGGAGACACAACGTAGCAGAGACAACACTGTTTTCTGAGATGGTAAGGAGAATGATTCAAATTGGTGTGATCAGCCCTTTAACACAAGGCTGGACCAGAGCTGGGCTTAGAGGAGCCAGGCACTGACCTTGAACTAAATGGGAGATAAGCAGACAGGGTGGAGGCAGGCTGTGGGCTTCCTGTAGTTTACAGGACTGGGCAATTGCTCTTCAAGAGAATGGAAGAATGATCCTGTAAGGCAAGTCAGGAGCCCCCATGGCTGCTCCTGCTCCCACAGCCAGAACAGAGAGGTTTCCTACAGTATCAGAAGGCTAGGATGACTGCGTCCAATGTTCCAGGCTCGATGCCACCCCTAGCAGAGTGCCAGAGAGCAGAAGCTCTGCAGTGGGACTTTGGTCCGTCTCCAAGTCCTTGGAACCCACTATTCTATACTCTGCTATGACGTTGACTTTCTAACTCACATGTAGTACGTAGAATGTATCTTTTTCTACCTGACCTTTGTCATTGGGCCTAATGTCTTCCAGGTTCATCCATGTCATAAATAACAGCATTTCTTTGCTTCTTATGGCACAATAATATTCCACTGTGTGTGCACTCCACTTCCTTATGCATTTGACTTTGGTAGCTATCCTGGCTATTGTGAACGATGTTACATTGAACTTGGTGTCCTCTTACCTCTTTGATATACTAATGTCACTCCTTTTGGACTTAGGCTCAGAAGTCTGATTATTAGGTCAAACTATAGCACAAAGGCTGTTTTAATCTACACTTTCACAAACAGTACAAGGGCTTCATTTGCTCACAACTTGGCCAACATTTTCCTTCCGTTTTTTTTTTTTGAAATTTTTATTCTATTAGGTATGAAATGATATATAGTAGTTTTGATTTGCATTTCAGTGATAAATTTAGTGATGACAAATATCTGTCCTCGGAGCTGCTCATACATTTTGGATGTTGACTCTTATTACAACGTGTGGTTCCAATATCTTCCTCATCCCACCAGATGTCTCTCACTCTGCTGGTTAATGGCGCTTCCCTCTCTGTTGGTTAGTGGTTCTTGTGTCTCTTGCTCTGCTAATTAGTGGTTGTTATGTTCAAGCTTTTTAGCTTGATAAGGTCTCATTCATTGTTTCTGCTACCAATGCTTCCAAGGGTGTATCCAGAGAGCGTGGCTGAGTCCACTGTCAGAGGTTTTTCTCTGTTGTTTCAAGATTTATGTTAAAATTTTGAATGTGTTTTGAGTTGATGTCTTAATATGGTGAGAAGTAAAGATCCAGTTTCCCTTTTCTGCATCAGAATCTCTGTCTCCCCAGCACTGTCTGGTGAACCAACTGTCCTTGTGCTACTGTTTTTGGCACCGTTGTTGAGGATCCATTCAGCATACACACATGGGCATAGTTTCGCACCTTAGCTCCTATGCCATAAGTCAGCGTGTCTCTGAACACCCAGACCATGCATGCTGTTTTGATTACTATGGAATGCATTATCATTTGAAATTATCTAGTGTGATACTTCAAACTTTGTTAGTTTTGTTGACTTGATTTTCCAGGGTAATTTTTTATGGAAGCAAGAACAAAGATACACCTTATAGATGCCTTTAAAATCTACATGTTCTGCATATGTTACAAATGTGCACAGTGCATACACATGTGTGCCAAGTGTATATGGTCCACAGTTACATGCCAATCACTCATCTCCTTCCCTGCACATATAGGTACATATGCACAGAGATCGAGAGAGCAAGCAACATCTGCCCCCTATGGTCAATTATCCATTCTACACTAGGACTTCACATTCAAACTGAACCCGATCATCTGACAAAGCCAGTGATCCTCCTCGTTGATTATAGGATTTATCACCATAAAACTACATTAAGAGCACAGTAATGCAAAGACCTAATGTAAATCTCTCATGGACACAGGTCAGCTGCACTATCCTTACAAAAAGAGCTTCCAATAAGTTTATAACTACGACTGTCACAGTTGTAAGGAGAACAATTGAATCTGCTATCACCAGTATCCATCTTCAGCCATTTACAAGTGGCATCATGTCCTAATGCTGTCATTGCTGTCTGCCTTAGCCATTTACACGAGCACCCTTTCTACTGCACCATGGACCCACCTTGTCAGAGATCCATTTCTTAGGGTCTTGACTGCGAAAGTGCTTCTGTCCATAAGAGCTAGAATTGTACGTGCTCAACGAGTGTATCATTGGGATGTACTTCTCCTTTTTGTGGTAAGAAGAAAATGGCAAAAACCTGCAAAGACAGTCAGGCAACATTCATGATTAGACTTCCAGACAGTTGATTCAAAGAAAACAAGGGTTTGGGAGCAGAACACCTGCACTCGCTTCAACCCTGGCCACTGTTACAAGCACTGGCTTCTGGCACCTTTCCTTTCCTGCTTGTCTAATGATGAAGGCATTCGAAGTTTCCTAATGGGATTTTTGTGAGTTTTAAATATACAGTGATGTTGAATGTTCAATTAACAATTGGAAGGTGCAAGGTTTCTCAAAATTCATGTTATAGACAAAACGGCATTTTAAAATTGTATAAATCTCAAAAACACAAAAGGCAAAAGAAACACTCCAGCAGTGCAGGCAGTTCTTAAATGAAATCAGATTCCTGAAATCAAATCTCAGGTCACATCCCCAAGTGAAGGCATATCTGGTCAGGCGTAAATGACAGTGCTTTGGAGTTAGCCCACCCCTGCCTCCACCTCAGCCCACCCCTGCCTCCACCCTCAGCTCTCCCCTGTTCCAACCTCAGCTCTGCTTTGCTCCTGGACTTCCTTACCTAGTCACCTGACCTCCATGAGTCATGACTTCCACACAGAGCTGCTATGAGCAACAAGCAACTGCATGTGAATGAACATTTAGCATGAAGTCTGAAGAGGACGTGGGCCGCACGCATGCTGAGCAAGGTGCTAAGAGAAGTGCCCTGCTGCGTCCAGCAGTGTTTTATTTTGATCTTTGTGATTAGTGTAGGTATGAGTGGTTCTACATGGAAGACTAAGTCTCACACTCTCACCGCACTATCCCTGTAGTAGGCTCTTGGTGCAACCTGGCAACCTCACACTCCCACAGTGCTGTCCCTGTGGTAAGTTCTCGGTGCAACCTGATGACTTGTTCTGCTGGTTCTGCTGCTAAATCCTCAGTGGAACACAACAGAACTCAATGAACAAGAGTAAAAGAACAGATGGTTTTAAGCATCCATGAGAAAGTAGATAGAAGACAAGAACACAAGCTGGAAACAGCAAGGGGTTCGTAGCAGGTGGGAAGAGTATTGGGAAAGTGTAACAAACAGAGAAAGTATGAGAAAAATGAATGTTTTTGTTTTTGTTTTTCGAGACAGGGTTTCTCTGTATAGCCCTGGCTGTCCTGGAACTCACTCTGTAGACCAGGCTGGCCTCGAACTCAGAAATCCGCCTGCCTCTGCCTCCCAAGTGCTGGGATTAAAGGCGTGCGCCACCATCGCCCGGCTGAGAAAAATGAATGTTAATATAAGTGTCACAAGAGAGTGATGTCCAAGAGAACTTAAGTGCTATGTTCTGCAGGACTCTGGGAAATGAAGCTGTGGTCACTGAAGAAAGTGAGACAGATGAAGAAAGCTGAAGCGGGTGGATAAAAATCATCCCTGGAAGTAAATGAGGGCTTGGCTTTTGTGTTCCTGCTATACACCCCATGTATTCATTAAGAGATAGACTCAGATACACTGATATGAAGAGTTTGGCCCCCAGCTGTCACACCCCAGGAATGACACAATGCAGTGTGCATCAGACTGAGGGAGCACTGAATTGAGTAGGGGATCACTGGATGGAGTGAGGGAGCATTGGGTGGAGTGGTACCCATGGAGTATATCCCACAGTGCATCCATTTGCTTCTTCCTCTACTCATCTGTAAGCAGACTGTCAAGGGAACCTATGAAAACCATTGCAACTTCTCAAACATGTAGCAAACTTCCAGAGAAGTGTGCTCAAGGCTCAGTCTTTGGAAATATTTTAAATAAAAGGTCATAGTGTGGTACAATGAAGTTTCTCCATCAAAAAGCCAATCACATTCAGTTTCTGTTAGATTTGATTCATAACTGGAAAAATCTATGATAAAACAAAACCTCAGAGGAAACAGGTGTCAAAGTGTATAGTAACCAGGATCCAACTGAGAAAAATATTTTAAGAATTACAGTTTGGAAAAATAAATTTGAGGTTGAGGAAAAGCTGATTAAGCCATTACTATGTCCCAATATTTTCACATAGTACATTTAATTAAAACAAGATATTTTAACATCTAAGTCTAAATTAAAATTTTATTTATCACTGTGTTTATATGTCTGCTTAAACAATAAATTTAGAAAAATGTCCTACCTCATTAATTTCTCTTCACTTTTAATTTCTACCAATGAACTCCTTTATATTTTCCAATAATATTTAGCATTTTAATAACCCAAATAGAAAGCTTTGAAGTTTACAAAGTTACTTATGGAAGCATGAAGTATTTGCATCTATGTGTGAGACTGCTTAAGGGTAGTCTGGTTCATGGTTGGGCATGTGCCTAGAACCCCGAGACTCTACGTGAGAACCGGCAGGAGTTCGGCGTGCCCCCAGAACACAGGGTCCTGAAAAGCAGTCTAGTCTCCATAGAGTTACATTGTTCAGTCACGTAGGCCAGCCATTACAGCCCCTCCCAAAGTACACAGGTAGAGGGTGTGACTAGAGGCCTCAGGCCCTAGGGATTTACATACTAATGAAGGCTTTAGTTTCTGTCTCTCTGTGAATGGTATTTCAATACATTTTTCTTTTGTGTCTGTGTAGAATTTGCTTATGTGCAAAATGAAGGCACAGACAAGGCATATAAATTAATCTTACTTTAATTTAACCACAGTGATTCATTGAAGTCGAATATATGTGTGCTTTTATGTATGTGCACATATGTATATAAACTATATGCTCAAAATATCTACAAGCTGCATAATCTTTAAATAACTTTTATTTTAAAATTAATGAATAACTTAACCATCAAACAAATGGTTATGAAAATTGAAAACTCACAAAGGAGCTGACAGTCAAAATTTGGTTAGTATAAATTTATTTTAAACTTTCTTCTACAAGCTGAAGTTTTTCTTTCACGCTTTCAGTGGGTGCTGCTCCATCACCTGGACTCCACTCTCAGAAGATGTGGGCTAGCCTATTGTTTCTACAATCTCACTAAAGATGTAGATCTAGAGAAATAAGTATTTATTACACTTTTTAACTCATTTCATGTATGTGCATGGGATGTGTGGGTCATGGAGACATGTGGAAGTCAGAGGACAACTTCAGAGTCTCTTCTTGCCTTCCACTGTGTGAGGCCAAGTAACTGGAGTCAGGCTGTGAGGCTTGGTGGCAAGCACCTACCTGCTAAGCTATCTCACTGACCCAGATCTAAGAAAAACATCTTCAAAGCAATGTGAGCTACAGGGACATATGCTGCTGACTTATCACTTGATGAGACAGTTCTAGACTTGCCAGAAGTCTTAGGAAGCAGTAGTTGAAAACGGTTTCAGAGAAGATGATCTACTGTAATGGACTTTGAATGTTAATACACTTAATGTAATTTTCTAAATAATATCAACAAATTACCCTTCTTTATGCCTTACAACTCTGTTTAAGTTTTCATATAATCTTATTACTGTCATTCATAATTCTAGGTTTCTCACCAAACCACTTATTTTTACTGACAGGTAATTCAAATCTTCAAATCATGAAGCTCAATCTCCTATTGATTCAAGCCTCAAATCTTCAGCCTTGCTTGGACTTTGTACACTGAACTCCATTTGTCCACTTTTCCCTGTGGCCTACCCATCCTTCTAGCCAGTCTGTCTTCCTTTACCCTCCTGGCTCCATGCCTCTGCACATACTCCTCTTGAAATGTTGATCTGCTGCTGGTTTAACTCTCCCCTCTCCTGGAGAGCGGAATTCACTTATTCCAGCCAGTCTTGTTTCTCTTGCCTAAATGTTTATTCATTCAACCGACATTAAGGGTGATTTTTTTGTACAACTATCACTTTGAGAAGCACAGATATATGGTGGAAAATAGAGAATACTTGGAAAGAGTTCTCCTTATAGGAGGAGACAGGGAACTGGGGTAGAGAACACAAAACATAAAAGGTAATGTCTGTGGTGGACAAAGCACATGAGACAACAAATGACCAGAGGAAGGCTATGTTTGTTCATGCATGTGTACATGGTGGTGTTCTTCATTTAAGGGAGCTGGGGACTGAGGGCAGTTTAGGCTTTTGTCTGCCAGAGCTGATTAAAGAAAGAGGAGCCCATAGAAGTCAGGGAGTTGGTGACAATTAATGTGTGTGTGTGTGTGTCTCTGTATATGTTTATCTGTGTGTGTCTGTATGTGTGTGTGTTGCTCTACCAATAGTTTAAATTAGCCAGATCTGTGGCTTAGAATCAACTGGAAACATTTTCCAAACTCATACCCTATGAGCTGAACTTTTTGTGATTGAGATTCTGATTCTATGTCTTTAACTATAAACCCCAAAGTGACATACACTTCACTATCCCTGACTAAGAACCACTGCCCTAACACTAAAGCAATTTCCAAAGACCCATATTCAATCTTCTCTATAGTTTGTCCTCAAGGAGAAGGGCTGATTTTCATCACCGTGGTGTTAGCCAGCAACTCTACATTGATGACTTCTCTATCTCTCCTTGCACAGATAGCTTTCTTTAACACAAGAACCATGTTTTCCAATGCACACTGGGTATACTTAACAGTCCACAGTTGAAACCTCAAATAGCAAGCAGTGTGCTGTCTAACAAAAGCCTTCTTATCAGCCAGCTGCCTAACTTATTCATTCATCCATCCTCCCAATTATTTTAAGTTAAGTCCATCACCGTTTAATTAGCCATCTGAGTAGAAGCCATCAAGTCTTTTGATGGCTTTTGTTCTCCTCAATCAGAATCCTGGCTCATGGCCTAACTCATAAGGAATGTATCTGACTCACATGACACAACCCATACTTGATTCATGTGTTGATGGGATATGTCCATTGATTTAATATAGCTGTGTCCTAAGCACATCATTGAAGTGGGCTGGTTTGATAATTCAAATTAAGCAAAACAAATCCCTTATTACAAATATGACTGGAAAACCATTAGCTGTATCTTCTGCAGTCAAACTTCACAAGGTACCTCAGAAAGAAAGAGTGAACCACTGAGCTGTATGCTTCAGGAATTGGAATGAAGCATCTCATCTATGTTCCTGACCTTGCTTTACTTAGCTAACTTCTGGTCAGCCTTCAGGTCTTTTTGAGTCTCCCATACACCTTTGAACTCTAAGCTGAAATGAGCGAAGTGTTACATGAGAATGTCTGAGGGTTATGGTAGAACAAAATTACTTTGTTTGGGTGTTACAATGTTTACCAATACAAGGGGGTATGTGAGTACGGCACACACAAACTCCATTGACTTCACAGCCCAGAGGACCAGTAAGTAACCTTTCCTTTTGTACACTACTCGCTATAATTAAAAGAGTCCATATGGTTAGGATGAAGCCTGACAGAAGGACTAAAACATCTCTCAACACTTTCTCTGATTCCATATGCTTTGTATAATATTCTCAAGTATATTGCTAAACAAGATATAAGTGACTAAATTACACCAATCCTGCAAAAGCCAAACTTCTTTACATTTTGAGGGCTTTAAAGACAGGGCAGAACTCTAGTGTTCTCTGATTGTTTGTTGAAGACCATTTTGTTTCTTCCAAAGAGCAAGTCAACAAGAGAGCAGAGCTCTCACCTCATGCCAGATTTCAAGTTGTATTACAGAGCCATACTAGTGAAAAGAGAATGGCATTGGTAAGAAAACTGAAATGCTGGCCAACAGAATCAAATTGAAGATGCAGACACATAAGTCCACACGCCTTACAGACACTGGATTTCTGACAAAGAATCCATGATACATACTAGAGAAAAAGACAACATCCTCAACACATAGTGCAGATAACACTGGATGGCTGTGTGTAAAATTAAAATAGACCTTACTTATCACCTTGCACAAAACTCAATTCCAAGTTGATCAAGGACCTTGATGTAAAACTGGCTATCCTGCATCTGGAAGAAGTGAAAGCGGGAAATTGGCTTGGACTCATTAGCACAGAGGACTTTCTAAACAGAACACTGACAATACAGGCAATGATTAATAAATAAGGCCTTATGAAGCTAAAAATCTTCTGTATAACAACAACAACAACAACAACAACAACAAAAGAAACTATGATTGGGACAAAGCTGAGGGCTATAGAATAAGAAATGATATGGGTAGTATCTAAAATATATAAAGGACTTAAAAACTCTGAATATCAACAAAACAAACCACGCAATTAAAGAGTGGAGAACAGAACTAAACAAATAGTTCTCAAAACAAGAAACAGAAATGCAAGAGTCACTTAAGAAATTGTTCAACACCCTTAGTCATCAGGGAAATACAAATAAAAATACTTTGAGATTTAATTTTCGCCAGCCAGAATAGCCTGGATCAATAATATAAATGGCAGCACATGCAGGCAAGGATATGGGGTTGCTGGTGGGAGTAGAAACTTCTATAGCCACTATGGAATTCAGTGGCAGTTCCTCAGGAAGCTAAGAATACCTACCTCAAAATCCAGCTATGCTACTATTACACATATGCCCAAAGAACATCCATGTTCATTGCTGCTTCCTATTTGCAATCACTAGCAATTGGAAACAACATAAATGTCCATCAACTAATGAGTGGATAATGACAATGTGGTACCTTTATACAGTGGAATGATTGTTCAATTGTTAAGAAAAATGAAATTATGTAGCTTGCAGGAAAATAGATTGAGCCACAAAAAAAATTCTGAATGAGTTAAGACTTCCCCAATAAATGTTCGGTGTTTTCTCTTATATGTGATGAGTTGTCTATATGTTGTTCTACAATCTGGATAACTATAGAGATTAGGTACCTAGTAAGGTTGAATGGGGAGAGGAGGATCTACCAAGGAAGGAAAAATAGAATATATTATTGCATAGAGACAAAGAACGAATTAGAATCGGGGGATTAAATAGGGAGATGGATGGAAAAGAAAGGCAAAGGAGGGGATATGAGCGAGATATCCAGCACTAAAGGTCATCTGAAGAAGAAATAGAAACCTACTATTGCCGAAGCTTTCTAAGATGTATACATATATAAAATAAGTCTAAATTGAGTCACCAAATGATAGGGAAGGCAATGCCCCAAACTAGGCATTTTATGCCACCAACTAAAACCTTCATTTTCAGGAATGGGTTACATCTTCTTGTTGTCCAAATGGACCTCATGGAAACCAGCACTCATCACAGGCTATTGCCTGGGTTACTGGTTGCTCTCTACAATTTGATGATAAGATTCTATTGCAAGAGACAACGCTTATTTATGACATCACACACAGCAAAGTCAACGTGCTACACAACTAAAACTTCATCCCTAGTGATTAGCAATTAGAGTACTGGAAGGTTCTTTGCACGGCACCTAAGTAGAAATGTAGTCATCAATGTCACTCAGCTACAAATTCTGTTACCTACATCAGTAACTGTCTAAAAAGTCAGTAAAGTGACTTTTTCCTGATTCCTTTTTTTTATTGAAAGGGGGAGAGAAAAATAACAAAGTTGGGTGGGAAAGGATGTGGGGGGGTCTCGGAAGATTTGGGGAAGGGGAAATGTTGTATATGATCATGACACAAATGTTATAGGAATAGCCAATCACTTTTAAAATTGTATTTAAAATTGTTCCGTGAGATGGAACTCATACCTAACACTGCTAAAGTAGCCAAGAACCTAAGACTAAAATAGGCCATGGACTTAGGGGAAAACTGTTATTATTTTGTTAAGTGAGCATAGCATCATAACATCCTAATGATATTCTGCTATATCCACAGGTGCCTCACTCAACCATATCAGAGAAGTCTTCACATTGACATTAACACAGAAACCTACAAGTGTATAATCTGTAGAAAGTGAGAGACTTTGGAACATTCAAAGCCCTGTCCTCAAGGCTCAGGGAGCTATGCGGAAGAGGTAGAAAGACTGTAAGAGCCAGCCATAGTGGATGACTCCAGGGAAACAGTGTCTTTCAGACATAACAAGACGGGCACATATATGAGCTCACAGAGACTGTGGCAGCACTCAAAACACATGCACACATTCAAGCCAGATGGGCTCTCAGCACTGAGAGGTGGAAAAGAATACAGGGTCCTACCCCTAACTAAGAAGCTTTCTGCAATTGATACTGCTGACAAAGGGAGAACTGGTTTTCTCCATTGGTGTCCCATACTGCAGAGTAGAGCCCATGCTCAGGAACACAACACAAAAGGAACTCAATGGTATTTTGTGAACTTCTTGTACCATTTTGGCTTTGTGTGGCATTTTTTGTCTCATGGGTTTTTATTTCAATGTTCATTTATGGGCTTTTATGGGATTTTGTAGGATTTTTTCTGGTTCATTTTTTTTATTGAAAGGGGGAGAGAAAAATAACAAAGTTGGGTGGGCAAGGATTTGGGGAGGTCTAGGAAGATTTGGGGAAGAGAAAACCTGATCAAAATATATGAAAAAAATGATTTTTCATTAAAAAAAGGCATAGAAAGTTTTGGGAACAAATAAAATAGCATGGTTGGCTTTCATTAGTAAAACTAGGTGGGTAAGACAGGTAGCCTTTGATGGCCATGATTAAAATAGGAAATTATAAATTCTTACATTAAGATTCAAAGTAGAAAGAAGAAAAAGAAGAAATGGTGTTGACTTTGAAAGTTCCTTGAAAGATGGAATGCAGAGAGCTTCAGCACTGACAGGTTAAGGAGAGGGAGGGGAAGTGAGCACAGCCCACCTGCGGCAGGTAGGTGGGCCACAGTTCACATTCATATCAAGGACAAGGTAGCTGGTCACATTGCATGGACAGTCTGGAAGCAAGAGACGAAAGCAGCCACTTAGCTGCCTCTCTCCTCCTCCATTCATTCTGGTACCCTGTCCATAGAGTGGCGCTACCTGTACTTAAGGTGGACCCGTCCAACTCAGTTAATGCCACTGGGTGCTGACAAACTACCTGAGACACCTCAGCTCTGGTTTTGGCACTATTCTGTTCTGAGTTGCAACATGTTTTCTGTCATGAGGAAGTATTTCACTCTTAAACTGTCACAATGATTTAATTAATGAAAACAAAGACCTTTATGACTTCCTTCCAAATTGTTTAAAATTAATTTTTTCAACAACGTCACAAACAGATTCCGGTAGCTCTCCCTTCTCTGTTGTCTGGGCTCCCATCTGTATCAATCACCCTCATCACTACCAGTTCCTTCCCCAGACTCATGACTCTGGGCTCTGGAAAACAAATGTTTGTATTGTTTGTGTACAAGAAATTCTCCATATGTAGGTTTCAAATTTATGCATCTCTGCATTGAATTAAAATGTTTAACTCTTTTAAGCCTTGTGCTAAAATGTTTGATTTTGAAAATTATCATTTGTGTTACTGACAAGTTTCTTAAACAAACAAACAAACAAACAAAAAACATTCCATGAATTTAGCTTGAGATTAAGACAAAATTCGTAATGGTTTTTGAAATGACTGTAAGTATACTTTTGCCACTTTGTACTATGTACTTGTGCAAAACCATAATGTCACAATTGGTGATTTGAAATCAAAATGCCGGAGATGCTCTGCTTTCTGCATACTCAAACTCCTGAGTAAGTTCAGTTCCTTATCTAACACAAGTACACTCATCTTACTGAGTCCAATTTGTGTTAACCTTTAGTATAATAGCAAATTGTACATAAAATTGTTTTAAATTAATTTCCTTTTTTATTTATTATCAGTTATTTGTATACCTAATAATTACACATCTGGAGGCAAATAAAAATTCCTTGAGCTTAAAAAAGGATAACAGGTGGTGAAAATTTCTGATGCCTGTGAAGTACAGTAGTGTGTGAAGCCGAACCTCCTGTATTTGTAACATGGCTTCCTCCTCCTCCTCGGATAGCTGTTGTGCAGGAGTACAAGGCCTGTAGCATATGCAAAGTGTGGTGTGTGTGTGTATGTGTGGTATGTGTGGTGTGTGTGTGTGATGTCTCTAAAATTGTGTGCAGGGGGGTGTGCACCTATGTGCAACTTTGCAGATGCCAGAAGACAATAGTGTATATCCTCTCTGCCTTATTTCTTTGAAACAGGGCTCTCGCTGAACCTGAGACTAGACTATCAGAGAACAACCTCAGCGACCCTCCTGTCTATCCCTCAAAGCGTAGTGTCACAGATGCACATGGCCACCTTTTCAGCATGTGTGCTGGGGATTTGAACTCTGCTCCTCTGCTTATGCAGCAAATACTATCATCCACTAAGCAATCTTTCGCTGCCCAGATAATTCATGGTTATTTTTATTTAGATCCTTCTAAAGCCCTAGCCCTCACTACAACCCTTCAAGGTAACACCCCTATGGCAGTCAGAGGCACAGCAACACACTGCTGTTGTGGGCCAGTCAGAAGAGGAGACAGCTGATTTAAGGGAGTCCTAAGCCTGCACCGTGGGGGAGTCAGCATGTGAACAACTCACATCATTCTAGTTCCTCCTAGTAAAATGCAATGCCATCTCTATGACGACATGAAAGCAGAGGCATTGTACAAAGTGCTGTTGTTGCACTATCCTTGAACTCAGAAAGACCGCCTTTCCTGCTTGACACATTAGACGGCTACTGAACAAGCCTTCAGCTGGTAGCACACATCCCTTTGACTTCTTATGGTCATTTGCTAACGTAGGAAGAGGGTCCTTCGCATTTAAGAAATACATGTCTATGGTAAGTGTAAACTTCTTTCTATAGTTATCACAAGCAGGGGTGGAAAGCCTAGTTCTAACATTTCTACACACAGTACAGTTTTGGATTATCCACCATATAAAAACACAAGTGCTTCAGAAGATGCTACAAAGCATCAGTGTTTCATGCCTTCTAACAGTGGAGCAAGCCGTGGGCTAACTGCTGAGAGCAATCGCTTAGACATGCCGCTAAAAGCACACATGGTCCGAACTTCTCAGTGAGTTCATCAGCAATTCTACCCTACCTTGCTTCTGAGAGGCTTGCTAATCTCAGAAATCCCTTTCAGTATGCTAAGGCTTCAGCACAAAGGATCTTTTCGAAATTCACAGGGACACATGTAACTTACAGGTGCTCTATGCAGCATCTCCAAGCACCTTCCTTTGGGGATAACACTGATGTTTGATCTCTCAAGGTCAGTCAAGAAAATTCTAAAAGGAGGTATCATGGTGCTTTGAAAAGCGCTGGCTTCTATGTGTGCATCGACGGGGCAGCCAACGCGCTGGCTTCTATGTGTGCATCGACGGGGCGGCCAACGCGCTGGCTTCTATGTGTGCATCGACGGGGCAGCCAACAGCATCAGTTATTTTGGTAATTACTCTTCCCTTTTATATGCTTTGCATTACTGAAAATAGAAAGGTAATTCTGAGCTGGGCATAGTGGTACACCTGAAACTGGTACAGACGAGGACAAGGAAGGGTGAGCGGAGGTTAGGGCTAGCCTGGGCTATACAGCAAGGGAGGCCCCATCTCAAAACAAAAGCAAACAAACTTAGGATGTAGCTCCTTATGTATTTACGACTAAGCTAAATATTTTTGCTTCAATTTGAGTGGTACTATCATATGTAATTTCTGAGGTAAATCTATATATTTTCTTCAAAACTAATTGGCCAAAGAATTTTTTTTCTTGCTTTTGATACATTGGGTTAACTTGATCTCGATCAGATGCTGAAGGAATCTGCTAAACATGCTGCAGCTGTTTTTCACGACAAATAGTGGCTCTAAAATAAACCTAGACAATTCCATAGGACGTATGATCATTTTATCTTTATCTAAGTTTGTAAACATTTTTATTTTTCAAGATTTGTTTAAAGCTTCTTTACCTTAATAAGTCATGTGTATCTTACTTGACTGACAAAATGATCGAAAAGCCAGTGTGCAGGAGAAATGCCATTCTTGTTTCTTTATAAACACATTTTAATGCATTTGTAATTGCTATTGTGTAAGTTACTGCCATGTAACATACAGCGGTGGTTAGTAGTTATTGTCTATGGCATACTATGGTATAGTATGCCACTATGTAGGAATTTATATTAGTAATTTATATCAGACTAAATTATTACATTATAATTAAAATCACCTGTATTATTACCATAATCATTTAGTACACAAAACGCTAAACTACTGTGTGATACACAGCACTAATGATTAGAGACAGTCTAGGACAATGACAATGAGGCCGTTGTAGATTTACAATGGTCCACAGTAAGTTACATGGGACTCTGTGGTGGACAAAGTACCATACGAGAAAGGAAACATGGAAGAGAAGGATGTTATGTGCTAGTACCCAAGCCACTAATGCCAGTAAACGATTTACCATTTACTCTGCTGATGGGTTAGTCTCCATGCCTGTCTTCTTTCTGCTCAGTTATGAATTAACGTCTTTCATTGGACCTGATTTAAAATTTTGTACTGTTGTGTTCAAGACACAACTAGTCCACAGAAGATGTGTTTGTTTTACTAGATGCTATTTTGAAAGCATCACAAATAAGTGTGTGTTCATTAAAGACAAAGATTTTATCCTCAGACATGCACGGTTGTCATTAGCCTCTGATAATGCCACTGGTATTCCTCTCGGAGGGGAGTGGCCTGTGGATTTGCATTTGGCCTGGGAGAGGTGTGCACATATTATCAACATCACTATTGCCTTCTCTCACAACACTGTGTACTGTAAAACAATTGCCTCTATTTGTTTTTTTTGTTTGTTTTTTGCTTTTTGGGGGGGTTGTTTGTTTTTTAGGTTTTTTTGTTTGTTTGTGTTTTTTTTTGGCAGAAAGTGAGTTTACCTTTCTGCAAAAGAAAAATAGTCTATATGATATTGAGTAACAGGAAATACTGGGAAATTTCAATCAAGGAACATGGCCCAGCTAAGCACTCACATCTTGTCTTGCACGTTGCGCATCCGTTCCCCTTGCTTAAATGCCTCTCTGGCCAGATGAAGATGGTTGATGGGTTCTGCCACCCTCAGGGTAGGCTCCAAAGGCTTGTAACGCTGTTCCAAGACTTCACTGATGTCTCGGAAGGGTCCCTTAGAAGACAGGAGGACAAATGTCTCACTATGGAAGAGTCCAGACATACCGACAACTGTGATGCTGAACCTCTACAAAATATAACACGCTTATTTAACTATTTTTAAAACACCTTTTTTCCCTCAGAACTAAAATGAGCAAATTAAAAAAAGGTTGCTGGGTCCATACACCTTTAATCCCAGCAAATCTGTGAGTTCAAGGTCAGCCTGGTCTACAGAGCAAGTTCCAGGACAGTCAAGGCTATGCAGAGAAACCATGCATTGAAAGAAACACAACAAACAAACAAAAAAATATGACTCATCTTCTAGAACTGTCCTCTCTCATGAAAGTGTCTGTCTTAAGACTCTTTAAGACTTGGCAGACGTTCTCCACAATGTCAAGAAGGGTTTTCCTGTGTGGGCTGGAAAACCCACAGTCCCAGGTCACTTTACACTGTAACGTTACAGGCTCATTGTCTCCAACACAACTAAAGTATGTATATTTTTTTTTAAGATAGTAAAACCATGAAAAGATTATGAGCATTAATTTTCCAAAAGTTCTCTTATGCATTAAATAAAAGCCTTTAGCTGAGTACAGAGAGAACATCTTGTGTACTGCACAGACGCGCCACCTGTCCATTAAGAAGCCTATGCTCTTCAGCTTAGGTGGGAAATAGACGGTGGGATATCAGGGAGAAAAAACATCCTGGGAAAGAAGGACATGGGGAGATTCACCAGGAAGATGTGAGAAGACAGACCCATGGTAGCCGAGCATAGATAACCAGCCACGTGGCAGAACGTAGGCTAGAATAGATGGGATATTTTAAGTTGTATCTAGTCAGAGAAGAGCCTAGCTATAGGTATTTGTAAATATATTTTGACTCTGAGTCTTATTTCTGGGAGCAAGGGGCTGGAAGGAAGAACCATGGCCTAGCTTCAACACGTGGGCGCCAACTCCAGGGTTTCCTTATTGGTTCCCTAAGCATGGATGCCACACTGCTCATCCTTATTTTATCTGAATTCTGAGGCTCGGTGGCTCTAGTACAAGAGCACAGGCTTTCAGGGCTACAACTGAGAGGAGAGAGAGTCCACAGAGGAGCCTGTGGTGAGTCCCAGCACAGCCAGCATAGACTCAGTCCACTGGGCCTCCAGCCAGCATCACAATCAGCATAGACGAGCCAAAGGTATTTGCTGTGTCGTTTATGACACACTAGTTTCTTTCTTTTTTTTTTAACCACTGTGTTAGAGAGGAATAATACAAAATGAACAAAGATTTCTTATATTATTCCTTATTCTTAAAAATGTCTCTTTTAGATGGGTTATTACTAAGAAGACACAGCTGGAGTGTTGGCAAGCAGCGAGTGAAGACTGTGGGCTAATAAAAAGGAATGATTCACGCCTCATTTACGTTCACTTATGTTTTACATTAATAGAAACCAATAATAGGAACCAGTTACCATAAAAGTCATGGACCGTAAATAACACAAATGGCAGATCAGTAGCATCTAGTACTTTCCACAGCTGGACAGGAGGATTGCTATATTTGAAAGTAGTTAACGGATTTGTATTGGAAGTTTGTTTTTTAAAGATATATGGTCATGATTCCAATCTCCTATGAAGAAACCGAAAGTCTTAAATTGGACTCTTTTGTTCTTTGAGAAGTTCAATGGTTTAAATAATTGACATTTGGTATATAACAGGTGCCAGTCACTCTGTGGGCCTGTTTTCACTCCATGTAAGGCAGAATAAGAACTGTTAACTTGGGGTTTCCTTTAGTATGTATGGTGTAATATTCACTGAGGCAATAAAAACATGACACAGCTCAAGAGCAGCAGGAAGTCTTACTTGTTGTAAAAAGAGAATTTAAAGCGTTTTTGGGTGATAAAGACATTAAAGAAATAAAAGTTTAGACTAGATGTTGAGATTGTGACAAGTTCAGCCTCCACGAGGAGTAATGGTTTCTTCAGCAGAAGCCTTAAATCTCAGTTGGAATACACACACACACACACACACACACACACACACACACACACACATCTATCTACCTCAATCTCCCTTACTATCTCTCTATAATTCACTATAACTCAGAAGAACCTTGCCAAGTAGCAAAGAATGAAGATAAGTCCCTCTTCTGGGTGCTTGATCTGAGAAGCTTTTGGCCACCACATCAGCCTTCCTGTCTCAATCAGCTTTCTGTCTTTGAGCTCAATGGTACACCTCCTTCGTTAGTAAACCTGACATCCTCTGGTGCTTTCTGTCACCTTTAAGATCTCAGGCATATTTTGTCCCACACATTCCTCAAGTGACACAGGTTACTACACATGGAAATAACTTCAAGTTGTCATCACGTCTAACAGCCATCCTTGGAATGTGTGTACCTCTATGTCTCAACCTGATCCTATGGGTCCTTCTAGTAGTCTCAGCTGTAACTTCATGGTGTTTAATTTGCCTTGCCTCCTTCCAGGTCTCGGTTATGAAATCAAATACATTTCTGTTCTACAATAAGTGCTATTGAATAGTTTTCCTGTATTTTAAAAGTGTATATTAAAGTCTAATAGTAAAGATTTTTTAACTTAGTAGAATTAAGGTGTTAAGAATCACCTTTCAAATTCTAAATGCTGGGATCAGACATTGGCATGTGGCAGCTTTAAGTGTCCTCAATGTATAGACCCTTTTATCACTGAATAAAGGAAAATGTCTCAGGCAGTGCCTGCAAAACAGTCCTACTGTGAATAAAAAGAGAGGGAAGGGAGGACAGAAGGATGGAAACAAGACCAGCAGAAAAAGAAGAAAGGAAGAAAACTACAGAAAGATGGAAGAGGAAAGGAGTGAGAGAGAATATAATGGGGGCATGTGCAGAAGAAGAAAGACTTGAGATATGGGAGTCAAGGAGGATGGGAAGAAAAGAACAGGACTAGAAATTAAACGAGAGAAAAGCAAGAAGTGAGAAAATATATCACTAGATATATAGTATATGTTTTATAATTCACTCCAAAATGTTGTACAAATATCAGTTAATAAAATTTATTTTGTTAGTGGTTTTAAGAGAGAGAAATATGTAAGTGAAGGCAATTGAGGACATAATTACAGGGAAGAGAAATACACCACAGATAAGCAGTGAAGGAGTTTCTAACACCGTAGACCACAGGCCTTACTGAGAGACTGACTCAGTGTCAGACAGGGAAAGGTAGTTTCTAGGATGGCCCCAACAGGTCCTGCTTGGTATTCATTGTTGTGTGGTCTCTTATCCTTGACAGAAACAGGCCAACTCCTCTCAAATAAATAGAGCAGGGTAAACACCATGGAATATAAATTCTAGCTGCTGCTCTGAGTGCTTACTCTTGCTTTCTCTAGGATGGCTCCCATTGAGAGGAGCCAGGGGCCACACTGTATGGCAACTTTGTGGAGTGGACATGGAGGAAGAACAATTACATGGAAAACAATTAGCCATGTGGCTGAAGTATATCCTTGCTGTTTTATCCTTCCAGATCACTCAAATCTTCAGTAGAAGCCACAGCTTGTGGACCCCTGACTACACTCCTAAGAGAACTACTGTCCTAGAGATGCTATGGAAAGGCAAACGTGGTTTGGTTTAAGCCTTTATGTGCACAGAGACACAATACATAGAGGTTTAAAGGGCGCACTCAATCCAGCTACGGGTTGATACCAGCTGTGGCAGCTGCCTTCTGCAGTTGAAATATTGAAGGGTTAACAAAGTTGTCCCTTTTGGGGACTGTGACAAATATTCTTTCCTCTCTCCAAGTTGACCCTGCAGCCCAGGAAGGACTTTTCCTACCCAACTCTATCACTCTCCAGATACAGTCAGGCTTCCCTGCCTGTGCTGTGAATCTCTGGAGTGTCTCCAGTTCTCAAACTGGCACTTTTTAACTGGTTCAAATGCAAGTCCCATTTACAATGTCACATAAACTATATGTATCATTTGAGAACAGGTTATGTCAAGTCATCGGGATAGCACATAAACACATCTCTAGCAATAATAAAGTATAGCTATTGCCACCATAACAATTCTTATAAAACAGTCCAGCATCTCATCAACAGTGCATGTTCTAAATACATACTCAGTATGATGTCCAGTACCAGGAGACCACTTATGTCGTAAGTCCACACTCAGTACAATGTCCAGTACTAGGGGATCACTTGTCAACTTCTCTGGCAACCACTTCAGATTGACATGTTTCTTATTTAAAGTTATCTTTATGAGGAAAAAAACTACTCTCAAAAACAAAGCATTGTTAATCATACAACACCATGGCAGGAGAAAAAAGGCCTCCTACAGGATGGGAGAAAATACTTGCATGCTGTTTCACTTCCTGGTGTGTAGTCAAAAACATGCTAGCATGCTCCAGAGGTGATTTTTTTTAATGTAGCTAACATAAAAGTGATCATATCTTTTGAGTCATGATTGGATAAACAGTTGGGTATACACACACACACACACACACACATACATATATATGATGGAATTAAAAAGGAATGCCATTCTGATATAATCTGACTGACCTGAGGGACACCATGATAAGTGAAACAGGCCATGATGGGATGTTGGAAAAAAGAACTAGTGCTTTGAAGACACCAAGGTGGCCAAGACAGTTTGTTCATGGAAACAGCCAGTAGTGTTCAGCCAACAGTATTAACTACCCTGATGCTACAAAAATGGACAATGCATGGGTATTTTGGGTGATGTTAACAAATGTCACAATACTCACACTTTACCACAGTCAGAATTGAGGACAGTGAGGATAGAAAATTAATGACAGATTCATACAGGGCTGCTTGGTACCTGACACCGCTTCCTGTCGATAGGCGGCAGACTTGCCGACTGGGGGAAGGAGCGGGCACTGGTACATGCCAGCCAGCCGCTGAGGCTCCGGGAGTTCTTTGCTGCAGTGCCCTTCTGGTGACCCAAAGGCTTTGCTTTCTGCAACCGGAGCTCCCATGGGTCAGGATGCTCTTGGAAAGGTGAGTTGTATATACCTGAAATCTAAAGAACACATTTCTTTAATTTACATATGAAATTAAATTTTCATTCATTTGAGGGAAAATATTTTAAACTACAACTTTGGTGCTTAATCAGGGGTAAGTTTACCAGAGGAGAACTTAGAAAACACTGGCCCTTTGTATCCGGTTTAGACTAACAAACAATCTTAGCAACTTTGTTGATTGCAGAGTAAATGTGTTTTGAAAACTCAGTCTGAAATTGTATTTCAGGAAAAAATTAGTAGAGATCTTTAGTCATTCATTTTGTATTCTTGACATAAATGATGTTTTAAGCTGAGTTAGAAAGCCATACTTTTATTTACATAAAGATACAATGTGTTCTAAGCTGTATCGGAAAGACATTCCCTCATTTACATAAAGGCAAGCAGGCAATGTTTGAACAAATTTAGGGTATTAATTATGTACGCAATAAATACTTGATTATTTGAATTGCTGATCATCATATCCCCAAAAGATGTTTTTCAATGCAATGTTTGTATTGATTCTTTGGGGATCTGACATCATACAGGCCAGCCCAGCACACTCAGTTTCCAGTCCTTCAGTGTCTGCCCTGCTCCAGCCTGTGACCTCCCCCCAATAAACTAAAAATAAAGAAGTCCAACTTGTGTTATCTATATACTCAATACAATGACGTCAAACTCTCAGTGCCTTGCCTCTTACATGGAACGGAGTCCTTCCCCTCCCATGCCTCTGCCAGAAGCCATCAGTGTGGAAAGCTACATTTCAGCATCCTTATTACACTTGAAGAGTTCTCTTTGCTGGTTTCCTGTCCAGGCTGTTACTTTCAAAGGTGGGAGTTGTTACAGAAGGCTTCCATATCCCTTTTTCCCAACTGTGCATCTGTAGTCATCAATATCACTGGTAATGTAGTTTCCTTGCTTGTTACAGTCAGGGGGAGCGTGGAACATGAGGTTCCAAACCACGAAGATGGCCTCCTCCTGAAGTAGGAAAATGGACCCAAACAGGGTCCTCAGAGGCAGCCTGGACCATGAATATTAGCAGGGCCTCAGGTGGCTGCACAGGCCATTCACATCAATATAGCCTTAGGTGATAACATGGGCCATGGAAATCAGTAAGTCCCTAGGCAGTTGTATGGGCCAATCATTTCAACATGGTCCCCGGAGGCAGTGTGGCCCACAATATCAACATGGCTTCAGGCAGCAGCATGAACCACGAATATCCGAGTGGCCTTGGGTGGCAACATGGGCCACAGACATCGACATGGCGCTCTGCTGCATCAGGGCCACGGACTCCCATGTGCCTCTCAGCAGTTGCATAAAGCAGGGACATCAACATGGCTTCAGATGGCAGGACATGCCACTCATATCAACATGGACCCCCAAAGCAGCAGAACCCAAGGCCATCACCAAGGCTTCAGTCAGTGGAATAGACCACATATTTCTACATGGATCTCTGGTTTTATCATGGCCTGGGACAGCTGCGTAGATCACAGACACTAACATGGCTCCATGTGGTATCATGTGGTCTTTTGAGGAGGTCCAATCCGGAAAGTGAACCATTTCTATCTCGGGAATCCATCATTGCCCAGAATCAGGGTGCTACTGTAGCCTGGTAGTGTGGTGGGGGCTGAGTGTGGATCTGTATAAGCTTCAGGCTGTCGCACACCACCCAGCTGACCCCATTGGGTACTGAGCCACCCTCAGCCCTCTCTAATACCTGTCTTCAGTTCCCCTGTATGCACAGCACATGCGCAGCTCCCCATCATCCATGCATTCCTTGGAGTGGCGCATACCCTACACAAGACAGGGCTTTGTGGCCTGGCTGGCTTCTGCCTCCCTCCCCACGTGAGCAAATGGAGTCTATTTTGAGTCTTGTACTTGGCTAATAACTCTGATTTCATACCCATATGGGATACTTTTTATCACTCCAAATCTGTGCACTTAATGTCACATCAGGTGCCCTCGCCACTCGGTGGCTGACTCTGTCGCACATTGCATCAGAATAGCCGAGACTTAGCACAGCATCTGCCTTGCTATACGGGCTCACAGATGCATGTGTGAGAAACGAGAAATCCAAGTGCAGCAGATGTCCATTTTCTATAAAACTCATGGTACTTGAGTCACAGACTGAAGAGTACCCTACTTTGATGTAACTGTATTTGGTGATATTTGATTTCCAGAGATTCATAATCAAAATACATGTGCATGTATATACATGTACATGTATAAATATCCTTCATGAAAGTGAGTACATTTGTAGGGAGTACATTTGTGTGAGTACATTTGTAGGGAAAAGTGAAAAATTCCAGAATGAAATGATTGGTGGCTTTGTAGACACTGAACTATACAAAGAATCTTATTCCTAAAAGAAATAGACTTTTCTTTTATGCTGTAATTAACCCAGAAACATTCCTGATTACATGTTTTCTCAGGGTCTCCGATAGTACTAGCTAGGACAGATGTCTTTGAAAAACTGTCCAAGAAGGCTGGAGAGATGGTTCAATGGTTCTCTTCCAGAGAATCCTAGTTCAGCTCCCAATACCCACATGGTAGCTCACACCTGTCTGTAACTCTTGTTCCTGGGGATCTGACACCCTCACATAGACATACATGCACCTCACATAGACGTACATACAGGCAAAACTCAATACACATAAAATAAATAAATATTTAAAAAAGAAAAGAAAAGCTGTCCAAGAAAAGCCTGACACTTCAGGCCGACCCTTCAGCCAGTGGTGATTCCTGTCCTTCGCCTCCCAGCCTTGTTCCCAGTTCTTCCGTACTAACTTGGAGGTACCACTTGGCTCCATCATGATTCTAAGAACTCAAAATTTCAGTTCTCCGCAGCAGCCAAGTGGAGAACAGGGACATGTTGGGTATGCCGGCAACCTCAGGATACAAGCTACAGGGCAGACACTCCAGAAATGAATCTAAAAATCAGCCTAGGCAGCAGTACACCATTTAGAAAGGTGCATTGCATACTGCTGATTTACCTTAGCTTCCCAAGACACCAAAGGCACACAACCACAGACCTGAGACCAAAGGGGTCGGTAGAGGTGGCCCCTTTTGTCTAAGACATTGTTTTCACTTCCTTTCTAAGACTTTGCTAAGGTCTGCTTGAGTTTAACTTTTCTACTTTCAATTAAAGACTACAATTTATTGTATATAAAATAAAATTAACACAGACACACTTTATGTCTAAAGCTATTTTCACATTGGTTCTTCTTTGATATCTATTCCTTAATATGAGTGATACTGTGTTTTAGAATGAGTAAAATATCCTATTTTTTAAGTCACAAAAGTATTTTAAGGTGATATACTTCTGCTATTCTAGAAACACAAAGTGGACAGACACATGAATAAGGCCGAGAAACATCTATCTGTGTGTTTATCTGTAATGGCTTTAGTTTAGTGGCCACTCAACTGAGGGGTAAGTCTTCAGACGGTTCTTAGGGTGATTTTCTAGGTCAAAAATGTACTGAGGAATGAGAAGGAACAACCAACGTTAGATTAAAAAGATGATCTTGACAAAAATAACTACATCATATACTCTCTGCAAAAGATACAAGAAATACCATTTAGGATTGTGAGAGTCTAATTGGAAATCTGTTAATTTATTGCCCAAATTTCCACCACTTTATAGATTAAGTTGTGAGATTCCTACAACTTAGTTAAAGGTTGTAATTTACCATTTAAAATCTCCATTGGCCTGAATAACTGCTGGCGTCTGTATTAACTTTGCCCATTAGGAGCCCTGATCCCCTCCTGCATTTCCACGCTCGTGTATATATAGGCAAGGTGGGAGATGCAAATAGACTGAGAGACATGATAGCTTTCTTAAATTATACTTTGCAACTATATAGAGACCTCCTCATGTGTATTCTCTTTGCAATTTAAATCAAATATAGATAGAAAATACATTTTAATTGAATTTCAAATGTATCATTTAAAATCTTCAAGGTGTCAGGATTTTAGAAATTAATATATTAGCTAACTTACCTCAGTAAAAGCAGTTGCCCCCATGATTCCTCACAGCAAGCCAATACCCTACTTATTGCTAGACTAGCCATTTACTTATTGTTTCTTTAAGTAAAACTCATAGATGTATGACTGTCTCGACTTCCCCATTCCATCATCTACCTGGTTAAGAAGAATGTTTTGCCGTGAGTCACAAAGCCCCAGGCACCCCACCCCCAGGTTCTGTGCTATAGTTTCTCCTTTCCCCATTTTTCACAGCCTGGAAGGGCCACTGCCATGCTAGCTTTGGGGACTTTATTTTCAGCAATAATTTCCTAGAGTGACCAACACTATGGGGAAATCTGTGCTAACTGTTTGAAAAAGGAGAAAGAAAAAGAAAAAGCCTACACCTGAGTTATTTGCAGTACTGTCATGCTAACATTCAACTCAATAAGACCCAGAGCTCTCAGGGGGGGACTCTGCTAATAGCTTCCTACTGACCTCCTTGCAGCAGGCTGGGCTGCTGCTGACTGGTGGCCCAGTGGTGAAGACCGCAAATGGGGTGTGAAGGCTGATTTTTTTTTTTTAAAGGCTATGATTCTGAGTGGCCACAAAAGAAAAAAATAGGCAATGAGTTATATAATAGATATATTTTTTTCCTGAATTCCCCCCTCAGACCGTCCATCATGGGAATTTAAGCGTGACCTAGAATATTAATTATGTCGGGTTGAGCAATGAGCAAATGTACCGTTTGTTACCCAGTCACCCTTAGCCTTACATTAATATTTTGAACTATTCCATATTTCTAACAATCTATCAGCAGGCTTTTTTTCTCCTCAGTTTTCATGCTTATGCTTAAGTGCTAGATGGGAAAGGATTTAAAGGTGCAACTGATTTGAAAGCAAAGAATGTGCTTGCTTCCAGGAGTACCTGCTGTGCTGTCTTGGCTGTGGGATGCAGCTCCCCTACACAGACCTTTGTTTCCTGTGTGCCTGAGGGATGCTACAGTCTAACTTGTTCTTGTTTCATTGTCATTGAGGTTTCCTCTCAGAGCTCATTTCTGTCAGCTGAGGAGACTATGGATCTGGAAATGAACACCTCAGATTTGATTCCCACCGCATAGCCATGCGTGTTTCAATGTCAGGCTTCACCATATAAGAAACAGTCATTTGCCCAGACTTGAGAGAGCAGATGTGAACAGGCTAGCTCAGATCTGGGAGAGAACAGAGATGACCAGCCTAGCGCAGTTCTGGGAGTAAACAGAGGTGAACAGGCTAGCTCAAACCCTTTACCTTTTTTTCTTTCTTTTGGAAACTGCAGTCAAGTCACTTAGCAAATATAAGTCACAGACTGCCACAAAAAGAGACAAAATCTAAAATCTGGCCCCTTGATTTAAAATATGTGAACACCATTGAGTGGTACACATTTCTCAAAGGAGGACTAGCTAAAAATACTCTTCTCTACTAAATTTTAAGCAGATGCAGTTTGGATGAAAACGTTAAGAGAACACAGTATCAGAGTTCTGACGACTGGAAGAGTAAAGGTGGGCCTGAGAACTGAGTGGTATTTGCCACGGCAGGAGCCACTGAACAAGAATGGCGCATCACTCCAGTATGGCAGTCAGCCCACCTGTGCTTGGAGATTCACAAAAACCTCACTCAGCAAGTAATTGCCCTGCTCTTAGGAGAGGGCTGCCTGCCGCTGCTGCAGCCCAGGGTGCAGGAGGCTACTGCACACCAGAATGTTCCTGCTGAGGACCTAGAGGAAGCATGGTCATTTCTCAGCAGCTGGATCCCTTCTGCATCTCAGGCTAAACCCATCACGGGACTCTCACTAAAGTATATGTGATATGAATGTACTGACATAAAGCAAATTTTAAAAATACACAAAAGCTAACCATTACTAGCTATACACACGTGCTGTTTGTTTTACTGTGGTTAAGCAAACGCGGGGCTTGGGTAGTCTTAGAAGCTACTCTGTCATATTATTTAAGAGCACATTAGCTTAAAACTTAGGAACCCGATAGACTTCCCATAGACCTCTGTGTGTGGCTCCTTGTCACTGTGCCTGAGCTGTAGCCCTATGCCAGGTGTTAGGTTCCGTCCTTACCACTGCCACCAGAACAGAACTGAACAGGAAAGAAAGGAAATGGAAGGGAAGGAAGGGAAGGAGCAGAGAGGAAAGAAGAAAGCAGAGTTCTTAAAGGTTTCCTTCAAGGAACAGTGAAGGCCTCTCAAAGCTGACCTGACACATGACTGTGCCTGACTTCTGAGAGCTCAGACCTTGAACGGCAGCATTCAGGGGCTTTTACACTAATGTCAGCACATTGCTGGTGCAGTCACTTGCTGACCATTCTTCCAGAGGAACTCAGGAGTGAGTGCAGAAGATTCCAGTCCTTCCTCCTGCCCCTGGGGCAGCAAGTACCCCTGAGGCTCAGCTTGCCTAGAGGAGATCACAAGGGCCCTCAGAGCTTCAGTCAGGGAAAGGTAGAGGTGCAATAGCATAACCCCTACATACTGTGGTGTGCCTGTTTTATTGTGGAGGAAGTTTTGTTTTCTTCAAGTATTTCTAAAAGGAGAAGAAACAAAGGTGTGGTATCATTTTACTTTTATGTGATCAGAGAGAATGTTTTTAAATAGCTGTCTTTACTAAGTAAAAAAAAAAAAACATAACTCTGCATTTTCAAAAGTGATTTGCTCTTCTCATCAATATCACACATTAAAACATTTCCTGTGAAATGTGGATTAGAAGAAAGTCACTTAAATACAATATTCCCTAATGCTAATTAAAATCAATGGTACAGAACACCTACCAACCTGAGCAATCTAAGCTATGCACAGAGATGGCAGAAGTTTCTCATCCCATGAGGTTACTCTTAGAAGAAAGAGGTTAGAGCTCGAAAGACTTTGCATGACCGGCTGTGGCATAACTGGCTGATGGTGGGTTTCTCTCAGTGCCTGGTCTCAAAGACATAGGACACACCATGGGAACTCAATCGCCGAGGCAAAAGTCTCTCAATTTGTTCTAAGGCTAGGTAGAATTTTGTAATGAAAATAGAAGAAAGGCACCGAGACCAAGAGAATGACTGAAGGACTGAGGGAGGCAGAAGACATGGGGGCATAGTCAGGGGACCCCAGGCTGGCCAGGGAACAGCCAGGGGGCCTCAGGCTGGCCAGGC
>NW_021604588.1:19148899-19177004 GCF_004785775.1 Grammomys surdaster
GGCCCCAGGCTGGCCAGGGAACAGCCAGGGGGCCTCAGGCTGGCCAGACCACAGTCAGGAGGCCTCAGGCTGGCCAGGCCACAGTCAGGGGGCCTCAGGCTGGCCAGGCCACAGTAAGGGGGCCTCAGGTTGGCCAGGCCACAGTCAGGGGGCCTCAAGCTGGCCAGGCCACAGTAAGGGGGCCACAGGCTGCCCAGGGAACAGCTAGGGGGCCACAGGCTAGCCACTGTGGCATGAGAATACTGACAAAAATGATCTTCCAGACTGCTCAGAGTTTGAGTTGAATTTGGTCATAGTTTTGGAATTTCTTGATTTTTCCTATCTCCTTTAAAAGATAAACTTAAGAGAAAGCTCAAAGCCACCACGAAAATGCTAGCAAAAAATATAATCCAAAGAGAAATCACAGAGAGACAGGAGCTGGACACAAGAGAATCCTAGGAAGCGTGCAGGCAAGTTAGCCTGGCCTACAACGAAGAAACGCTCTCAGACAAAGTGGGAGGGGAGGACAGACACCAAGGCTGTCCTCTGACTTCAACATGCAGCACACACACACACACACACACACACCACACACCACACACCACACACACAACCACACACACACACACACACACACACAAATGGGCATAGAAGGGGGCAAGTTACTCATAAAAACTAAACCCAGATATGTCATAAATGTGAGAATTCCATTCCACATTCATCCAATCCAGTTCCACACCAGGAGTTCCAAAAGGCTGAATGCTATGGTAGGGGCACATGAGCAGAGAGATGAAGTTGACACCGGAAGCAATGCTCAAACAGCAGTGAAGAAAGCCTCTCTGAGGCTTATTAGGAGACTGAGTCTGGCTGAGGAAAGAATCTCTGTTATGTCCAGATAAATTTCAAAACAAAACAAAAAAGCAAAACTGGAGCAGAATGCCCAAGAGGTATGGACACTTGTAAGAGGTGTGGCACGTCTGTACTGTGAATGATGAGTGAGAATGTGAGAAAGGATCAGAGAAACATCCGAAGTATAATGACTGTGAGTTTTCCTCGGGCTTATCCACTGGCATTGCACTGTGTGAGGTCATGCCACTACCAGGCCTAGATGCTGTGTGCTCAGAGTAAGCCGCACAGTGCAGCAAAGCTGAGCACTCTGGGAATAGCCTGAACACGTGTGCATTAGATTTTGGATTAATTTGTGGTCGTTACATGCCTGAGAAACTTTTGCTGTTGCCCTTTGGTCCTTTTATTCAGTTATGGGAGCAAACATGGTTCAAGAACCTGTGTTCTACCATGGCTGAAAAGAGCAGGGTGCCCAGCATGAAGGAAGGAAGGCAGAAAGAAGAGGAGGAGGAGGGAGGAAGAAGGGAGGGATTGGTGGATGAGAGAAGGAGGGAAGAAGAGAGAGAGAGAAGGAAGGAAAGAGAAAGAAATTAGAACACGATATTTAAGTCTTGAGAGGAAATTCACCTTGACCAATCCAGAATTCACCTTGGCAAATCCTTCTACAAGTGTGAAGGAGAAATGAGCATTCTGAATAAAGAACAACGGTTCTGCTGACAGTGGATCCCTGGTCCCACTGAAGCACTGCCAGAGGACAAGGAAAATGATGGGATACTCCAACAGGAATGACTTTGCACCTCCAGTTCTCCATATAAAAGTGTCCATGAATGGTCCTGTCTTTCCTGCTTCTTGTCATGGAAGCTAGTCTCTCCCCAAGTATTGAAAAGTTCACCCACCTGCCTCTCATCCCACCTCTTACCTTTTAAAACGTCCATACGTGTTGTGTTTAGCTGTTTTTATTTCCTCTCTTTTCAAGCTTTCTCCCCCATGTGGCTATTCTGGGAACAAGAGTACATTCTCCTTAGTCCTCTAACCTAACTCTCCTGTCAACCCTGTGTTCTAGTGAGAGGAGTTTCCCATACTGCTCACTCCTTAGCTGCAACAGTAAAGACAAGTTTTCATTCTGGGGTGCAGATAGATGGTGCCTCCCTCCTTCCTCTTGGAAGCCAGCCTGACAGTAGGGAGCAAACATCCTCTCCCTATTTTCCTCTATGAGTAGGACAATGGGGCTGTTTTCCTTGTCTTACTAGGGGGGGAAATAGGAGAACTGATGGAATCACATAAAATCTAAGTCATTACTTTGATTACACGGGGTTATTATACAGGGTCCAGAACTTACAAAGCAGATGTATTCCATCTTTCTCTGACTAGTTCTGAACTCAAGCAGGGAAAGGTGTTTGTCATTAGGTTCTGACACCTCTCTTTCCATCTGATGTCCAGTTTCTACCCTGATTAGTCCACCACAGGTCTTTGACAAAGATCCTGCCTCCCTCTGCTGTCGTATGTCTTGTCGTTGCAGATGGTGTTGAAGACAGCAACAAAGAGTCCATTTTTTGTCATTTGAAACATTAAAAAAACATCTTTTTTAGTAATATGAATATTACTAATTAAAAGAACCATTAGAAACTAATTTGAGAGCAAGATATCAAAGACACGTGTTTCCTTTTGTTCAATCTCAATCGTGTGCAGTGTGGAAGAGATTTCATTTGTTTCCAAATTGCAGCTGCTGTCTAGGCAGCAGAAGTAACATAATCAGATGGCAATTACACATTTACTTCTCTCTAATGGGCTCTTTCTAAGAAGACAAAAAGTAGCCTGAAACCTGTCCCTGTGGACCAGAAATATATGCTTGCCTTCTGGTGAAGAGGACTTAACAAGTCAAGCTTGTTTTCTCCTACCGCAACCCCTCATGTTTGAAGGGACTGACAACTTCCACAATGCAGAAGCCAATGGGCTTGAGTGTGCTCTCTAGTACTTGCTTTCAAGCAAACAGGGAAGTTAAGAGCATGTTCTCCACTGCCAGGAGCACACCCTTGAGGTGGGTCCTTTTTCTGCCCCATCCCCCATCAAAAAGAGACTGGTTCTGAAGACAGCTAGACCAGAGTGTGAATATCACATTCACTCTGCCTGGTGCATGACGTGGCTTGATTTGGCCCATGTAGAATCTCTCTGCTCCTCTGTTTGTTCTTTATATACAAGATTTACACTTTTAAAAACTCACAAAAGAAAATCCACAGAATCAACTAAACCCTGGCCCACAGGGGCTCACAGAGACTGAACCTACAACCAGGGAACCTGCGTGAAGCTGACCTAGGCCCTCTGCAAGCTTTTTACAGTTGTACAGTTGGGTCTTTGTGTGGCACTCCTAACAGAGGGAGCAGGGGCCATCTCTGACTCTTTTTCGAGCTTTTGGAACCCTATTTCTCATACTGGGTTGCTTTGTCCAGCCTTAATATTCTGAATAGAAAGGGGGGAGGAGGAGGTGGGGGGGAGGGACGGGGGGGGGGGGACTGGGAGGAGAGCAGGAAGGGGAAACTGCAGTCAGGATGTAAAAATAAAAATAATAAAAAATAGAAATGGACTATGAAAAAAATCACAAAAAACTTTTGTGCAAACACAGACTTCACTTTTAAAGCTGTTATTAGCTTCAAACAATTTTATTTTACTTTTATGTTTCTAATTCAAAGAAGAAATACTGAGTAATTAGGATTAAAACCTAAACTGCTTTACTTGTTTTGAATCTAAAAGTACTATAAGTCAGAGTTAGGACATAGATAAAACATGCTAGTGCCTATACAGACTCTCAGTACCAGGAGATAGAGACACTAGAATCCAGACAAGCTCAAGGGCAGCCAGAGCCACACAAGGAGACCCTGACTCACAAAAGAGCAAAAAGGGGGGATTGATGTTCCCTCTCTAGGGTTCACCTACACCCTAAGTAAGGAGGAAGGTCTGACTCCAGTAACGAAGGTACTTGGTATACTAAAGTATAAAACAAGGAAAGGGAAATGTTGCCTCAAAGATTAGAGGAGCCGCAACAGTTGAATGCTTGCGTAGTGAATGCTTGCGTAGTAGTTGGCAGGGCTACTGAGTTTAGTATAGTTACATAAATAAGAATTCCAATAATTAATGGAGTCATTTCAGTGTTGTGATGTAAGACCTACAGCTGAGGACACTGTTAGGGTGAGAACACATATACAGTATAGAAGAAGTCCTGGCTTCAGTCTCCAGGATCGAAAGTTATGTATGTGTGTATACGTATACAAATACACACACACACTCACGGAGATGTATATATAATATAGATATGGTGTATACTGCTTATTGGCCTTTTGGCTAAGATCAGGTGTAAAATGTATTACTTTATGATTCCGAGTTTTCTGATGGGCACAAATAGATATACATGCTTTAATAGCAAACAAAGGACAAATATAAATACATTTAAAAGAAAAACAGTAAAAGTATTTAATACTGTTAATTCTGTATGCTGAGGCATGGGAGGGGCAGTCAGTTCAGTATATTTGGGATTAATCTGAAAAACGTGTGAAGTGGGTATATGTTTAATTTGGGTTTAGTAGTGATATTTACGTAAATTTTGTTGTTTCCAAATATACTTGAGTCCTTGCATAGCGGTAGGTCCTCAGAAGTCGCAAACCACTCAGCGGGCAGACTCACCCAGGAGAGAATGCGTTCCATAGGCTGCACTGCAGTCTGGTCCTGACAGTGTGTGCACATCAGGAAAGGCTTGGTCTGCAACCTTTGTGGCCTGAAGCTACTTTGGAGAATTGTTCTGATGACCATGTGAATTGCAAGTTCAAAATTTGATTCTCAATATTTCCTATGTAAAAACTGAGAGATCTCCCATTTAAAAATGAGTGTGTGGGTGTCTCACGCCTTTCATCCCAGAACTCAGGAGGCAGAGGCAAATCTCTGAGACTTCAAGCCCAGCCTGATCCACATGGTGAGTCTACATCAGTCAGGGCTGTATAGTGAGACCCTGAGACCCTGTCTCAATAAATAAATAAATAAATAAATAGGAAAGAGAAGGGGGTGGAGGGGGTGGGAGGGGGTGGAGGAAGAGAGAGGGGAAGGAGACAAAGAGGGAGAGAAAGGAAGGAGAAGGAAAGAATTAAAGGAAAGGAAAAGTCCAAGGTGTAATAGATATAATACATCATGCAATCTTTCCATAGGAATAAAAATTTAGATTAATACTGCTAGAGGAGAAAATGAATAATTCTCTTGTCACTTCAGAAGATGCAACAAAATTATTGTTAAAACATAAAGAACAAATATTATAGATCTGGGTCAAGCAGTTAGTCAAAGTAGTTATGTTTGAGACTGAGTGGCTAAACACCATTACACTTTCAATATTTTATATGGATTTGAAATCATGCATCATTATAATTATAATTTCTTCCCCTTCCTCTTTCTCCTACCTCCTTTCTTTTTCCTTCTCTTCCTCTTCTTTTTCTTTCCCTTCCTCTTCCTCCTCACCTTCCCTACCTCTTCTTTTCATTATTGGACATTGATCCCATTGTCTAAAGGGTGGGAAGCAAGGCTGTCCCACTGAGCTACAGCCCAAGCAAAAATGTATTCATTTGGCTGTACGTACACTTATATCACCTAACACCGAAGTTCCAAAGGACCTTCTGTCTCTGATGACACAGAGCCCCAACACTCCTGTGCACATTACGTACCACCCTTCTACAGACACATAATTTAAAAAGTAATAAAATAAATGTTTTTAAAAATGGCTTCCAAGGGCTGGAGAGATGGCTCAGTGGTTAAGAGAACTGACTGCACTTCCAGAGGTCCTGAGTTCAAATCCCAGCAACCACATGGTGGCTCACAACCATCTGTAATGAGATCTGATGCCCTCTTCTGGTGTGTCTGAAGACAGCTACAGTGTATTCAAATATAATAAATAAATAAATCTTAAAAAAAATGGCTTCCAAAATCTAATTAGATTTAGCTCCTTAGCAGGATCTAATTTTTAATCACCAAAAGGGAAGTTTTATGATGTCTTCCTCAAGAATCCATTTTAAAATACTTCTAGTTTTTCTGTTTAAACAATATAGTTTCCTACATTGCTGTCTCTCTTTGGTGGCTTCTGATCGTCCTTCGCTTCTGTCCACATTTTTGCCTGAATTTCTTAGATGTAAGTTGTAGTCAAGACAGAGAGCAGAGGAGAGGCTGATTTGGTGACTGTTTCCCCACTTAAATTTTCTTTTTAATGACAAGAGAGGGTAATTAATTGTCCTTTTGTATGTACTGCAATATAATAAGAATTATTTGTAACCTTGAAGAGTGAGGATGTAAATACAAGAGTTAGTGCTGAATGAATTCTCGTGGTAGCTCAGTCTTTGGTCTTTCAGAAGAGAGACTGACAAAGGGGAGGGATGACACATGGGGTGGCATTCTGGCATGGACTGCTCAATGATACGCAGAGAGAATGGCGAGCCTCATGGGCTTTCTTCTCGAACTGTGCCTCCAGAGGTCAGAGGTCAGTCCTTCAACTGCTGCACAATCTTCTTGAAAAAAAATAAACCTGCCAACCACCCAAAGGGGGAAAACCACCTGGATAACATTTTGGTTGCTGCAGAGATAACTGCTGCTTCACAGCACTGTGGAGACAATGGTGTGGAGACAGATAAATAGGATTAATTGGCTTGAGTTGTGCACATGGAATGTCTATAGCTCCCTGTGATGCATGGCTTTGTTATCCTTTTGCACAAAGGTTCTAGTGTTTTCCATGAGTGTCCATGGGATGACTGTGCACATTGCTTTAAGCACTGACCACCTTCTGTATGAAGTTTGGTGCCAGAGCACTTCACCACCAAGGAGGCTCTCAGGCTACTCAAAAGAGGAGATGGAGTGCCTTGTACGTAGCTGTCACTTGGTGAATCATATGTGGGCCACTGACTCAGCTTCCGGTTACCAAGCTCTACTGAGTTTATATAAGCTAGGTACAACCACGAACAAACACTCATTCTTAAATTTGTAACCTTCCTTTGGAAGAAGGGCCTAGAAAGGTAACCTTACCAATCCCACACCATGCCCTGTTTGTTAGCTAAGTTCAGTATGCACTTCTTCACATGAAATGTGAAACATTACCTCCCATTCCTAGCTCGATGGTTGATTTCTGTAATTCCAGCCCTTAGGGAGGCTAAGACAGAAGAATTTCTGTGGTTTCAAAATCAATCTGGGCCACATAGTGAGTTACAGAACAGCCTAGGCTATGTATACAGTGGGATCCTGTCTCCCATAACCCTCCAAATGCTACTACCCAAAGCATACCTTTATCAGTTGTCTTATTGTCAAGCCCTCTTCAACTCCTATAGAAATTTGCCATAACAAAATGGCAGGCCACAAAAGAATTTAGAATTGAAGCTGAGAATATACGAGTAGGAAAGCAAACATAGGAGGTACAGCGTGTAATGGGGCTAATGATGTAAATTAAGTAGTGGTGAGCCCTCCAAAATGACTGGCAGGGTTGTCCTATGTCTGACTCATTTTCATTTTAGAAACTCTATTGTCCAGATAGCCTATGGATCCCTTAAGCGTGTTAACACACCGAGACCACTTCCTACCAGCCCCAAGTCTCCCACAGCATCATACTCTGAGCTTCTTTGGCTCCTGGTCAGATATTTTCCCCCTTTCCTCTTGAACTATTAACAATCTCTCAGTATTCACCAATCTACTCTAATAAGGACAGCTGAACAGTTAATATATTTCATTGGCAAAGCAGTTTAATAGGAGGGAGGAAACATCTTGAAAGGAAAGGAATGGGAAAGGTCAGTGTGGCAGGAAGTTGTTAGAATTGCCCTTCTGGGGTGAGAACAGGACTCTGAATGTCCAGACTATAACTAGCTGTAAGAAGTAAGCAGCTTCATCCATATGTTAGGAAATCCTTCTGCTGAGCTTTTCTTGAACATAGTGTTAGGCTGTGATGGGATGACCACACTGAGGAGCAAAGGAAGAAAAGACTGAAAGGCAGGGCGGAGGCAGATAGCGGAGAGTTGTCAATGTTTACACTGAAAAGGAAGGATTGTTTTAAACATATTTGTATTAGTTCTTTGAAAACTTCATATTTGCATACAAAGTATCTTGATCATATCTACTCCCAACTTCTCCACAAATCCTCTCAGATCCACCTCAAGCCCCTTCCCCTTTCTCTTCTTTTGTCCTCTTGTTTTTTTTTTTTAATTACTTTGCATAACCCATCAGGATCAATCTGTGCACACTCACAGTTGCTGGGCTATCAACTGGAACATGGCTCACCAACTAGGCCATACCCTTAAAAGTGATTGTCCCTCTCCAGCAACTATCTGCTGTCTAAAGCTCCTTAGCTAGGAGTGGGGTGTCTGTGAGCCCCTCTCCCCTCTGCAGTAAAGAACACTGCCATTGCCTTGAATGAGGGAGATGGACGTGCAAAAGCTGTCTTGACACACAGAATGCTGAGATGGAAGACAACGGAGATGAAGAAAGTCAAAGACATGTGACAAAATGCATGCAGCCAAGAAGACGCACAACCAAGTAACCACAAGGAGCCAGACTGTCCCTGAGTGAACGAAGTGGCCTCTAAGATCAGTGGGTGTCGGATGTGCTGCAGTCACTGATGGCCATGCGTCAACACCATTGCGCCTGAGCTGCCCCGTGACAACCTAAGCCTAAGAACCTTGTCCACAGCAGAGCCTGTCCAAACACAGTATTTCCAAATTCATGAGACACCTGGCCCAGATCCACCCACACCATTACACATGCAAACAATGGTACGTGTACACAGAGGGAATGCCATTTTTCCATGGCTCCATCTCAACACAGAAGTGTATGCCTCATGTCACATACTAAATTTATAATGCACATTAGCAGACAAGCTCTCAGCTTGTTGTCTTAGGAGGACAGGATGGAAGATAATACACGATTCGGAAAAATTAAATATTTCTAATTAAGAATTTTAACCTCATAATCTTTGTCTTCTAAACATTTTTCCCATTTAACAGACTAACAGTTTACTATATAACTAGGCCAAGTTTAAGTTTCAATTAAAATAAATTCCTTCCTTATATAAACTCAGTTTGATACGGTTTTGAGAAAAAGATGATTGTACACATTTTATTTTTTTAAATATTCAAATATATCAAATAGTTCGTGGATAATGATCACAGCAAAGGGCATTTTTAAAAATCACAAAACTGATAAGAATTAGTTTTGTACCCATGTGAAAATTACTAGGATAAGGAAAACATAAAAAATATTATGCAAATGCTAATATGAGAATTATTTCTATAATACTTTTAATTTACATTTGAATACGTGTTAACTATCAAATGCCACAAGACAAAATATGGAGCTATGCTGATTGCCCCATACTGTGTTTATATGTCCTTTCCTGTGACTGTACTAACATGAGAATGAGGTAAGTCACTCTCAATTATTGCTATGGAAAGTTCTATACAGTAATGTTCATCTCCAAAGCACTAGCTATTGGCATTTGGATCTTGAGTTTTACATGCGTCCTGTGACTTTGCTAAGCCTCAGGAAGCAACGTTTTCCTTTAGTGAATTCAATAACAGGCCTTTGCGGACATCCACCAGTAGGTGGAGCAGACAGCATAATTTATTACCGAGAACAAGGGCAAAGGAATGAAAGTCAGTTTCTTTGGAATAAAACAAATCTGTAAATGAGATTTTCTTCAAAGGAAATATGCCCTGTATGTGTTAGATTTGGTTTGACTGGTTACTGAATCAAAATAAATAACTTTATTAAATAATCAATCTTCGCAGAAAGATAAATTTACAAATGGAGGCATTGCTTGCATTTTATTTTATTCAAATCAACTAAAATTAGCTTCCCTTTCAAAAAATTTTTACAGGAACAAAAATTTTTTTGATGTGTTCATTTAGTAAGGATGTTAAACCCAATCCTGCTTTACAGGTGGCGGGTGCATAACAAGTAGTATTTTCTAGGAAATATAATTGACTAATCCTGTTATGTCTGCAGCAACAAATTAACCTTATTACTACTAGTAAATGGTGATTGATTATTTATGCAAATAAGTTGCCATGTTCAGCTTTCTGATTGAAATAAACATATAAAAGAGGCGCTTTACTATGACTTGAACTTTTTAATTAATAAAGCCCTGAGGGGTCTGTTAATTCACCCATTGCAATATTAGTTATTTACTCATGGAGCTCTTATTAGCACAAACATATTTGCTTGAATAAAGATGAGATAACAATAAAACTATGAATAGCTCCTGAAACTATTTAAAAATATACATCAGATTCATACTAAAATAGGCTTAAAAGTAAGCTTAAATTATGCCTGTAAATATCAATACATCAGCATAACCAGTCTAGGGTTATTAATTCACTAAATAGCGTTATCTATAGCGACATTAACAAACACAATTTTGCTCTGCAAAATTCTTCAATGTTTTTAAGGCATCATTTGCCTGACTAATATTTTTATCTACTAACAATATTAGGATACATTAGAACTGTAGAAATGTCAACATTACTATTGTATGTTGCATATTAATAATGCCATTACTAAATTGTTGAAACTTCCAATAAACTACGTTCTCATCTAAAAATCCTACAGACATTCTTTTTACACAGTTTAACAAAACTGTTTGTGTACAAATAAACTTCTCACAAAAAGAACTTGCACTTGCTACTGACAATTAGAATACAAGTCTTTGGATGTGAAACATCCTGTACTAGGCACAAGCAGTCCAGGAGAATTAGCCTGGACAACTAAGAATATTTTTAAATCCAAACATCAATTTCCACCCAATAGCCAAGTCATTAAGGCAAATGAGTAACAATACTCACATAGAAGTGTATACTTTTTGTTTCTTGTATAGGGAAAGTATTTAAAATTCCTTGTATCAGCAAAATCAAAACTGAAAATGGTTGTTAATCTTAGTGAGACTGCTTATAGATAGCAATTTTCTCTTATTAAAATGGTTGTGTGACAGCCGACTTAAATGAGGCTGAGTGTTCCTTATGGCTAAGGATCCGTTAGCATAACCTTACACACTCTAAATCCCAGCACAGTGTCATGGAGGGCAGGGATTCAGAAACAAGCTAGTCAGAGTATAGGCTAAGGAGGGGCTTTGTTCAGTGTGGTAAAGTTCTGTAGTCTCCGAGCACTGCCTCTATAGCATGTTATGAGATAAACACTGGCCCAAAGGAAGCACACCAGGCCTACTGGCAGCATGGGAAGGCATGCATTTGACAGCATCATCTGGCAGCATCTGAGCTCATGGACCAGTGAACAGATTGGACAATAAGGTGGTATCATTCTTCTATTTTATCTCTAAGACAGTTGCCCTTGGGCACGGGGCACAGTCCCCGTGAGTCTTTTGTGAGAAGATCTGACAACACAGTCTCACCTGCAATGTCCCAACACCAATAACTGCGCCGGGTAATGTGAAGGTGAAGAGGTCAGCAACATTGAGGCCACAGCGTAAAGAGCTCTACTCCTCATTAATAACTAAAATAAATAAAAGAAAGGAGACAGCCCCCTCTTTCCACTAGCAGCGGCTTAGGGCTTGAACCCCTGTCATCAGGCTTGGTGGCAAGTGCCTTTACCTACTAAGCTATCTCACTGGCCAACTGATGCATTAAAAACCATATTTCTCTGGTCAGAATACTCTATGTGCAATGCACTCTTTCTCAGGAACTGTAACAAAATCTTACGTATATGAATACATTTCTAAATATCCTAAATTCCACATTTATCTCTCCATATGAAGCAATTTGTTGAAAAGCTTTACTTGACAACGTCTGTCAAAATTTAGAAAGGGAGGAAGAATGGGCTTAATCTCAACATTCATCAATTAAAAGAGAAAGCCTGAAAGCCAGCTCAGCTTAATAACGTGCTAGTTCTTGATCAATTCACAACACAACAATAAGCCACTCAGAATGAGTTTTTTGAAGGCGAGGTTATGCCCTTCCTGTTGTGTTATCGCTGTGGTGGATCACTCTGCTGACTTAGACCTTTCTGCCAGTGGCTCAGAGGCTGCCTTTATGAAGCACTGTCACAGGCCAATCATGGCGCCTGCGCACAGACACAGAAACACGAAATTGAACTCGAAGTAGTGTCTTTGTGATATCTTTTCAACAAGTCATGTCCTATTCAGCCTGATAGTTTATCTCTGTCAGGCTAGGGGTCCCCGTGGCTCATGGGAGCTGCCAGGCACAGGTAGACTCACCTGCTTCGTGCTGAGCAGGTAATGCATCTTGCGGGCTTGGTGATCTTTTTGCTTCTCTTCCCATTCCAGGAGAGCCTTTCTTTCTTCTCTCTCTTTCATTTCTGCGAACTCCTCCAAAGCCTCCCTGCATCAAAATCGTTAGCAGTTACTCTGTTGGCATCTGTTGATTCCCTAGTTCTTACACTGATGATAATCAAGTTTTTTGAGGGGCAATTATCAGCCACATCCATCAAAATCAAGGGCGCAATTTATCTTGCCTGTGAATTCTGTGGAAATCTTTGGTCTTGTTAGACAGCATTTAAGTGACTTTGTCATGATGGAGCTTTCAACACCAAAAGCCTACATGTTACAATTAATACAGTGGCAGAGGAAATGCCAAAATCCAATATAAAGTGTGTGGCTTTCTATATCACCTGTGTCCTTTGCTGAAGATTAGCTCTTTTGGAAATATTTAAATATCCCAAGAAAGATGTGAGTCTTAAATTTTAATTTCTATTTACAAATATCTACTTACTTTGTATATTAGTCACTTTATATTTTAAAGTCCAGATTTTTACATGCTTAATTGATTCTGTTTACTTCAGCTAACAGCTCAACTACTACCAATAAGATTACACATATTATCCTGCATCTGAATAACTGACATTTTATTCAATTACATAAGTAATCTAAATAAAGGGTTACATTAAGTTTAACTTTTTTCTAAGGCATGAGAAATTCACTAAAATAATGAAAAAGTCCTCATTCATGTATACGCCTAGGAAATTTAAATGAAAAATAAGCTTTAAATTATACTGTATGATAAATAGCTTCCAAATAGAACATGATATTATCAAATAAGGAAGAAAGACTACATCTTTTGTTTTCATTGGACAGATTTATCACTCATGTCAGACCAGCATTTTAATTCTGCTGTTTTATTTTAAAAATAGATATTTAACTTGGTGTCGACTTCTATTTGTAAAGATTTAAATAAACCACCTTAGTCTTTGCTGCATATATACTAGGGAAAACTAGAAAGAGATAGACTAAAAAGAAAAAAGAAAGTAAAAGGATTCTCCTTGCTCCCTGAGTGTCTGGTAAATTTTTGTCACAATCCCCCCTTACAAGCTACCAATACTTCACACAAGGTTACTTATGAAACACTGTGATGTTTAAAAATCACCATGCTAGGCTACTGTAGCAGAGCAATTTTTTTCAACAGGAGATTAAATTGCAAAATAAATGAATTACTTGGAGTGGCACGGCCCCCTATTTTACCACCCTTCCCTTGAAAATTGCTTATTAATATGAAAACAGAAGCCATAAAATGGCCTGTTTTCCTTTGTGCATGGTATTGGGGTGCTTCTGCACCCACCAACCTGGGCTAGCTGCACATTTAGATTGTGTTGGCAAGCTGGTACAGTGACCTCTCTGACTGCATCTCAAGGCTATTATTAATCGCCAAGTAACCTGGTAAAGCCAAACAAATTTGTTTCCATTGAAAGCATCTCTGTCTGTGTCTCCGACTTTGCTCTGTACCAAACAAACCTCATTAACTGTGTCCACTTTTTGACAAAGAACCAGGACTTAGAGGAAATGCTGACCTTTCTTTGTCCTTAAGGACCTTAAGGTACACATTTCAAGACAGTTATATATGAGCAAATGAGAATTTTTACCAGGAAAAATGACAATCATGTTACACAAAAAAGTAAGTGCATTATAAATTTTAATCTTTTAGTTTTGTTATTATGTAAAAAAAAGTTTGTTTGAAAAATAATTAATTCCTCTATGATTCCTCTCACAAGCCTTTGAGATAATTCAGAGTAACACGTGCAGATACTGCATGTCCTAGCTTATATAATGTAGAAGTGAACCCAAGGAAGAACTTGTTAGCAGTAGGAGTGGACTTCGGCGTATGTAACTGCAGACAAGGCTGCAGTCATTAACCATTCAGACACAAGACGGAGAGGGTATTTTCTACTGACTCAGCCACGCATGTCTTTTGTCTTATGGTCCTGTTTTCTATTAATCTGAGTATTAGAAAATACTCAGATTTTCTGCATCATTTTCATTGCCTATGAATATTCTGTGATAGCACTTTAAACATAAAGATTAAAACTACTTCAAATACAAAACTCATATTTGAGTTCATCTGACTCATGGCATTTATAGTGATAAATATTTACACATTCTAGAATCACCATGATAATAAGAATAAAAGTAGCCACTGGGAGGCAATGTAGGGGAGCACTTAGGACGTTCTCTGCAGTGACCCTGGCTATCCAAGCTGCACTGTACCTTTTGCTTGCTTTCTAAACTCTGTATTCCAATACCTTCATCTAGAAAAGAAAGAATACACTATGATTTCCATCTTTCTCATTGGGATATCGTGAGGGTCAGATTAACCGAACCTATGCAGAATAATGCTATGTAAGCCTTAGATTTCTTTAACATACATATATATGGGGTGCAGGGCTATTCACTTCATTTACTACAGCTCTTATGCGCTGTGTCTAATCTCCTGATGACATTCCTTCTGGTAAGTGCATACTGTGTGTTTGAAATGTCACGATGAGAACACAGTACCTGGCTTCTTAAGAGGCACGAGGCACGAGCAAAACTGTCACCAGCAGGAAAGAAAGGAGAAAATAAAACGAAGACGAAGCTCTCTTTCCTCCATCCTCCTCACACTACATTGTGGAGACCTTGAGGAGAGTTTCACCTTCTGATCCTGGAAGAAAGCTGTATGGCTAAAGGGGTCAAGCACATCTGTTAGGGTCTGTTGCATCACTATGGGGCTATGTGTGCAGACAATGGCCGGAGCTGGTTGTTCACCGCATCACATCTCCCCATACTGGACCAAAGCACCCTAGCCTGAAACTGTCAGGAGTGGTGGCTGTTGACTGCTCCTAGCTGAACCCTGCTAGGGGAAACTAGCAGGTTGCACTTGCTGACTAAGGGAAGACACAGGCCTGGGGCCTTTTCCCCAGTGTGGAACACTGAACCGTTCCATCCAAATCTCAGAGTTCCCGAAGCTGGCTGCCACCACTGCAGGATATTGCTTTCTGTGCACACTTTCCCCTCAGCTTCCAGTCCTTACTCATTCACTAGACCTCTGCTTCAAAGATCCCTCACACCAGAGGCATGCACACTTCCTTTCTTTCACCTTTGCTGCACCAATCTTGAACCATCCAAACGGTATGAGCACTTTAGTCATTGTTCTGCTTAAAGGAGTTTTCTAGGTAAGATAACGTCGATTATCTGATTTAATACACTTCACACATATTGGGGAAACAATGGCCCATTGAACAGATTGTATCAGCCTGCTTTACAGATATAGGAGATAAGAGTCAGAGATTAAATCTCTACTGAACACCCATAACTAAAGTTTGAATCCAAGTCTGACTCCAGAATCGATGGCTTTAATCATAATGTTAAATTCATATGATGTTATTTTGCTTAGTCTAGTATTTTACTTCTTGTTGATTTCTCTCTCTGAGAAAGTTGCTACGCTATTTTTCAAAGCACACATGAAGATGAGGATGGAGCTAATTTGGGAGTGGTTTACTTCCTCTTTCACCATCAGTTCACAGCTTTAGAAGTAGGTGGCTACATAGAAACATGGAACATGATTTTGATGAACAGCCATATGCTTACCATTTGCTATTTTTAAAGTAAAAACTCTAGGATGCATGTTACTTTTAAAAGGACAATTAAACTGAAAAGATACTTAGACACTACTAGGCAGACATAACTAGCAAATAGTAAAATGTTACAAGGGCTTGAGGCTAGACTCTGGCTCTGACCATCCTACTCAGCAGTGCAACTTGTAGGCACCACCATGCTTTAGTCTCAGCCGGTTCCATCCTAGCACACTGGGAAGACGGTCACTAACTGCAGCATCCTTCGCTTACAAAGCATGCACACTGACTGCACCCCTCCCTTACAAAGCATGCGCACTAAGTGCAGCATCCTTTGCTTACAAAGCATGCGCACTAACTGCATCCTTCCCACGGCTCTTCGCATTCAAAACACTGTAAATTTGTTTTTCCTCCAAGAACTAAAAAAAAAAAAAACCTTACAATTGGGGTTGGAGAGATAGATCCATGGTTAAGAGACTGCTCTTCCAGAGGTCCTGAGCTCAATTCCCAGCAACCACATGGTGACTCACAACCATCTGTAGTGGGATCCGAAGCCCCCTTCTGGTGTGTCTGAAGACAGCTACAACATACTCACATACATTAAATAAATAAATAAATCTTAAAAATCTTACAGTCATGTATTTATACATACATTTATTTGCTATCTGAGTCTTCCACTAGACTGCAAACTCCATAAAAACTCCATCTATGTTGTTCCTGTCTATTGGAATAAAACAGTCACTCTATTTTGTAAGATAGTCCTGGATGGTAGGAACAATGTGATAAGTATAAACTCTACTAGAGGATTTATTGTCTTCATGTAAGTATTTAGGTCTGTGTGGGTGAATGACGGCAGGAACTCCAGGGGAATGACAGACAGGTGAGAACACTTTCTCTGTCCTGAGCCCTCGTAAGCTGACATTATTTCCTTTCATGCAGTAACTTGTGTATTCCCACAACACACGCTTTCTTTCTCTTCTTACAATGACTTAAGTTGTTTCTTGATTTTCCCTAAAGTCTATGCCAAACCAGAAAAATATTTTCCACAACATTTTGAGAACAGCACCCTGCTCAAAATTGTTTCCACAAACCATATTAAAGATCATCTGGGTCCTGAAATCAATCTCGGCTATGAGGGTTATGACAAGTGCTGTGTTCACTCACTGAGCCAGTTCGCCAGCCCTCCAACATCTTTCTCCCATTCTTTCAAGAAAGCTTCATCGGTGTCCCTGTTAATAATTATTTAACTGTTTTCACCATCATAAGCCTCCATTCTTCTTTCATAGAACAACATACTATAGAGTTTATTACAGCTGCATGCATACATAATGTATTTCTTGAAATAATCCTACTAAGTGCTACAGTATTGATATGGTTATGTTTGTTTAATTAGGAAGTCTATGTGGGTAATTTGAGGGATGGTCAGGAGTTCGGTATGATAATCCAGAGAAAGTAAAAGGCAGGTTAAAAAAAAAAAGGTGCCAGTAAATGCTTTAGCCAATCTGAACTCTTGAGAGTGTTTACATAGCAAATTCCTGAGGGTGGCCCTCACTGCATTGTGTACCATCATGACACATAGTGTACAATGATGCTGTCACTTTCTCTAGCACATGGAGACTGAGAGAGATGAGATTATCTGCCAACAAGAGTATTCTCACCACATACAGGATCTGCTGGCACCTTGAGTTCCTAGTCTACAGAACTGTGAGAAAACCAACCAACCAACCAACCAACCAGCCAACCAACTTGTGTATTTAATCCAGTCTCTGGTGTTTTGTTATAAGGAGCACAGCAGGTCAAACTCCAAAGCTCAGGAGGGGAGTTCTTTTACTAAGAACCCTTCTGAAAACCCCTGCTCTAGTACCTGCTGAAGGTATCCTATACAGTCACTGCTGTAGATCTTGTGAAACTACTCTGTAGTCAACAGCACACCCTCTTTTTGGAAGTTTGATTTGGAAACAATTACTGCACTGTGAGGGCTCTGCTGTATCCTATGGTAGAACCAGGAGTTTCTTTCCCTAAGTGATGGATGTGGAGGCTGCTAGAAACACACGTTGTAGACACCATGTAGACTAGCCAATCAGAACTCCTGGAGGGCCCTACAGGAATGCAAACTGTGGGATTAGTGGGGAGACTGAGAAGGGTCCATTTTGTTTACAAGTGTGATGTCATAAAGAATCTCAGTGTGATCCTAACATGCATGTCACCACGTGAGCAAAGCCCTATTAGGGACCACCTGACAGGATATGTACAACACAAAAGATTCTTGAGAATAATAACTTGACAGAGAAATACAGGTGATATGACATGTTTTAAAAATCACAATCACTAAAAGTAGCAGAGGAAAATGGGGATAATATTGCATAGAGTTCTCAAGTCAGCACAAAAGCTGTGATCCACAGCAGCTTGAAGAACACTAGTAAGGATGCTGACAGAAACTGCTCTGTCATCTTTAGCTGTTCTGACAGCAAGTCTGATGTTTTAAAACACAACAGGTAAACACTACTCATGTTTGCTGTGGTGTATTATGACATAAAAGTATTTAAGTTTCATTCATATGTATTGACTGTATTTACATTTTAAGCTAAAATATATTATTTCCCTCCTTCCCTTTCCTATTTCCAACCCTGGTCATTTTAAATTCAATGAATTCATTTTAATTATACACACACACACACACACACACACACACAAACCACATGTGCACACACAATTTAGCAATTCCTGAAAAACCTTTCTTTCAGTATATAAGATGTGTTTCTCTCAAAAACATCTAAGCTATTTTAAGAACTAACATCAAGAAAACAATGCCCTCTTAGTCAACACATGCAGACCTCATATGCAGGAGACTGAACCAGGACAAACAAGACATGGGTGGGTGTGTGCCAGGTCCTCTGTGTATATTATGGCTTCCAGTTTAGTGTTTTCATGGGCCTAGTAAGTGTGCAAACAAGTGGGTCTCTGATTCTCGTGCCCTGCTTTGGGCTCTTCTCCTTCTGTTGGGTTTCTTGTCCTGTTCTAATATGGCAGTGCTTTTTATCTCATTCTATTTGAATATGTTATATCTTATTATCTCTTAGAAGATTGTTATTTTCTAACAAACGACAGAGGAGTGGATCCTGATTGGAGAGGAAGTAGGGAACAACTGGGAGGAGTAGAGCGAAGGGATACATTATTTGAGAAAAGAATCCATTTTCAATAAAAGAAAAAAAGAGTTAATATCATGAAGAGAAATAACTGACCTGTTATACATGTCACATGTATGTTTGAGGTGTGAAAGGAAATGACATGAAAATCTAGTTCCTGTTTTCAAGGAGCTCGAAATGAAATATCTAACACCTTCCTAGACCAACAGAACAAGTCTCTGACGGAGACATTTGCACAGTGCTTTGGTTCAGGAATCTCACTTCTGGCTAGAAAGATCAGGAGAGGCAGGATGGGCTGGTAGCCTTGCAACCGGAAAAAGAGTAGAGAAGGCTTTAGCTTAACGTAGGAAGCAGGAATCCAGAGAAGAGGTATGAGATACAGTTGTGTCATTCTCTCTCTCTCTCTCTCTCTCTCTCTCTCTCTTGTAAATGGCATAAATAGATGACTCCCTGGCCATGGCTGGATGCATGACAGCACCAAATGCGTGAGTACAACTAGATATTTTCGGACTAGGAAGGAGGTTGAAGACTGTCATACTGGTTGCTGTTGTGAAGTGAGAACTGTGTGGTGCTGCTCTGACCTCAGAGCTGCCCTCTTCTCACTCACACGCTTTGCACACATTCAGAAAGCACTAAGACCTACTCACAGATCATTCATGAAAATCAATGTTTTTCTTTCTGCTGGCTCTTTTGATCAAACTATTTGAAAGAATTTCTGTATGTTACAGTATTTCTTCTAAAATATTCAAATTAAGTGGTGGTGTGTGGGTAGGTGGGGGCATCTCTAGGGCATGCTGTGCCAGAGATCTGGGAAGTCTATGAGGGTGACTATGAGGAGTCTATGAGGGTGACTCTAGCTGAGACTCCTAGTAGTGGAGAATACGGAGCCTGAAACGGCTACCTCCTATAGCCAGGCAGGACTCCCAGTGGAGGGATAAGGACACTGAGCCACCCACACAAAACCCTCAACCCAAAATTTACCCTGCCTACAAAATGGGCATGGATAAAGATCGAGCAGAAACTGAGGGAATGGCCAGCCAATGACCAGCCCACCTTGAGGCCCATCCCATGGACAAGAACCAATCCCTGACACTATTAATGATACTTTGTTATGATTGCAGGGAGGAGCCTAGAATGACTGTCCTCTGAGAAACTCTACCCAGATTGATAGAGACGCAGAGACCCACATCCAAACATTAGACAGAGCTCAAGATTATTATAGAAGAGTTAGGGGGAGGACTGAGAGACCAGGAGAGGATAGGGACTCCACAAGACCAACAAACTCAACTAAGCTGGAATCTTGGGGGCTTCCTGAGACTGAACTATCAGTCAAAGAGCATCTATGTGCTGGATTAGCCCCCAACCCCACTCATATGTAGCAGAAGTGCAGCTTGGTCTTCTTTCGGGTTCCCCAACAACTGGGGCAGGGTCTGTCCTTGACTTTATTGTCTGCCTGTGGATGCTGTTCCTTCCCTAACTGGGCTGTCTTTTCTGGCCTCAGTGGGAGATGATGAGCCTAGTCCTGCAGTGATTTGATGTGCCAGGGTAGGTTGGTACCCAAGGGGACTCCCCCTTCTTAGAGGAAAAGAGCAGGAGGGTTGGGAGAGGGAGAAGGGAAGGAGCTCAGGATCAGGATGTAAAGTGAATTGTAAATAAAGGGAAAACATTGCAAGTATAATACTTCAGTGTGAAATTATGTTGCTTCTGTCATTATGGATTCTTTGTGTAAAAGGAAGTAAAAGTCTACATAATATATATGATGCCAAGTAATTGAGAGCAACACAGCCTCAGTACAAGGACAGAGCAATTCCTATACTCACACAGTATATTAAGCTCAGGATTCCAAGTATTAGTGGGTAGATCAAGCCCGCCACACTACTCTCTGTGCAGCTTTGTTGTAATTACGTATGGACAAACATCAACTGCAGTCATTTAGCTTTAGTTCAGAGTTGATGTGACTGATGTTCTTACTTCACAGGACATGAGCTGCATGATCTTACTTATGTTTATACAAACATTGCGCATTGTGTAAAATGTGCTGCACTTTAATATAAGAGTAATTGATTAATTGGCTCTGTTTTTTGCATGTAATCCACCAAATACCAATCAGGGTCATCTCTGAGCTAATCAGAGGACAAGGCCATTGGGTTTAAAGCAACAACTACATTTAACTGCAATGAATATCCTTGAGCTTTGAGAAAATAAAGACTAGGTGGGTTTTTTTTTAAGTCCCAGTAACCACTTCTATATGATGCCACAGAGAAGTTCATCTCACTGAGTGTTGGGTAAGACAGGATAAAATGGGGATTCAGAGAATGGACGCTAATGGGTTCTCCCCTAGTGTCAGTGATATCTGTATGGGAAGAACAGAAGGGAAAATGGATGCAGAGAACAGTAGACAACATACCAAAAGCGAACTGACATTGCTGATGGGCAGGACACAAACAGAGGTTTATCAATCCATTGCTCTTAGAGTAGACCACCATGTCACAATTTCTACTTGATCACAAAATCCTGTGCTTTGTAGGCATCAATGTTCCAGGAGCTGTCCATCAGCACAAATGTTTTAACTATGATGGCCACTCACATTTTCCTCAAGACCTGTGTTTTTAACTGATGTAATTAATTAGGAATACTGTCAGGACTGACAGGGTTGCATAGTGGTTAGTAGCACACACGGCTCTTCTACAAGACTGGAATTTGGTTCTCAGAACCCATGCTAGTCAGCTCACAAACACCTGTAATTCCAGCTCCCAGAGATCAAAGGCACTCTTCGGTCCTCCTCAGGCATCTGCACTCACAACATACACTCACAGCCAGAGCTACATACACACAAGAAAAAAACAAAATAAACCTTTTTAAAAGGAATAATACAATTCAAGTATTTGTTCCAAGTTGGCTGACTTTTTACTGTTGGATATGAAAAGACAACACTCAGATATGGACACCTAGTTACATGGGTCTCATGTTGTATGACGTCACAGTCAACCTTCGATATAGAAGCAGATAAGTAACCAATGATAATGCTTATATTTTGTTTACAATTTTACTTATGATAAAAGCGTGGGGGACTGATGAGAGTGAGAACAGAGATCTATAAAGATATTTCTGGGGTCTAGTCAAACGGAGAAGAGAGTCGTCTTTGGGATCAAATCCTAACCAATTCCTTGGTTAAACTCAGGTGGAGAATAAATTTCTTGTTTCTGACTTGAGAAAGTAAAGAACTGTCTAACTGTAGGAGAGGAAGAGACTCAGAAAAACCATTTCTTCATGCACAAGCATGCTTCCTTGAAGCATCTACAGATTTACAAATAGTGAGGCTAGTTGGCATCTGAGGAGATGGATAAAATAATGAGGAATTCTGGGTGGATGTTTTGAATTTAGGATCCATACTAAATAGCAAAGTTCAGAGAAACAGAAGGGACTGTCCATGGCAGACAGAGTGAAAGGACACGTGGTCAGAGGTGGCACCGACACTAAATCAAATCAAGCAGGCAGAGAAGCCAGCGGTGCAGGTGCACACCTTTAATCCTTTAATCAGGAGGGGAGGCAGACATGTCTGTGAACTCAGGCTACTACATAGTTATAGGCCAGCCAGTCCTGCCTGTTCAGTGAGACTCTGCCTCAGCAAACAAACAAACAATGGGGGGGGAGGGGAGAGCAAGCAAACAACCAAAACCAACAAAATGTACCTTAGAAGAGGAAAACAGAAAAGAATAGTGAGATCTAGGTTCTAAGAGAAGTTAGAGGACACAGTGGTTGACAGTGTCGCCGTGCCACAGAAGTCAGGTAAGATGAAGGCAAACACTACAGCAGTCCACGGCTCAGCCTTCCAGTGAGTCAGCTTCCTCAACACTGACCCACACCAGCACACACACAGCTCTCAGGAAGACTGATGGAGTTTGTATATTAATACATGAAGCACCTGCTCTTAGAGTAAATAAGCAGCGGATGTCCTGTACAGTGAAGAATCCAGTCTGCACTTCCAGTTAGACACTGCAATCTGCCATCACGTCAATTATTGTGTCTTTATATAAAACAGATAAAAGTGGTGCAAACAGCCAACACTGTGGAGTGATGTGGGTGTTTGTAGAATAAGCGGCTATTTTCTTCAGCCCTTAGGCTAGCTCTTACCATAAGAGCTTATAACCTACATATAATTAGATAATGACAAACCTGTATGGTTTAGTTTGCTGAGATCAGAATACTGTATTTTAAAGATGAGGTTTATTGAAATGCTATCTTTGGTCATCATATTATTCTCCTTATTTACACAATAACTATGGTGCTCTACTTGTGTCCTTGAAATAGGGAACAGGGACACCACAGTATGAAAAGTGGCCTAGCTGCTGGAGTTCATAAATTTTGCTCAGCTTTGGATGAGTTCAAAGACTTGCCATGTAAGAAAAGCCTTACAGAGGGAATTTATCTGATTATGGCAGTAATAATTACCCAGCTGTTTATTGCAGATAGAGAAATAATTCATGTAGGCAATAGGCCGTGGTGGCAATGACACTCCACATTTAGTAAATATGCAAACTGTTCACTTCTAATTAACCGAGCTAGAGGATGCCCTTATTAAATGTATAAACTAAAAGTGCCTTCCTGACAAGTGATGAATTGTTACAATGCACAAACTCTTGCCACAGAATTATTGGAGTGAACTTGGGGCTTAACTTCATTAAGAGATCTTGTGGGATGGTTAAATGAGGATGGACAGTGTAACAAGGCTTACCTGACAGCCAATGATATGCTAGAGCTTAATGGAACTACACCTTCCCCTCTGCCCTACTTAACTTCAGATTCACACGAGATAAACGGAGAAACTACTAAGTTAATTTCTCTTTGCGTGAGCAAAAGAACTGAAATAGCATGACACCTACTTAGAGGCAACCTGACATTTACCTAGTGAATAAATCTCCAAAATAACCACCTCTTTTGATTCAAGTATCTTTCCATATCAAAAGCTAAAAATCTACCACTCCTTTCCTTAACTTTAAAATAATGTTTAACAAAAATAAATGGTTTATGGGTTGACTCTAAATTATATATGGATAAGCTTTAAATCACGTTTTAAGTAGTAAATGGGTGAGTTTTGTGAAAAATGACACAATATAGAAATCAATCATAACTCTGAATTTATCTATTTCTCTCCAATAATTAGGAAAAGGCTCATCACCTGCGTTTATGGTTGAGTTTACCAAGGCAAACATTCACTCCACATCAAGCAACTTTATGAACTCTCACATCCCCCATAATAAGAACCAGACGGAAATGGCTACTGAGAGGAAGCCCTTCACTTAATCAAACAAAACTAATTGAGTCGAAGGGGTTGGCTGAGGCTGGCCTCTTACCCATGATCCTCCTCCCTCTGCCTCGGTGTCCTGAGATTTTGTGTGCCAGCGTGCCTGACACTGTTAAAGTGTTTTTCTTTGGAGTGTGGACCAAGCAATTCTATCCATTTTACAGGTTTGCTGTGAAAATTGAGGCAGATGAATTTCTAGTGAATTTTGTGAATATTCAATGGGAAGATTTCGCATATTTATGGTATGAGCTAGATAAACAGGGAGCTAAGTTGAGAAATTTGTAGGATTTCCCTTAAGAAGTGATATCAAAGAGGATAACCAGGGGACTAGAGCATAAATTATGAGCATGCCTGTCATCTGCCATGTGTTGCAGGATACTGAGGCCTTGACATGCTGATAAGCAGAGGTACACAAATAAGCAAACAAAGAAAACAGATAAACAATAACATCTTCGGAGGAAAGAACAGAATGGAAAATCCCGTTCTGCTGCCACAGCATTGCAGAGCTTGGCCCTTGCTGATATCTGCAAGCCGGAAGGAACATCAGAATCCATAAAGGTCAACTCAACGTGTGTCTGAAGAATTATGTGAGCTAGTGTCCTGGGCTCACCAAGAGGTTTGTGGGAGAAGGCTGCTTCTGACAGAAGCCATGCATGGGGAAGGCACTCTGAGTCTACCTACTTTGCACTTAAGTCCTCTTGGTCCTCTGGACCCAGTCCTCTTGACATGGTGTCATATTTACAAAAATGGATGGCACAGAGAGAGAAAAGAGTGTGAATCTCAGAGGCGGGCTGAGGAGCCAGCACAGCACTGGCAGTAATCCAGCACGTCATGGGTACTCCCAGAGCAAGACAGAAAGCCAGAGCCTTGCAGAGCCAGCGACCATGGAGACAGGCAGGTAGTGACCAAAGCACCAGCACTAGTGGGCAGATTGCACTCGCAGCTTGCTGGTCTGTGACATCTGAAGTCCAAAATGCAAGAGGAATGAATAGAGTCCTTAGACAATTCAGGAAAAGGGAAATTAATTGGACCAAAATTTATTCTCTGAAGGAATAAAGGAAGTGATCCAAATTACACACACCACACTCACTTAGAAAAACTTTCCTTAAAGGTCATTCTCCACAAGTACTTGTCCCTCATATGACTGCAAAGTGATTTTATGATCTTTTCTTGTAAAAGAAACTTTAAACATCTGCAAATGTTTCCAAGTTTGCAAGAGAACACCGTAGACAGTGAATCAGGTGAAAGACAGTGTCAAAATAGATTCTGTACATTTTGCCACTGTCCAGCTCTCGTGATGGAGGCTAAGCTCCAACATTCCTAGATCAACAAGCCACCTACTTCTTTTTCCAAAGCAATTGGTGTACTAAAGTCACTCAGATGACGGTAGGTTGCACAGTGCTTTCTTCTGTGCTCTCTATCAATAACCCAACCTTTCTCCCACCTTGGGCTAACATATTCTAGTATGTTCATAGATATGATATATGTAATAGATTGTGTATATGGCTCTTTTAAGCAGCTAGTACTTGTATCTGCCTGGCACTGGAGGTAGGAAGGTGGCGGCAGCTCTTGCCCAACCTTGGATAGATTTGTGATGATAAGGCTATTCTCTCTCTCTCTCTCTCTCTCTCTCTCTCTCTCTCTCTCTCTCTCTTTCTGCTTCTCACTCACAGCCTTGTCTGTCGCAGATCTCAATATCTTTGCTGTACCCAACACTGCATTTGGAAATTTATTTATAGGAATAACATTAAGCCTAAAATTATAGAGTCTACCCTGGAAGAGGCAGTTCCTATATCTCTGACAGATAACCTGACACACTGGAGCTGACCCTCCTATATCAATAAGATAATCTACAGAGGTGTCCAAAGGCAATTGTTCAACTAAGGTTCTCCTCTTGGGCAATTCTAGGTTGTGCCAAACTGATAGTTAAAACTCACTAGGACCTCTTTGAAGCCTGGGGGTGAACATGAGCTAAGGTCCTACACTTTATAGGTACAGCTAATAGTCAGATTGCTAGAAATCTAGAAGCATTGAGCATTTCATATATAGGATGCCCATTAAACAAATGCTCATTTTATATGGTGACCACAACCCCTAACAGCACACAGCAATAACTATTCCCTTCCATCCTTCTTGTAGACAGGCACAGCAGCCTGTAATCGAAGTGCAGCTTGGAAAAAAGTGTATTCAGAGTTAAGAAGGAAGCAGTATCTGGCAATATCTTGAAAAGTTCATATCTTTTCAATTGACATCAAATTCTTAATTGGTAAAGATTTGTATCATATAGTAAAGTAGATGACATTTGAAAAAATGTTTTCTACCATGGCAGTTTCCACTTTGCCACAAAACTACCTACAATAATGAATTCCATCATGAATTTTTTGCTGTTGCTTTTAATACCCTAGGGAGGCTGCACTGGCTAGGACCAAGTCACTTGTCTATTTTCATTGTCTACTTGCAAAAGAAGGAAAGGAAACTTTTAAAGAGGTTGGGATGGATCTTCAGTGAGTACAATTGTTTATGATATATGCCAGAATTAAAGTGTGACCATTATCACTCCTAGTGAAGAATGGGGGTGGGGGGAGGGAAGAGGGAGAGAGAGAAAGAGGGGCGAGCTGCTGGCGGCTCTGCCCAACCTCTAGACATGGGAACCCAGTGTCTTTTAAAGCCTTTTGCTTCTTAACTATCTGCTCAAATCACAGAGAAAACAAATGATTTTATATGTTATAGCCATAATCAGTTGGGCAGTTCTTTACATTATTTAGTTAATACACAACAAAATACATTTGCCTGAAATCTGGGGAAAGAGGGAGAGAAAGGGAGGGAGCAAGAATGAGTTATGAAGGTTGAGCTCCAATCTCTAGCTTTACCCCTAACTTTAAGGCATGATTTATTTATCATTTGCTTGAAATTTATAATTTATTTTATTTTTTGAAACATAGACAATGTGTATCTCCAAAGGATAGATGGAAAAATATCTAAAACACCACACACATAAGTTAGATGCTCAGCAAGCTTGATTTGTTACTACTTTTTATTGACTTAGTCATTGCCTGCTTTGTCTACCTTTCTCCATCTAAATGTTTGCTTGGCAAATTAACCGTGATGCTTCTGACTGGAACCAGTTGCAATGCTGGTGCTCACTGCTGTTCCCCAACAACACACAGATATGCAGCACCAACAGCCAGACATTTTCAGTTAAGTCTGGAATTAAAACTTTTTTTTATGTCTGCACTAAACAGTAATATCTGTTTGTACTGTGTTGGGCAGTATTGTCAGGCATGTATTCAACACCAGCAGATTAGATATACTCCAGATTCTTGCAGCTTGCATTTTGGTTTTTCAAAGGAAATTCAAAAGATTCTTAACCATCCCTATGTGCTAACAAAAAGAAGAATGCAAACACTCCTATAGATTGTTGAGGAGCTTCCCTTTGGATGTTCAAGGGCTACCCATGTTCAGTCTGAAAGAACATGCTGATCTTCTTCATGCTGTCATTAGTTAGGGCACAGTTGAAGATGCACTGCCTACATGGCTCTCCATATTACAAGACATCAATCCAGAGAACTGGAAATCCTCAGCATCAGTCACCAGATGCAGAATCATCTCAATTTTCTCCAGGGTTTTCATTAACCTATTGCCTTTATCATCTTTGTATTCTCTTCTGCCAGTGCAAGCTTGTTTCAAGAGTATGGAAATGAGTGCACTGAGATGACAAGTCAAGCAGTGAGGAGAGGAGGGAGCATGCAACCACAGTGAGGAGAGGAGGGGACATTCAACCACAGAGAGGAGAGGAGGGAGCATGCAACCACAGTGAGGAGAGGAGAGGACATTCAACCACAGTGAGGAGAGGAGGGGACATTCAACCACAGTGAGGAGAGGATGGGACATTCAACCACAGTGAGGAGAGGAGATATTCAACCACAGAGAGAAAAAAGCAGAGGGGACATTCAACCACAGTGAGGAGAGGAGACATTCAACC
>NW_021604588.1:19177014-19201771 GCF_004785775.1 Grammomys surdaster
AGAGGGGACATTCAACCACAGTGAGGAGAGGAGACATTCAACCACAGTGAGGAGGAGAGGGGACATTCAACCACAGTGAGGAGGAGAGGGAACATGCAACCACAGTGAGGAAGAGAGGGGACATTCAACCACAGTGAGGAGGAGAGGGGACATTCAACCACAGTGAGGAGGAGAGGGGACATTCAACCACAGTGAGGAGGAGAGGGAACATGCAACCACAGTGAGGAGGAGAGGGGACATGCAACCACAGTGAGGAGGAGAGGGGACATTCAACCACAGTGAGGAGAAGAGGGGACATGCAACCACAGTGAGGAAGAGAGAGGACATTCAACCACAGTGAGGAGGAGAGGGGACATTCAACCACAGTGAGGAGGAGAGGGAACATGCAACCACAGTGAGGAGGAGAGGGAACATGCAACCACAGTGAGGAGGAGAGGGGACATTCAACCACAGTGAGGAGGAGAGGGGACATTCAACCACAGTGAGGAAGAGAGGGGACATTCAACCACAGTGAGGAGGAGAGGGGACATTCAACCACAGTGAGGAGGAGAGGGAACATGCAACCACAGTGAGGAGAAGAGGGGACATTCAACCACAGTGAGGAAGAGAGGGTACATTCAACCACAGTGAGGAGGAGAGATGAACATCAACCACAGTGAAGAAAAGATATACTCAAATCTTTTGAATTGAGTTTCCTAGGAACTAGCCACATTCATAAACATCAAGTTTATAGCAGCTTTTTTGCTTACTCTTCAAAACAAATGCAAATTAGCAAATTACAAAGACAGCAGTTAGCACAAATATTCACATAAATATTTTGAAAGAGCAAGCTGTTGGTTCACTGTTACTTCTGGATTATGACAAGCATTGTTAGGAAGGAGTGCTGACAGAGTAATAGAGAAAACAAATGGAGAGGGGAAACTGCATTTCCAAAGTTGAGTGTTCAACCAGTGGTGGTTCACAGGAGAGTAACAGGCATCAAACATTGCATCAGTTCTCACATGTTAGAGATGCTGTGCACATTGATGTTATGTTTCAGAGTAATCAGGGAACCAAACACACAGCCCAGTTCATGGGGACACTACAGAGCTGGCTAGAGATCATGTGTAGCATTTCATCAATGTTACCCTCATCATGAAGAAGCTGATTGTGCATTTCAATACATGGGCTATTATCATTTTAGAAAGCAAAGAATATTCTAGTATATAATACATATATAACCTGATATGTAATGTTTAATATAATATCAAAAACATTGAGAGAATGTTGATGCTAATAATAAAGCCACCAGTAACTCTCAAAAGTCTAAAAGACATCTACAGTGATTTGTGGAAAGAATGTCACCTCAGAGATCTGGGCAATGCAAAACAACAACCATGCTTCAGTAAGAAATAGGATATTTTAATAGTAACTTGTAAATACCTTAACAATTTTTCAAAATGTCTTAACAGCTAGTCTAGAATACTTTTAATTTTAATTAAAAATTTTAAGCATATAACATTGTGTATGAAAAGGGATAAATTATTTAGATGTATTTCAATATTCATGATCACCATAGTATAATGACTATATAATACATGCTTACTACAAATTTTTACCCTACATATTACTAAGTAATTTCTTCTTGTACCTTTATGTAGTTCTGAATTTTATAGTAAATAAACATACAGACTTTTTTCATGTCTTTTAAAATCATTCATTACAATATTAAATAAATCAACTCAGACTTGAAGGTGTACTGGAAATCTTAATTATCTTTGGAAGCAGGGTCTGTCTCTACCTGAGTCTTGATGTGTTAAATGAGGACTTCTGTTGAGGTAGAGGCATCTGTACCTCACAAAGCAGCCAGTCACTGCATAGTGTAACTTACTGGAAATGTACTTCCTATTTTGACCACAAATCTTTTGTTTATCTTAATTTTTTCCTTTTTTCTTCTTTGGTGAAAAACAGCTTTAAAGACTACGAAAGGAGAAGTCATGCTTTCCTTCGGTTTCTGTTTTCTAATCTGGGCACTCTTCATGATCACCAAGATCACCAAGTTCCTACTGGTGGAGCTGGAGAAGTGACTCAGGGGTTAAGAGCACTGGTTGCTCTTGCTGAAGACCCAGGTTCACTTCTCAGCACCCACATGAGAGCTCACAACCATCTGTAACTCTAGTTCCAGAGATCCGACATCTGACCTCCATTAGCACCTCATAGACACATGGTACAGAGATGTAAATGCTCACAAATCACTCACACACAGGTGGGTTTTGTTTTTGTTTGTTTCTTTGTTTGTTTTAAAGAAATTGTACTGGCAGATCCACATAATAATCAAAACACCAAATGAACAAAACAAAGAAAGAATATTAAAAGCCATAAGGGAAAAAGGCCAAGTAACATATAAAGGCAGACCTATCAGAATTACACCAGACTTCTCACCAGACACTATAAAAGCAAGAAGATGCTGGACAGATGTCATACAGACCCTAAGAGAACACAAATGCCAGCCCAGGCTACTATACCCAGCAAAACTCTCAATTACCATAGATAGAGAAACCAAGATATTCAAAGACAAAACCAAATTTACACAATATCTTTCCACAAATCCAGCATTACAAAGGATAATAGTGGGAATGCTCCAATGCAAGGAGGGAAATTATACCCTAGGAAGAGCAAGAAAGTAATCCTCTTCAAACAAATCCAAAAAAAAAGATAGCCACACAATGATAACTCCACCTCTAATAACAAAAATAACAGGAAGCAACAATCACTGTTACTTAATATCTCTTAACACCAATGGACTCAATTACCCAATAAAAAGACATAGGCTAGCGAACTGGATACTTAAACAGGACCCAGTGTTTTGTTGCATATAGGAAACCCACCTCAGTAACAAAGACAGACACAACCTTAGAGTAAAAGGCTGGAAAACAAATTTTCAAGCAAATGGTCGTAAGAAACAAGCTGGTGTAGCAATTCTAAAACCTCCAGCCCAAGAACACAAAGGGAGAGACTCATGGCTCCACCTGTATAGGTAGTTGAAGGTGGCCTTGTCAGGCATCAGTGGAAGTGGAGGGCCTTGGTGCCTGAAAGTTTGGATTCCCTAGTGTTGGGGAATTCGAAAGCAGGGAGGCAGGAATGGGAGGATGGTAGGAGCACACTCACATAGAAACTCCGAAAATTATATGCATTAGACATGATAGAGACAGGCCACCAGAAGACTAGATTCCAGAGTTCAAACAAAAAATATCTTGGTACTAAAATTTGTTTTGAGAATTGTATATTGCAGAATACACAGCCTTGGTGTATCTACTCATCAAGCAAGCTGAGCAGACCTGCTCGAACCTCTGATGTCCTGGAATCTCAGCTGAGTGCAGTGAAGACACGGATGTCAGAGGCTTATTAATTTACTCTTCCCCCTGCCCCTGTTCTAATATCTCAATGCCTGTAATCAGCTTGAAGAAGTTAGTGAAGAGTCATCACCCCTATTCTCTGGGCTTGGGGACTGAGGTGGTTAATATTGGGCTGACTTTCTAGGGGAAAATAGTGGTTTTGTTGGAACAGGGAAGAATAGCTAGGATTTATTGCATAGCCATAACCTGTTGGTAGAAATTTGTATAATTGTTATTAAGCTGAAGTTATAATTTCTTAAATGGTACAAAATTTACTTTGATTTCAAATTTAAGGTTTTCATTGATATGAATTTCTTATTGATATAAAAATGAGATTAATATTGTTACTCTCACAGGCATTGTGCCTTTATAGCACATTTAGGAATACAAGGCTTAGACCCAGTCCTTCTTTAACTTTTTTAATTGATTTGAGATGGTTAGCTTGTGAGTCAAAGGCCTATAGCAAATTTATGGCTCTGAGTTTATTGTTAGGGTGTTTTCTATATTTTATTTAGAAATAGCTGAGAGGAGTTAACAGACAACAGTCCAGATTGTCTTACATGGATATTTGTTTTTCAAAACATCAGAAGTCCACAGAGTTGATGTAACAAACATTACTGTATTAACGTTCATTTTGATTAGAGACCTGTCTGCTCCTGACAGCTTCCTGTCTTGGATTCTAAGAAGAAATTGAGCATCTTTGGAGTTACTCCAGTTGTGGTGAGACAGCCACTAGGCAAGAATTGTCTCTTTTCATCTACAGACAAATTACTGTCCTAAAAAGGACACACTTGAGGAATAGTCTACTGATTATATCTGCCAAGACAGAATAATCAGCCCTTAATAATTCTGCATCACTAGGTCTGTCAGATGATCCTGGGCCAGAAGGTTGAAGATTGGATGCTCCAACGTTTTGTAGCATAGGGACTATCCAGGTGTTCAGTGGTATCTATAAATTGGCTAAGTTTTAGAAGCTATGCTTTGTGCTTCCCATAATTTCAGTTAATTCAGTCATTCTGGATTTCTGACGGGGTTGAAGACTTATAGTCTCATATCCAATCCAGGGTATTTACTTTTAGAGAAAAGATTTGAGAGGATGGTTTTCAGCTGACATTCATTCTAAAGCTAAGAAAAAGGCCAGGTTTAGAACTAAGTCTTTTAGTTAGGAGAGATGACAGAGGTTCTGGTTAGTCAACAAAATGATGGACTGGGTATTAGGTCTATCTTGTACCTTCCTGATACAAATTGGTATAGTTATGCTCTAATTGTATTTTGAGAGAAAAGTTTTATTTTAACAGGAAGGTTGATATGTAGGAGGAGCTAAGGTGAGAGGAGTAAGGAGAGGAGAAGGAGAAGGAAAGGAGGAGCTAGGAGACAAGATGGGGGGAACGTGGAGGGGGATGTTCGAGTGTCTCCGCCAGTCAAAGATAGTTGGTATATCTAGATTGGGTATTGGGTTACACTTCTGATTGTATGGGCATCTTGTTATTGAGCATTACCAAACTTATAAAGCCTTTGATTAACATTTTAAAAAAATACTAAGAAAAAGAAAAAGAATTGTACTGATATTTAGGGAGATAGTGTTTTATTCTAGGTTAATGTTCATCATCATAAACAGCAGAACCCAGAGTTTAACTCTACATACTAAATGCATTGTTCTGAGGAAGTTTATTTTCCAAGATATTTCTATTGTTTACTTCATTCGTATACATAAACATGCATAAGCCACTGGAATGAGCACAGTCACTGAGGTCCTGAGTTCTAGAATTCCATATTGATTCTTCTACAATTTAACAATGTAGCCAAAAGCAGCAACACACTTTCAGTTGTTTGGTTTAACACCTACGTACAATGCTATTATCTACTCTGATCTCTTTGGTGAGGGATCAAAAGTATGCTTTCTGAAAACTGTGAAGACACTGAAACAAAATTTGTAGGACTGGGCATCTTTGCGGATTTAAATCATAAGGCCCTTCATTTACCCTTTACATAAATGTAACTTCAGTATTAGTTTCCTCAACAGACTGCCAGAAATTTCCTTAAGGAAATTTCTTAATATTTTTAACAGAAACAACTTTGACACTGGCATTTGAGCATCCTCTAGAGAAAGTGTTAGCTTGGTTTCCAGTCCTTGTAGTGTTGTGAATGAGAATGGCCCCCACAGGCTCCTCATATATTTGAATGCTTGGAAATGCTTGGGAAAGATCAAGAGGCGTGGCCTTGTTACAGGAGGAGTCATTGCAGGTCAGCTTTGAGGTTACAAAGGGCCCCACCATTTCCAGTTTTCTTTCTCTCTGCCTGTTGCTTATGGATCAGAAGAAAGCTCTCAGCTACTTCTCCAGTGCCATGCCTGCCTGCCTGACACCATGCTCCCCACCATGATGGTCATGACTCACTTCTGAAATGGTTAAGCAAGTTGTCAACTAACTGCTTTCTTTTATAAGTTGCCTTGGTCATGATGGTTTGACATGGAAATAGAAAAGCAGTTGAAACAATACTAGTTGCCAACAAATTCTACCAGACAATAGAATTTATTCTGAACATTTAACGATCCTTTGTTTCTTATGATTATGTATAAACAGCCATGGATCATCAGTTGTTTGGCAATAAGAAGGAAAATGAAAATAATCTGAATTGCAAACACTACATACATGTATTGTGTACATGTGTTTGTGTATATAGGTTTGTGTCTGAGGTCAGTTTTGAGTGTCATTCCTCAGGTAACTTTTATCTTGTTTTTCTAGGCAGGGCCTACCGCTGACCCAGAATTCACAAAGTCAGTAGGCTGGCTGGCCAGTGAGCCCCATGGGTTCTCATTTCTCTGTTTCCCTAGGGAACAGAGTATAACCTGGTGATTGAAGTCAAGTCCTTAAGTGCTTGCATGGTATATTAGTCAGGGTTGTCTATCTAGAATAATAGAATTTAAAGAATAAATCTCATATATATAATTGGAACGAGTTATAGGCTGCAGTCTAGCTAATCCAACAATAACTGTCTGTGAACAGAATTTCAAGACTCTAGTAGTTGCAGAGTCCATGAGCTGGATGTCTCAGCTGGTCTTCAGAATGAGCTAGAATCCTGAACAGTTAAGCCCTAATGTCAGTGAAGGAATGGATGTGCTAGCAAAGTGAGAGCAACTAGGCAAAAAACTTCCTTCTTTCATGTCCTTATGTAGACTTCCAGCAGAAGGTGTGGCTCAGATTAAAGGTATATCTTCCCACCTCAATATTGTGATACAAGGCGTGTGTCTTCCTGTCTCCAAGTACAGACTACAAGTGGATTCACCCACTTCAGACAAAGCAAAAAACTCTCTCACAGGTGTGCTCTCTTTTTCTGGATTATAGTTCATTCCAGATATAGTCAAGTTGACAGCCAATAATAGCTATCACAAATGGTTAGTGCTTTACTTACTTAGCCTTGTCCCTAGCCCTAACAATGTGACATTTTTTAAAGCTTCTAGAGGATGCTCATAGCACATGCCCTAATGAAGCTTGATTATTATTATTATTATACATTCTAATTACATTAACAGGAAAACACACATTCCACTGGAATTAATTTCATTCTTCTTTGGTGTGGGCTCTGAAGAAATTGAGAAAAAACTCAAGACCCTCGGAGTACGGTAGCTTGCAACAGCTGCAAAGGCAGCTGAAGTCAAGGGCAGGGAGGAATCCTGCAGCTCCACTGCACCTGACAAGTGCTGCTACTTCTGGTTAGCTCCTTACCTGGCACTGCCAACTTCCTGCTGCCACTGATCATGGAACTAAAGAATTCCATGCTCTGATGTCTTATGCTGCTTTATATTCCAAAAAACCATCCTTCCCCTTGACAGTAGTCAAGGCACCTCAGGTAGATCCTGCTTTAGGCCAATACTAACTGCTCCAGATTCTTGTAGAAATATGATGTATTTTAGTAGTAAGAACATAATGTTATGAAAAGGGAAATGTTACAAAAAATTCTAGGAACATTTCCTAAGGGTTCAAATGTCAGCATAAAAGTAGAAGAGTATAGAGGCATTTTAATCCAGTAGCATGGCTGCTCTCTCAAGGGATCACATCGAAAGACTCGCTAGGTCTGTGTGATCGGGCTGGAATACAGGTATGTTCTTAGTACACACCTTTAATATCTAACATTGAAAGTAAAGTTAGTTTGTAGAAGGAAGCAGCCATGTTTGAAAGTGATGTCCAAATGAGGGACAAAGCAATGAATCAAAGATTTGACAGAATGAATCAGTGATAGGATATGCCCAATTCTCACAAGAACAGCATATGAAAGGGAGGCAACTTAACAGAACAGCACAGATATGGATAGATGATAGATAGAAAGATAGAAAGATAGAAAGATAGAAAGATAGATAGATAGATAGATAGATAGATAGATAGATAGATAGATAGACAGAGTGTCAGGGGTAGTTTATACCAGGACAGTTTTACAGAGACAGGTTCCAGAGAAAGCAAGCTAGACATGGGTGAAGACAGAATGAGCCAGAGAATGAGAAGGAGCCAGAAGATTAGAACAGATTGTCAGAGTCTGAGGACAAGCAGAGCAATTCAGTGAGAAGCTGAGAGATCCAATTTGAATCACTCAACTTGGAAAGGAGTTTGAGCCAGAACAGCTGAGTTGACGAGCCAACCAGAGTTAAAAAAGAACCAGCAAGAGTGAGCATATTCAGCAGAAAGCTTCCAAGATGACAATAATATCAGGGAATAAAAGCTACATTTACAATAGGAAAAGCTCTCAAAAAAGAAAAAAATAGAATAAAAATGGCCCAAGGCTAAGTAGAAGGAAGTACAATCTAACAAATAGAATAAAAATGGCCCAAGGCTAAGTAGAAGGAAATACAATCTAACAGAATTAGCAACTGAACTCTAGAAGCCCAATGTCCAACCAATAAGCACTACATTGAAAGAAATAGAAGAAAAGCTGGAGTAAGGGAGTGATCATAGGAATAACTCACTCTTGATCCTGAAAACACTTCATGTAAAACACTCATGAAAGTAATGTCAAAAATTTCAAAAAGTTCAGAGGTAGAGAAAGGATAAATCCCCCTGTAGTGACTGTAAACTGCTCCCAAAAGGACTGACACACCACGACCACATACCCCTCAAGACATTTTCAGCAAGAAAAGACTGACAGGAGGTTTGGCCACTCAGGCAAGATCTCTGACTCCTCCAAAGAACAACTTTGGCATCAGAATAACCCATCCACTTATTTCTACTCTTTGAAATGGCACTTCTGTTCCAACACCTTCTCTGCTGCCTTCCTCCTCCCATCCATTACGTGGGTATTAGTTCTGAATTCCGGAATGAGGCGTTCCTTGACTTTCTCTTGTTTAGAACTGTTAGCACCCTACTTACTATTCACGCATGATGATAATGGCCATTGTTTGCTAAATGTCAGCTGTACACTCAGTAATCCATAAGCTGTGTGCCTCAGAGAACCACAAAGAACTGTGTCTCAAATGATAAAATCTAATTTATCATTAGACAACAGCTTAGGGTCACTGAACTACAGTGGCAGAACCATGGAATTCTCACCCACACATATCTGGACCCAGTATCAGTGTTCTTTTTCCAAGAGGCATGTTCATATTTTAAATTGCTTGTTTAATAATTTCATGTAAGCACATAATGCATCCTGATTACTTTTTCCTACCTTCTGTATTTTGTCCCATTCTTGTAAACTCTCTTCCCATCTATATGTCTTTTGTGTGTTTTTGTGAGGCACTGAGTCCCAAAATTCCCAAGAGTCTGTGACCATGGATTTGGAATTCTCCATTGGAGCTGGATGGACTCCCACAGTGGGTGCTCACCTGATGATGAGGACCATTCTTCCCCAAGAACCTGTCATATCCAATAGTTTAACAGGAGGCTTGAGTGCCATTTTCTTAACTATTACCTTCAAGCCTTGTTGATTTATTTAAAGGAACAAAACCACATGTCCACATAAAAACTTATACATCAACAGCCATCACACCATTTTTCTTTTCTCTTTTTTCTTTCTTTCTTTCTTTTTTGTTTGTTTGTTTTTTGAGACATGGTTTCTCTGTATAGCCCTGGCTATCCTGAAAGTCACTCTATAGACCAGGCTGGCCTCAAACTTAGAAATCCACCTGTCTCTGCCTCCCAAGTGCTGGGATTAAAGGCGTGCGCCACCACTGCCTGGCACCATTTTTCATTAATAGCTAAAAAAAAAAAAATACAGACAACTGAAAGGTCCATCATCAAATTAATGAGCAAAGTATTACAGCTTATCCATGTAAAGGGATATATGGCAGTAAAAGGAGACATAGTATTGACATACACTACAGCATAGATTACCTTTAAACACAGCATACAAAAGGATATCATTCATTTTTCCAATGTTCAGTTCATATAAAACATCTAGAATGGCAGAGCTACAGAGATAGACAGTAGAATCGTGGTTGTGTAGAGCTAACGGGTGTGGGTTGAATGGGACTGTTACAGAGCTCAGATTTAGGTAGAGTAATAGAAACGTCTCATGTCTCCACTGTGATGATGCTAAGATGTGAAGATTTGCAAAGAGTACAGAACAGTGACCTTGAAATGGATATGTGTGAATTTGTATTAATAAAACTAGGACAGTAAAAACAAAACATGTCCTTCACAATGTCCTGATAAATCCAAGTAGATAGTCTAATATCGTCTTTAAAAATTCTTTCTCACTAAATCACACTATACAAAATTAATATGCTGAGAAACTAATTTGTTTGATGACTGACCAATTAGCATTCAGAACAGAGGTACTAGTGGACGTCATTAACAACCAGTAATGCCATCCCTGCACTCAACATAAAAGAATGCATTATTTTAACCACAAATTTCTGTCAAAAGACTTAAAAACAGCTTTTTTTGTACTCCAAGCTAATAATGTTTTATTAATTCCAATTTTAAATTTCATTATATAATTTTGTTATTCATAACCTGGGGCAGTTTTTACATCTCAGGCTAGAGGTTACAGAGGAGCATGTCTACCATGTGCAAACTCAGCCTTAAATTAATCAGCTCCATTTATCTTTGTAATGTTTCCACTCTTGGTTAAGAAAATGTACCCTTGCATATTTATTACATATTTTTATTATTTACTATAGAATATATCAACTATTCTTTTACAAAAAGAGTAATGTCAAACCCAGTGCTATTTGGTATCCTACACAACTCAAAATCAAGGCACATTCTGATGTTAAATAATTTACTATCTCTTTTCTCTAAATGATATAATATTGCCAAAGACGAGGGCTACAATCAGATCTTTCATATACTCTTCAAAAAACAGACATAATTTTTAATGATTACTGGTATAAGTAATTAGCATAAATCATAATTTCTTTAAGATAACACTGAAATTTGAAGTCAAATAATAAAAATTCCATGAAAATATTGTCCTAAGTAAGTATAAAAAGTAACTTTCACACTAGGCAAAATGGTTTAAATCAATAGATCTATCCAATACAATATGTAACTAACTGAGTGTACAATTAGTCCAATACTGTCTTCAATAATGACATTCTTGGATTCAGTCCTTTGTATCATTCCCTTCCATTGATTATGGGAAGGCACAGTTTCCTGTTTCAGTGAATACAGTGGAAGAGATGATGTGTCACCTTAGGTATGAGGCTATCGATATGGCTTCCATTTTGGATGCTGTCTTAATCTTTTGCCTTCTTGATCAGTGGCAGAAAATTTTCACGTTATAAGGTGCTTTTTACAGAGGCTCATGCAACAAGAAACTAAGGGGCATCACTGGCTAACTGCCTAAGGAATTGTGCACGCCCCATGCCCCACAAATGTTTACTTGTGTAGAGAGCAGCAACACATGTCAGCCTGATTGTAGCATCCTGAGAGGACTCCCACAGAGCCAGGTCTAAAACTCCGGAGAGTCCTCCTTTGTGAAAACCAGGAGGCAACAACAGTATGACCAATTTAAGTTGCCTTGGATAGACTTTGTTATACAGCAGAGGGTGACTGAGTCATGGTCCAAATGGTTAGAATTTAAAATGTAAAAACAAAACAAAAGCTCTTAATGCCTGTTGTGTGTTCTTCTATGAGAAGAAAAAATACTGTCTGAAAAGAGAAAACAAAACAAAGCAAAACAAACAAACTATAAGACCCTTTAAAATATGTTCAAATCTCAAATCTAGTTCAAGATTTGCAGCTTGCTTGGCAATCCTTCTTGGTCTCATACACCTTTGTTGGGTAAGTCATTCTGCCCTTTCTAATCTTCCAATGCACCCACTTCACCAGAGGCCTCTGGTCATTTCTATACCCATAGGCCTAGCTTCAGACCAATGGCCTTTGAACCTGCTTTCTTGGGGGTTAGATTATTATACCAGACACACAAAGAAAGAAGTCTATACATCCAGGTCAAATCACAAAACAAACAAACAAACAAACAAAATAATGAATGGCTAAACCAGCAAGTCTCTTATCAAACACGCTGTTCCTATAGAAGTATGCTCTAATGAAACCTATATTAATGAACAGAAGTCACAGAATTTAAAGAAAAAGTAATATACTGTACCAAAGAATTGCATAAAAATTAATGAATGTGAGCAAACACTTTGCTGAACTCCAAATGATGGCAATAAATACTTCAGTGATGTCCATGACAACACAGGTACATGGGTGAGTGTGGCATGATGAAGACCATTCAAGAACAGAAGACTGAACTCAATAAAAAGAGAAATGATGATGAGGAAACAAGCTGAAATGAAGATGGAGTTAACAAACTCAGCATCCCAATTAGAAAACTTTACAAGTAGAATGGATCAAGCAGAATACAGAACATCAGGACTCAAAGATAAATCGAGGGCTCATACCAATTAAGCCAAGAATATGAACAATTAAAACACAGAAAAGGAATGTGCAGGAAATGTAGTACGCTATCAAAGATCAAACCTTATAATTATAGGCACAGAAAGAAGGAGAAGAATATCAGATCAATGGCCTGGACCAGATCTTTAACAAAGGTCATAGAAGAAAGCTTCCCCCAAACTAAGGAAAGACATATGTATAAAGATACAAGCAGCACACAGAACCCTCACTAGACAAGGCCAGAAAGTAAACTCCACACAGCATACTATAGTTAAAACATTGAATATACAGAACAACAACAACAAAAATACTGAAGTCTTCAAGTGAAAAAACAAGTCACACATTAAGGAAAACCCTCAGAAAAACAAGAAGGGCATGGAGCAATGTACTCCAGGTTCTGGACAACCACTACTGACAATCTAGACTACAGAGCCTGGCAAAACTATCTGCCAGATGTAAGGAAAAGGATAAATGTTTGATGATACACAAACATCTTAAGAAAACTCACATCCAACAAAGCAAGTAACACTGAATGGAATACTGGAATTCCATTGCATTGGCATTACTTCAAATCAAAGAAAATAATAAGCACAATTAAGACTCTAGAAAGATTCTAGAAAATAAGCAAATAAAACTAGAAAGAAAGAAAAAGTTATAATTTAATAAAATATAAGCACAACTAAGAACAAAAACCAGAAAACACACACACACATGCACATACACATGCACATGCACAAATATGACTAGAATCTACACACACATCTCAATAATAAATCCAAATGTTAATGTTTTTAGCTTTCCAATTAAAAGACGTGGGTTACCTGAATAGACAAACAAAATCTATCTATTGTTTGTAAGAAACTTTAAGAACCTATATTCCATCAACATAGATGTAAAAGTCCTCAATAAATACTAGCAAATTAAATACAGTTACATATCAAAAAGATCATCCACCAAAATTAAGTTGGCTTACTCCCAAAATACATGGATGGTTCAACAATCAATAAATATAATACAATATAAAAAATCATATAAATTGACTTAAAAGATCAAAAGATTATTACAATAGATGCAGAAAACTCATTTGACAAAATCCAACATACTTACATTTAAAAAGTCCCAGGGAAAGTAGGAGTAGAGGAAACATACTTCACCATAAGAAATGCTGTATACCGGGCTGGAGAGATGGCTCAGTGATTAAGAGCACTGACTGCACTTCCAGAGGTCCTGAGTTCAAATCCCAGCAACCACATGGTGGCTCACAACCATCTGTAATGAGATCTGGTGCCCTCTTCTGGTGTGTCTGAAGACAGCTACAGTGTATTCATATATAATAAATAAATCTTTAAAAAAAAAAAAAAGAAATGCTGTATACCACAAGCTCATAGCCAGAATTATCCTAAATGGAGAAATTCCCAAAGCAATTCCATTAAGGTTAGAATGAGACAGGTACCCACTGTCCCCTACCTCTTTTCAATATAGTTCTGGTAACACTAGCTGAAGTAATATGGCAAGAGAGGGAAATTTTTTAAAAAAGGAAAATTATCCCTATTTGCCAATGATATGATATTATACATAGGAAATCCCAAAATTTTTCCACCAGAAAACTTCTAGAAACAACAATTTCATCCAAGTGTCAGGACACAAAGTCACTTATAAAGATTGGTAGCCTATCTCTATACCAACAAGAAACACACTGAGAAACAGATCATTGAAACATTTCCATTTACAAGTGTAGGAAAGATAACAAACTATTATGTAATAAACCTAAGGAGATGAAAGATCACTATAATGAGAAGTTCAAATCTCTGATGGAAAAGAACGAGAAAACACAAGAAAATGGAAAGACACCCGAGTTCGTACATTTGTAGAATTAATGTTTTGGAAATGACCATTATTTCAAAAGCCATTTAAATAGTAAATGCAACCTTAATCAAAATATCCAAAACATTCTTCACAGAAATAGAAAAAAAAATATTAAAATATACTGGGAACTAGAAAAGATCCTACCATTACAGCTTTCAAGATATATTATAGGACTGTAGTAATAAAGACATATGGCACAGAAGCAGACATGTAGATCAATGAAATAAAATGGAAACCCAGGGGGAGGGGGCAGTGAGTAGGATGTAATAAAATGAATATGTAAAATAATAATAATAATAATAATAATAATAATATAATAAATTTTAAAAGAAGAAAAAAATGGAAACCCAAACATGAGTACTTGTAACTACAGCCATCTGATATTTGATGCAGAGGCAAAAGAACAAAACAAAACAAAAACAAAAGGCTCTGAAGAAAAGATAGCAGCTTCAACAAATAGTTCTGAGTAAAATGGACATCCGCATGAAGAATAAATTAGATCCCAATGGATCAAAAGCCTCAAATTGAAACCTGAAACAGTAAACTATTTGAGGAAAACATAGGCAGTAACTACAAGACATAGGGTGAGAAAGACTTCCTTAACAGCACTCTCTTCTCCAGGAGTTAAGAAGCAATCAACCACCGGCTGTAAGTAAAAGCTTCTGGGGAGCTTCAGAATTATCAAGTAAAAAAGAAACCCATGGAAAGGGAGAGACTCTGCCAGCTACATATCCAACAGAGGATTGATATCCCTAATATACAAAGACCTCAAAGAATAGTTATGGAAACAAACTGACAAAATTTTAAAAGTAGGAGTGATCAGACACTCAGAGAATTCTCAACAGAAGAAATGAAAATGGTTAGGCAATACCTCAAAATGTATTTATTCACCAATGTTAGCAATTAAGGGAATGAAAATTAAAAGGACTTCAAGATTTTCTCTTACCCCAATCAGAATTGCTAAGATCAACAAAGCAGTTGACAGCAATGCTGGTGAGGCTATGGTATGGACCCTCACTTGCTGGCAGTGGGACTGCAAACTGGCTTAGCTGCTTTGAGTGTCAGGACAGAAAATTCTCAAAAACGAAAAGCTCAGTCTTCCACATAATCAGCTAGACCACTCCTTGGCATAGATCCAAAGAACTGGATGCCTTCCTCCACAGATACCTGCTTAGCAATGTTCACTACTGCCTTTGTCGCACTAGCCAGGAAATAGAAACAATCTAAATGTCCTTCACCTGAAGAATGGATAATGGAAATGTGGCACTCAGTGTGGCACAATGTGATCCTCTTCAGTATTTTTAAAAAATGAAATTTGAAGATAAATGGACCTAGGAAAAATTTTATTGAGCTAGGCAACTTGTTTCCAAAAAGACAGCTGCTGTATATTTGCTCACGTGTAGTTCTACACTCCAAATGTTCAAGTGTAAGAATATAGTATGGAGTGACTTCAGGAATGAGGAGCATAGAAAAGGATCATGAGAGGAAGTGAACTTAAGGGACTCTCAGAATGCAGATGGTGTGAGGCAGAAAACAGTAAGACAGTGAGGGACTAACAGGGATACCAAGGGAAGTCAAGAGGAGACAGGGAGGGACTAACGGGGATACCAAAGGAAGTCAAGAGGAAAGGAGACAGGGAAGGACTAACAGGGATACCAAGGGAAGTCAGGAAGAAAGGAGAAAGAGAAGCAAGGACAGAATGACATCAAAGTTGTTTGACAATTCCTCGAGGAGTCGCATTATTTTATATTTATGAAAACTATAATAATATATATAAGTCATGAAGTTATGCCACTTGGATTGACTATACTAATGCTCCCCATAAGACCACAGGCTAGTAAAAAGCAAAGTGTCAAGCATGCAAAACCTTATTTTGAGTAGTTGATCAGGCTATTGCTTTTGACCAGGATCTAGCCTTCTTCCTGTGGTCTAAAAAATGGTACAAGAAAATACTATGCAAGATGGCAAGAGAAGGATGAAATTAGTAGGCCTACCCAGCACCCATGAGCCACAATAGTGATCAGCATGGCAAGATACCTGCATAGGTGAAATTAGCTGCCCACACATGCTGGTGGTTACCAGCCTCTGTCTAACTGGACTTAAGTCCCATCAACAGGAGAGAAATCATGCCTAGTACTAGAAACCTGAACAGCTTTCTGGAGCTAGTGAGGTCATGGATCTTAGAAGAAAACTGACTAACACCAGTTTAATGAAACAGCACAATTCCACCTACATCCTAAATCTTGTCCTTCTACCCACAGATAAGAGTGTCTGCCACCCCTCATCAAAGAAAGGGCCTCTTAGCAGCAAATGAAGACTGTCACAGAAAAATCACAAGTAGACACAAAGCAGAGATCATGGGAAGCCGAGCTCCAATGGATACATCTGCATCATGATGGATCAGGAAACACTGAAAAAAAAAAGCAGGTGGAAAGATGGTGATATCAACGGACATGGTAACATGGGCAAGGGTCAGTTTCAGGGGGTCCCACCTCTAGACAAATAACTATAGGAAATGATGGCTACTAAGAGAAGGAGAATTAGCCCCTTGCAAGGATGATCTCTTTAATGGTTATCCAGTGTAGACTGGTCCATGTTGAAACCATATACAAAGCAACAACAACAACATAAAAAAAAAGACTAAGCAGGATGTACTTATATTTATATGCATGTGTATGCACGTGCATATGTACACTTGCACACACACACACACACCCCAATGATATAATCAAATGACATCAACTTGAGTGCATTGGAGAACTTTTAGGAAGAGTGAGGGGAGGGTCTTATTGGAGGCAAAAAGGGGGTTGAAAATGAAAAGAAATATATTGAAATTTTTGTGAAGTTGATGCATGCATAGATTTTGGTAGTGCAATTCCACATGGAGAAATACTCAATAGACCATGTTCATTCTAAGATATATTACAGTAATGTTATACAAAGTGTCACCACACACCTATATAGAGACAGAGAAAGTCAATTAGGTATCAAGGAAGAACAAGTCAAATTAAACAGAAAAAAGGAAAGTCACATCTTCAAAGTGCTCAGAAAAATAACTGCAAAGTTATTTTTGTATGCTTTCCAGAGTGTGAATTAAATTATAATTAAATTTTAAAAATTTAATGAGATCACCTTTTATCTTGTCTAGTGATTTATGAAAATATTGTTTTAGGAAGAAAGGAATAATCCCAGGAATGAGATCGAGTGTAAGAAGGGATCAAACCAAGAACTGGCATTTTCATCTGGAATAGGAAAAACAATGCCTAATTTATAGAGTTATAAGAGATGGAACTGAAATATTGAACTAAAAGGACACAAAAATTAAAATGTTCTCCAGTCCCTTCCAATAATATTTGTGTTATTTGAACAAGGACTATTGATTAACTTTAGAGACTGTTAAGGATGAAATTTCAAAGTTAATCACATACAAAATGAAAGTAGAAGGCTTATTTCCTAAGTCTATGCAGCAGAAAGACACGAAATAAAAATGAAATCAATAAAAAAGATGAGAAAGGAGGAGAAATCACAGAAAGAAAGAATCTAAGAGAGTAACAAATAAAAATCGCTAAGAAAGAGAGCAAGGAAGAAGTAGGTGATACAGGCCTGGAGGATTGGCATAAGTCATGTGGAGCTCACCATGACCCCACAGCATGTTCAAAACAACAACAACAACAGCAACAACAACAAACAACAAAGAAAAACCAAAGAAATAATCTACTGGGAAGGATTACATCAGTAAGTGATAGCTACCAATTTTCAGTTTTGGTAACACAAAAATAAATGAAAGCAATCTTCTTGTTGATGGATCTCAGACAACTGAAGTTTATAAATATCCAAATTAGGCACGTGGTGGTGCACACTTATAATCCTAGCACTTGAGAGTCTGAGCTGGGAGGTTTGCTATGAGTTAGACATCAACCTCAGTTGCATAGCAAGACCCTGTCTCAAAAAAAAAAATCCAAATAGACAATGAAATAAAGACATTTGCAAAATTGCATAATTAATTATAAGTAACAATATCCTAGTTAGTTTTGGTGTGACGGCACAGGCCTGTAGTCCCAGGGGTCAGGAGGCAAATGATAAATGTTTTACCAGTTTACTCAAATATTAAAGAATTAAATGAGGGCTAAATGAGAGGTTCATTCAATCACAAACTATACAGTACAGATAATATATATTATATATATTATATAACTATAGTTATATATATAAGTGAAGGCTAAATGAGAGGTTTATTTAATTACAAAGTATGTACAGTATAGATAATATATGTATAAAGTCTGATATATATTATTAACAGTTCAATCAGTCAAATTCCTTAGAAAAGGTTTTTGAGGACCTGACAACCAGATACCCTAATGTTTCTATCCAAGAAAAGGGAGTAAGGAAAATGAAGAAACACAAGGATATCCTTTATAATCCTATCTTTATAATAGCAGAAACAATTATGTCTGTCCCAGAGGTTCTGTTCAAAGGTTATGAATTATAACATAATACCAAACAGCCATTACATAATAGAACAACATTCCTTACATGTGGAATAACACTCAAAGTGCAAATATCAAGCTGAGGATTATTATCGATGATGTAAATTTGTTTTCGAAAGCTGATGGACATATGCATACATGTTTTTATGAGACGATTCTTCCAGAGTGAAACAAATTAAAGTAGACAGAGTGCTTGTTTGATAAGAGGTACCTAGAGGATAAGGGGACGGAGGGAGAAAAGATTTGTGAATTTCATGTCAGATTTTAAACACACTCATGGTGCTTTGCATTCTTGAACAGTGTCAGGAACCATCACTTGAGTGTAATAGTCTGTGATTTAGGAAAGCAAGTTAAGGGCCTTTTAGTCAGGAAAAAGCCAGACAAGAAGGCACAGATACGCTACCACAAAAATAAAGTGCTCATGTAAAGGAAAACTTGAAGGTTAACTAAGCATGCAGGGGATAGAAGGGGTACCTGCAAACAGGAGGGAACGTGAGACAAGCAAGCTGAAATGAATGAATAAATAAATAAATAAATAAATAAATAAACAAATAAATAAATAAATGAGTGAGGGGAGCAAAAAAGAGAAATTGTGAGCGTCAGGAACTGCAGGTCTTACAGAGCAAGGAGCTGTAGGGAAATGGGTTAATCATCGTGTTATGTTAGCAGTGTAGACATTGATCTGCCATCAACATTTTACTCCACCTACCCATTACTGTAAGAGAGACCCCAAGGATTAGAATATCCTTCAGAGAGTGAGGATGGGCCGGCCACCTTCAGGTTCCTGGTTCATAATTGAAGCAACATGTGTATATATCCCAGCCTTTGTTTTATTCTTTCTAAATATACAAAAATTTTTAACACTTGTGGTTTGAATGGGAAGGGGCACTAGTAGGAGGTTTGGCCTTGTTCAAATGGGTGTGGCCTGGTTGGAGAAAGTATGTCACTGTGGGAGCCTGCTTTTAGGTCCTATGCTTAAGTTCCACCCAGGGTGGAAGAGAGTCTCCTGACTGGCTTTGGAAGAAAATCCAGGACTCTCATCTCCTTCTCCCAAACCATGTCTGCATACTTCCTGCCATGATGATAATGGACTGAACTTCGGCAACTGTAAGCGAACCCCAACTAAATGTTTTCTTTTGTAAGAGTTGCCTTGATCATGGTGTCTCTTAACAGTAATAAAACCCTAACTAAGATGACACTGGACTAGGTAAAACAAAGAGAGATTGAGAGTTTCTCTTTCACCAATATTTAACAAAAACCATAAATGAATGAATCTAAACTCTACACTGACTTCTTATCTCCATCCGTCTATAAAGTGAAGTCACTTAAAGCTGTTGTGATCGCAGAAGGAGGAAGGGCAACCTGTGCACAAAGCAGAAGGTGGCAGAGAAATGTATGTGGTACTAAGAGGCATTAATTATTCAAGGAGTGTCATCAGACTGAAGAAAGCTAGGAAAGTGACTGCAGGACAAGAAGTTTCTGATTCAGGTATTCTAGAAGTTTCAGTTGTCTCAGAATGTGAGATTTTTAGGACATTGTGTTGTAAACTCTGTAAGAATTCTAAGAATTTAGCGTATTTCCTAGGCACAGAAACATGAATGCTCTCTGTTTTTGTTTCTATGTCCTTTTGTGATATCTTCCTATAAGCTATGTGTACAGAAAGGCTGGCAAGAGCTCTCATTTCAAACACTGTATCCCCAACACCTAACATACTACTAGGCCTTTATAGAAGTCAATATTGAATGGAATTGGTAATAAAAAAAAATATCAAAATTGCCTCTAACTGACAAACTTAAAAATACACTGCAGTTTCATTATTCCACCCTGTGCTAGGTTCTTAGCCAGTTCATCCACTCCAAACTGTGCTGGTCTCCATGATCACAGGAAAACTGAGGCAGCCATGCTGACTCCTTCCCCTGCCGATTTCACAAAACAGAAGACAAGCAAACTTGCAAACACACAACACCAAGGGAAGACAGCATCAGCAGCTACTCAGGGAAGTTGAAGTGTGCCCAAGTAAGGAGATCCCTAACTCAGTGTTTAAAACACAGCAAACTGGGGGTAGAAAGACAGCTCGTGGTCAAGAGAGCTTGGTACCTCTGCAGCACTGAGTTCATTCCCAGCTCCCATATTATGCAGCTGACTACTGTCTGTAGCTCCAGCTCCAGGCCATCTGACACCGCTGGCCTCTGGAGGGACTTGGACTCATGTGCGTGCAGAGAGAGAGAGAGACAGAGACAGAGACAGAGAGACAGAGTGAGACAGAGAGACACAGAGAGACAGACACAGAGAGAGACAGACAGACAGAGAGACACAGAGAGACAGACACAGAGAGACACACATAGAGACAGAGAGACAGAGAGAGACAGGGAATAAAATGAATGCTCTCTAAACTGGCATCCTAAAGAGTAGAAAGGAGTCTTAAGTGAGAAATGTATAAAATTTAAAAAATAAAGAAATAATAGTTTATATATTAAAGGAAATAGAAAAATCAGAAACATTAATGCTATGAGAGAATATAACAGTTAAGATACCCAATGTAATGGATTTGTTGTGCAATTAAAATACAGATGGAAAAAACTGAACCTCATTGGCTTGCCTTTCAAGAGCATATAAAAGAAAATAACCTATGTATCTTGAAAAACAATAAATTAACTAAATTAATAGTAATACCAAATATATTTTGACCATAATATTAAAAATTTAAGAGAAACATTAGACCTTGAAAAATAAATTCTCTTTGGAACATTAAAAATGGACTAATCCTATGTAAAACATACAGAATATGGGTGGTTCTACAAATAGAAATAGGCAGTGCACAAGTGACTTTACATTTCTGTGTCTGTGTGTGTGTTGTATGTGCATACATGTCTGCAGATGAGCATGTGTGTACACATGCCTCCAGAGACCAGTGTCAACACCCCAAGTCTTCCTGCCTACTCTCCTGACTACTCTCTGCCTTGTTTTCTGACACCCCACCTCTCGGAGAACCTGGAACTCCCCCATGGCTAGACTGGACTGCAAAGAGCGCCAAGGCTCTGAGAGCCTCCATCTCCTTCCCCAGCGCAGGGTTACAGACACTCATCCTGGGGCGGAGTTTTCACTGGGATCTGGGGGTCTGAATTCTGGTCTTGAAGCTCACAGAACAAGAGATTACTGACTGAGCTAGCTCCCTCCTCCATAGCTATACTAATGTTAAAAAGATTTTAAAAGCAAGAATCACAAATGTATTAAGACCCAAAGGAAAAGCACATGAAGACGAGAACTCAAGCCATTTCCTACACTTGTCCTTCCTCACCCCTTGATGTTTGCCCTGCTCTCTTTGTGCATGTTACACGGTACTTACATGTACATTTGGTTATGTGCACACGTGCACACACACACACACACACACACACACACACACCATTGGCTAGCTTCCCTATAAGAGGGAGAATGTAATGGCTCTTTCTGAGAATGTGTGGCCTCATTTAATACTATGTGTTTGAAGTCCTGCAAAATTTGTAATTCAATGATGTTTAAAGCATACAAATTGGAACACTTACATCACCAGCAAGGAATTACATTCCAAAACAGCTATTATGAAAGATGGTACTGTAGACCACTCATGAGAAGGATGGTGACACTGGTGTTGCCAGCCGGCCTGAGGAGATCTGGGAACCTTTAGGGAACTCCACTTAGGCAAAACCGGACTTTGGCTGCACTGTAGAAACTATTTTTAGGATTCCAGCATTGGAATGTGGTCAAAATATTTTAGTAGATTAAAAGCACAAATTACTAAACAGAGGGGCCCTCAGGAAGGAATACATACCTGACAGCAAGGACCTTATAATTATATAACAAATAATTGCTCATTATCCTTGATCATAAAAGACTTAAAAGTAAAACAAAATAATGACTGTAATAATGATCCCTCTAGGCACGTGGTAACTGTGTCACTGCTGTGGGGCATACCACTGAGGGAGACTGCTTTTAAAGCACAGCAACATGAAACCACACAGAACTGTGGAAAATTGGCTGAACAGTACCCCAACACCCACACTTTCTTCAGAGATGTCCTGTAAAGCCAAGTCCTATCTTATTAGATGTTTGAAAACATTGTTTGCTGTCATATTGCTCCCTTTCATGTATTCTGTGATATTTTCTTCCTTCAGAAGCAAATTCCCACTATTGTGCATGTTTCTCAAAAAACATGTGAGGTTTATTGAAGATTTCATCTGCAGAATCTAGCTCATTATGTAATATTTTAATAAAAAGTAAACTCTTAAATGGGCTACATAAATAACCTAACTTAAGGTCAATAATACATGTACTTTAATATATAGACAAAAAATGTTTAAAATAAATAATATCATGTAGCTATATCGCCAACACAATATCACTAAGTCTCGAGGGCTTTTCTAAGTATGATAACAATAAATATCTATTGACTAGTCCATGTAGACTTTCACTAGTATATGTGATAACAATAAGTATCTATTCACTAATTAACATAAAATTTTACTAGTACATGTGATAACAATAAGTGTCAATTGATTAGTCCACGTGAACTTTCACTAGTACATGTGGTAAACTTTTACTAGTACACGTGATAATAATAAATATCAAGGGGCTAGCCCACATAAACTTTCACTAGTACATGTGATAACAATAAGTATCTATTAACTCGTCTGCATGAAATTCACCAGTACATGTGATAACAATAAGTATCAAGGGGCTAGTCCACGTAAACTTTCACTAGTACATGAGTGGTCATGTACTCACCTAATTGCGTCATTGGTCTCTGAAACAGCTCTCAAATATTCTTTCAGATAATAATAATTAAAGCAATATTTCCGGATCCTAAAGCCACGCCATCGTCTCTGAATCTATTGTCGATAAAAAGATAAAATATGTAAGTAAAAAGATAAAATAGAGTATTGAACATTTTTCATAAAAATATATTCTTAAAACTTAAGATGACTAATAACATCTATCAAATAAATGTCTAATAACGTCTATCAAATAAAGACTTGGACAATGCCCCAACTAGGCATCTTATGCCACCGAGTAAAACCTCTAGTGCCAGGAATGGGCCTCATATTGTTGGGTCACTAGCCAAAGAGGTTGCATGGACCACTCCTCTCAAACATCACAGGATGTTGCCATGGCTATTTGACTGTTTTCCACAACCTAATGGTGAGGTTTTATTGCTGAAGAAGACAAGGTTTGTGTTGGAACACCGAAAAGTCAAACTGATGTCCAACTAAAAGCCTCACCCCTACTGATTAGCATTCATGATGCTGGATGGTACTCTGCACACCACTCTAGGAGAAAAATAATCATCAAGGTCACCTAGCTACCAATCTTGCTACTTACAACAGAGCCGAGTCTGCAAAATATACTGGTGTGATCGCAGCTCAAACAAAATAGGAGTAACCGACTACTTTGATTGGCTTTGAGGCCCACTCCATGAGAGGGACCCACAGTATGACACTGCTAAAGTGGCAAAGAATCTGAGACTAGATCAATCATGAGCCTTGGGGAAAAACCTATTACTATCTTTCTGCTGCAGAAACCTAAGCACAGAATAATCCCTAGTGGCACGCTGTTACACCCATAGATCAGTGCCTCCCTCAACTCTCATGGAGATTAATAGAGAGACCCACAGCTAGATAGTGTGTAGAGAGTGACCGGCTTTGGAGCGTTCAGTCGTTAATGGGATGCCCTTATCAGACCTCTCTCCTCAAGGCTCAGAAATCTAAGTGGAAGAGGAGGTAAAAGGAGCTAAGAGGCAGAGGTGGCAGATTACTCCAAAGAAACAGAAGCTTCTAGATACAATCCGACTGATCCACATATTAACTCACAGAACTATGACAGCATGTACAAGATCTGAACAGAGTCAAAGCAGAAAAAATATCAGCCCCAAGAAAGGGAAGTGGACACAAAGGCCCACCCCTAACCATCTGCAATTGATAATTTCTGGGAGAGGGAGACTCAGGTTCTCCAGCGGAGTATCACTTGCTATGTCAGCCACACTCCAGGCCAGATCTCATGCCTGGGACGAGCTTACCAACACTACATGGACTTCATGGGGTTTGTGTGCTTTCTGTTTTACTATTTGCTTTATTGATTTTCTGTTTGAAAATTTGTCTGCTTTGAGATTTTCTCTCTCTCTCTCTCTCTCTCTCTCTCTCTCTCTCTCTCTCTCTCTCTC
>NW_021604588.1:19201781-19269653 GCF_004785775.1 Grammomys surdaster
CTCTCTCTCTCTCTCTCTCTCTCTCTCTCTCTCTCTCTCTCTCTCTCCCTCCCTCCCTCTCCCTCTCTCTGTTGTTGTTTTGAGGTAAAGAGAATCTAGGACAAATTGGGGGAAGAAAAAGCATATGTACAAATTTAAAAAAAATAGAAATTCTCAAGAATAAATAAAAGCACAAAAAACATTTTGGAATTTTTTTTCTATGAGTATAGTTAGTACATTAGTTGTAGATGTAAGTGGTGTCAATATATTTGTTATAAGATATCACAAAGATGAAAATTAACTATCTGCTATTGTAACTTGTGTGTGGTTGCTCTGTGTGTGTGGTATGTATACATGTGTGCTAGCATGTCTCATGTGTGGGTGCATGTGTGCGTAGACACATGTCAAGGCCAGAAGTTGAAGTCAGATATTTCCTTGATCACTGTCCCCATTATTCACTTTGGTAGCTTCTCCAGCTAAAGCCAGATCTTGCTGGTTCGACATGTCTAGCTAGCCAGCTTTCCCCATACCTCGTCTCTCCCTTTCAAGCACTGGGGTTACAGGCATAGGCCACCATTCCCACTGCTCTTATACAGATACTGGGGATCCAAAGCCCTATTCTCATGCTTATAACAGAAGATGTTTGTCCACTGAACCTTCTTTCTGGCCTTGAGGTTGCTTTCCTAGGTATTCAATCACAGCAACAGAAAAAGCAAAGAATAAAACTACTAACTGCACTGTAGATTGTTTTAGATCTAATTAAAGTAAATTGTTAAATGAGTGTCTTTAAATGATATTTTTGCTCTTTTATTTATTTTTAACTTTATTTTTTATTTTTTGTACTATAATTATGTTATTTCCCCTTCCCTTTCCTCACTCTAAGCCCTGTTCTCTTTCAAATTCATGGTGGCTTTTTCTTAAATTGTAGTTATACATATTCACAAGGGCTTGGGTTCACATCTTTAGTTCCATGAATCGGGGAAAACCCTAATAGCTAACGTTGGCTTTACTTATTTTTCACTTTGAATAGCAGCTCTCTAGTAGCCCAGGCTGGCCTTAGACCCACTATGGAAGCCAGGCTGTCTTCAACTTTATAGTCTTGCCTTGGTTTCTCGAGTGCTGGGCTGATAGGTCCTGGCAGGTATGCCTGGTACTGTGCTGCATCTTGACCATGACTTCGAATACTGGTTGAACAATGTTAACAACAGCTGACTTCTTGTGTGTCAGGTGAGATCCTAAGCATTTTACTTCGGTGTTTTATCTTCAGAACATTTCTATGTGCAAAATATTATCTCATCATAGAAAACAGCTTATGTAATTTTCCTATAATTATTCAGCTCTCAGATGTATCTAGCCATTGAGCTGGAGTAGTCACAAATCTAATCTTCTAGTTGTTACAAATATAATTGGAAAATAAATGAATTACAATTTTTAACCAATGAAACTTCTTTTTGAAGCTATCTTCTTTTTGTATCACTCACAGAGATCCAAACAGTTTTATTTTTACCAAAAGACATAGCTATACTTTTCTGATCTGAGAGAAGTGCTAGAGTCCTGTGGTCACACACTTAGTAAGCTCCAAGTTTCTCAGACATTCTCAGGCATCATGAGAATCTGTCTCCTTTGGTCCTATATCCACCCATTTTCCTGATAATTCAGGCCTCAATATAGAATGTGGTATCATGTCGTGGACAAAAAGAAAAAAAAAAAAGAGTCTGCACTTATCTACAAGAAGAGAAGAAGACACCGAGACCCACTGCTCGTCTCCCTTAGGTTTAACTGTGCAATGACTCACACATGAACAATTGTCCTGGAGGATACAGTCTTCCTAAATGTAGCAGTTTCAAGGCTGCAAGGATGTCTCTCTTCTCTAAATGTATTTTCATATTTAGTACAAGAATCTAGTGCCCAGTTCATGGAGTTTTATCTCCAAACTGTTCTTGTTTTGCTTTGCTTTCTAGTTTAGCTAAAGGATATTTACATGCATGTAAGTAAAATGTTGAATCAATACTCAATAAACAGCAATGCTGTCTGAAAGTGTTTTAGTCAGGGTTTTACTGATGTGAACAGACACCATGACCAAGGCAACTCCTTATAAGGACAACATTTAATTGGGGGTGTCTAACAGGTTCAGAGGTTCACTCCATTATCATCAAGGTGGGAACATGGCAGCATCCAGGTACACATGGGGGAGGAGCTGAGAGTTCTACATCTTGTTCCAAAGGCAAATGGAAAGACTGCTATCTTCCAGGCAGCTAGGACGAAGATCTCAAAGCCCAACCCAATAGTGACACACTTCCTCCAACAAGGCCACACCTATTCCAACAATGCCACACCTCTGAATAGTGCCACTCCCTTGGGCAAGCATACTGAAACCATCACAGAAAGAATTTTTCTTTGTGATTTAAAAAGTCATTTTACAGTCTGGTATATATAGGGATTTTAATACTTTAGTCAGCATTTCAGTGTGGAAAAAATGACTAAAACAGAACAAAACAAAAAACCAGCACAACAATTATGAGTGTATTAAACTAGAGACAGAAGTAACAACGAAATGCAATGTAGCTACATTGAGAGCGTGTCAACAAAATGTTTTTCAAGTTCTCTTAATTTGCTTTTTCAATTTACTTGTTATTTATTTTAACTATGGAAGAGCTGAAAATGTGTGCAGTGCTTGTAGAGCCAGAAGGTACCATATCCCCTAGGGCTGGAGTCACACGCAGATGTGAGCCATCTGATGTGGGCAGGTACTCAGAGCCAAGTCTATGAAAGAGCAGCAATAGCAAGCTTCTCAAATGAGCTCATTCCTAGATCAGCTCTTTAAATCAAAAAAAAAGTTTTGAAATTATATAATATTTAATTTAGAAATTCTCCATTATGAAACCAAAATCATGTAACAGTGTCTGACAATATGGAGGAATTGGTACAAACCACTTTCCAATGAAACAGAGAAACAAATCAGAATATACATATATAAACAATACATGTAAATAAGAAAGCATTTTCTTGGTTCATTTAATTTAATGCTCTAACTTCATGCTGAAGTATATACATTAGGAGCTTCGGTTGAAAGAAGAGAGAATTGATGTATAGTGTGGTCAAGTGATTGCCTAAGGTCACAAGGGTGTCTGGGTGGCTTCCCTCATTGCAGCATTCTGATGTTTACATAGCAACTGAATGATAAGAGAACACTTGGAGATAAGGCCCAAGGAAAATGTATCACTCACTGATGGTGCTGACGATAGCTCATTCCTAAAAATACTACTAAATCCAAATAAAATTAAATTTTCAGCAGACATCAAGATGTGGGAGAGGAGTGAACGTGGTGGCTAAGGGTCTGTGAATGACAGAGCAGACAGAGACTGAGGCTATTTAAAAGAGAAGCAACCTGTGAGGACAAACACAAATTGGCTGAGTCACCTATCCTAACACCTAAAGGAACTCTTGAGATTAGGGGATGGTGGGGTGGAGGGGTGAGGTGGAGGATGTGGGAAGACATAATTCCAACGGCTCCTTGCTTTTCCAACTCTAGCAAGCACTGGATACAACCGCATCTGCACAGGCTCAAATGGAACTTCTGAGACCCTGATATTCTTGCACATATCCCATTTGTGAAATCTTTTATTCACAATTGTATTCTAAAGGACATAGTAAGTGATAGTTAAGATAAACATGAAAAATCACCCATGCTAAAGATAGTCAGGGTTACTGTTGCTGGGATGAAATATCATCATCAAATCAAGATGGAAAGGAAAGGGTTGATTCTGCTTACACTTCCACACTGTACTGTATCATTGAAAGAAGGCAGGGAAGGAACTCAAACAGGGCAGGAATCTGGAGGCAGGAATTGATGCAGAGGCCAGGAGTGGTGCTGCTTAGTGCCTTGCTCTTCCTGGCTTGTTTGGCCTGCTTTCTTAGGGAACTCAGTACCACCAGGCCAGGGGTGGCCCACCCACAATAGGCTGAGTCTTCCCTTATAAGTCACTAAGTAATAAAATGTTCTACAGGCCTTCCTGCAGCCTGGTTTTCTCGATTAAGATCCCCTTTTCTTTGATGACTCGAGCTTGTGTGAAGCTAACATTAAACTAGCCATCACAATAACTTGGGTGGATTTGTATAGATGTATGTACAGAAGGAGCTGGAGGATCAGAGCCTTGGGTGAGCAAAGGGAACAGCTGTCAGGGAAGGGAAGGGGTTGAAATTCATTGTGCTTCATGTATTTCCAAGTGTAACACTAATAGATTCTGTTCTCACACTCTTCGTGAACAAGGCATGGTCTCATGTTAAACAGGAAGAAACCAAGGTGGAGTAATTTACTCCAGAGCATCTATTCATTCCAAAAGTAAACAACAAAGTCAGAACACAAACTCATTCCTGTGCTGCTCTGAGGTGCACACTTTTTGCACTACTGTCTTATGTGTACCTTATAAGGAGAAAGAGCCTCTAAGTCTAAAGACACGTTTCTAACATGCAGAGAGGCTAGCATAAAGGTGCTGGTTAGTATAGACGGGTCATGTAGGTCAGGATGTGGCTGTCCTTCTTGTGTGAGTGTAACCAACAGAAGGCATATTTGTATATTTCCTATTGATATTCAAGTCCCAGTAAGTGGGATTTTTTTTAAACCACCTTCATGATTCGCAATAAATTTTACAACACTGTCTTTCTTAATTTCAAGGTGAATAGGTGACAACTTTAAAAAAAATTAAAAAAAATGGTTAGTATTCATGCCCTTCAAAGTAATTAGGAACTTTCACAAGTGATTGGAATAAAACAATTATTGTCATTGATCAGCTCTGAACAGATAATTTTAAACAAAGTCATTGTGTGCTCAGCAGATTACAGCTTGTTAACTGGCAAGTTCTAAATGACCTCTTAAGCTCGTCAGATCAGTGATGCATACTCCTCATTAAGTAACACCACATTGTAAGTGGTCTTATAAATAATGTTTATTTTAAGCACTGAAACAAATGGCAAAACCCTGATATATCAAAAGGCATCTGCTCACAGAACAGAGTTTCTTCCACTGTGTTTATCTTTATTCCCCCAAATCCATAGTAATCTGAATGTCAATAGAAGAGAAACAACAGTCTTTTTTCCTAAAATAAAAGTGAAGGAAGCCTGGAGAGCAAGCCCGCTGACAGTGTCCTGCCCAGGGTGAAGGCCCCTGTGTACATCCTGAAAATATGGTGGCATGCCTTCATCCTCAGCTCTTATCTTTGCTTTCTCTGTGAATTGACTTAAGTGCTTTGCATATGTAACTGTAGTAACAGGAAGAGGGCAGAGACACTCACTGGCATGGGGACAGAAGCATCATGAGGTATACACTTACCGTTGTGGACAGGGTCCCTTCCTATCTTCATACCAATATTCAAGTTTGGGGAACCTTTGTTTCTGTGACTGAGACCCATGCTCTTCATTCTGTAACCACAGAACTGTAATCCCCAGCCTAAGAGACCTTCAGTATCCTCTGTCTAACAAAAGTTTTACCACTGTGTCTCCTTCAAATCACCAAAATCATTATTGTAAATCACCCTTACTACATGGCACAGTAAATATGAATAGAATCATAAGTAGTCTACAGAACTGAGATGCAGCTTTATGTATATGTATTTGGCTACTTTTTAGTAGAGTCACTATATGAATTTTTCTTACACTCTTTATGTTTTAGACATGAAAGAAGCAAAGGAAATGATAATTGGATATTGTGATTTACATTAATTTATAGCTGTAAAGGTAAGTGAGTCACTAAAGTTATAGCACTTTGCAAATCAGTTTTAAGTCATTTTTAGTGTTCATCTTGCTGTTCTGGATTTATTTTCCATAAAGCCTGCACTTCAGTCTGAACTGAAGTGATTAGGGTGCTAAAATCAAGACAAATCACTCAAAATAAGAGTCCTCTGGCCCCCTCCCAGCACCAGTGGCTTTACAATGGAATGACACCTGATTGACAAGTGTTCCAGGACAAAAGGGACTCTCCAGGAACCAATCAATTACATTTCTAGTCCAGTCCATCCCTGCCCCAGTGCCTACTCAGGGATTTAAAGATTTTAAATATCCCCAGCAAAAGCAAAAGTAATTTCTTTTAACAAGGGTGCTCACTCCTTAGTGATGTAGAGACAAATTGCTTAAGTCAAAGGACTTCCATACACAGGGAAGAGGAGACAATTCTGACGATCACCCTGAGATATCTATGTAACAACTTCTCTAAGTCAAGCACTGGGAAGTGAAGGCTAAAGAGACTGTCATGGGCCCCAGGGGACTTCCAACATCGCTATGGTGGGGCTGGCATGGAAATCAGTAAGGATAATAAGGTGTTATCTGTTCTAGTAGAAAAATATGTCTATGGTGAGGTAGAGACATAAAAGGCCAGAGAGTGATGGTCTCTACAGGGAGAGGGAGTCATAAATCCCGCAGAAAAAAAGATGGACCCCTTAAAAACACAGCAGTCAGGGGGTGGGTATCTATTGTATAAACAGAACTGCGTTCATGGACTTTGTCCCTCATTACCAAAGTATGGACACTTATTTAGTACTGGCTGTGAATAAGTCTTTACAACTGCTCAGCTCCATGAGCCTCTGCCTATGGAATGATGTTTGTCCCATTAGCAAAGTTTTTAACAGACTACCTAAGAGAAACCCCACTGCTCACTGTGATCAGCTAATCTTAAAATTCAGTCTTTGTTAGAGGATCATTTACAGCCTCTACACACGTCAGCCTTGTCATACTCTGTGACAAAGTTACCTCTTCAAGAGCCTGTGAACTTGTAAAGGTGCGTGCATGCACACTTGTTAATGTTAATATTGGTATGTGCTGGTGGGCACTCACATGGTAGTCAGAAGCAGAAGTGGGTCTTCATCAATCTTTCTCCAGCCAGCTTTTTTTTTTTTGAGGTAAGGTCTCTCCGTGAACCCAAAGCTCATCAATTTGCCTATGCTGGCTGCCTAATGAACTTTAGGGACCAGCATGTCTCTACCCTGCCAGCTCTGGGAAAGTACCACCACCACGCTCAGCATTTTACAGGAGTTCTGGGGATCAGAATTCAATTCCTCATGCTTGCAAGTCAAACAGTTACCATTGAAGCTATATTGCCAGCCCAAAAGCCATGTGTCTATCAGAAAATTAGCACATAAAATGAACACAGACATGATAGCAAAAAATTCCTTGCTGGAAACAAACGTTATTATTGTTAAATCATATGAATAACTTTCAAATGCATTAGATGAGGTAGGACTCTTAGATCTCAGAGCCATGTTCATGTATTTATCATGATATGTCCATATCGTGACGTATGAACACTGATGCATTACTTCATTAATGCTTACGGTCTTCCTTTAGCTATGGCTCAGAGGTCCCCGACACTGTGAAGTGCAGGCATTTATAACCACACGGTTTACGGTTTACATTTTCCTCTCTTGGCAGTGCTGCCAGGGATTTAGCATAGCTAACTTTTTAACTAGTGTTCCTCCCCCTCCTCCAGTAGCATAGCAACCAGATTTGCATTACTCTGCTTTGCTCGGCTTATTAAAAGGGAATTCAGGGCACAATTGACTTTTCATCTGTTTAACAAGTGAAGAAATATTTACCCTGACAGCCATTTCATTGTAGAGATTCATCTTCATAGTATAATATGCTGCCTGTGAATCAAGAAAAAAAGAAAAGACGGCATAGATTTCAGTTACAGAAAGACAGTGCAGCCTATTTTTACATATAAAGGATAAGAATCTTTATACATAATACATAATAAGAGTTCTGGGCTTAGAAAATGAAATCAAACTTTGTATTGAAGAGATAGGCTTCCTAATACATAATGCAAGCTTAACCAGAAAAATCTATGGTAGTCAAACTCAGAGCTAATGGAGATATATGATCATAAAATGCTCTCCGCTGAGTTTGATAATCAATGGTGCTCTACTGAGAATAGAATAACAAAGCAGAAATATTCACAAGTGCTGGTGACACGTCGTATTGTATGATTTATTCACTGGGGTTCTTTTAGCCAAAACTCACAGGAACATAAAAGGAATTCATATTTCAAGACGTCGGGTTTAATGAAAAATTCAAAGAAATGCTGTCTTCAGTCGAAACCATTCAAGGATACGGATGCAGTGATGGGGCAAAATTGTGCCTTCCAACCAACTATGTGAGAAGCTATGTGCTTAGCTGCCTCCCGAGTCAGCCTTGGGAATTTTGTTTCATTTAGTATTCATTTTACCTCCATAAAATCACAAATATAATGATACCACGTTCCAGCAAATCCCTTGGTAGAGGGAAGGTTTCCTAAACTCTTGGTTTCCAAGAAAGACACTCATCTATTAATGCCCCGATCTATGTTCAATAAGGAAGCATTTAACAGTGCTTCTAATTCTAATAAAAGTATTGTGTTGAGTTAAATTTACCTATCTGCTCTGTCTTTTAATTAAAAATAAAAAGTCACAGAGCTCACCATGGCAAAATCATCAGTAAAAGCATTCACATATGTATTTTCTCAATGTGATATTCTTTACAGAAAACACACACACACACACACACACACAGAGAGAGAGAGAGAGAGAGAGAGAGAGAGAGAGAGAGAGTGTTAGTTTACTCTGGAGCTAAATATGATTGACGATAGATCAGGAACCTCAAATTTTATTCCATGTTTCTACACAGTAACACGGTAGCACAGTTTTAATAACAGTTTTAATAGAGAACAAGGAAAGTCAGGGCACAACCCACTGGTACATCCAGCATGGAGGAGGGTCACAGCAAAGCAGGGAAATACTAGCTTTGGCCTCAGATCTTCTGATGAATTCTTAGCCGTTGGCTGGTAGAAGCCAGAGGCTTTTTAATCCACTCTGAAAGGTTTATATGCTAGTCAGAAGAATGTTAGGTCAGACACAGAGGTGGGCAAAGAATGAGTAAGAAATCTGAAGCTGTCAAGGCAAATTGTAACTGTGATCTGGACCTGCAATGGTCTAACTCTCCACAGGCACTGACTTTCTGATCAGCTCATTGCCTTTCAGAACAGCCAGTGTAAGTGTGTGGCCCTTCCCAAGAGCTTTCCTTTATAAAAATACAACCGCATGCATTTTTATCCAATCAAAAGTCACGCAGGTAAGAGAACTCCACCCTAGCTTATGAGTGCTAAGCTTTCTGGGAAGAAAAATAGGACAGAAAAACTCAACCCTCTACATGGCCACTTCTTCCTCATAATGGACAAGAATCTGTACATCTAACTAGCTTGTGGGAGTCGCCTAGTCTGATCCAGAGCAAATTGTGGAGAGCCACAGGGATGTGTGATTCAGCAACAGTCTGTGTAATTAAAAAACAGAGGATTGCAATATGTTATTTACATTACTGCCTTTACCATCTCTGTCTTCCTTACACCAAATGTGGCATAATTCCTGTTATTGAGGTGAATTAAAGTACTTACTTTCATATTGTATTTATTTATTCAAGTCAGGCTGAAGCTGGCACTGCCAGAAAGATGGCTCACAGCTGTGAGGAGCCCATACGACTCTTCCAGAAGACCTGAGTTCCGTAGTTCCCAGCCTCCACAACAGCTCTAATTCCAGGTCAAGGCAAACATCCCTCATCTGTCCTGTGCAGATTCTCGTGCACACACACCCATATACACACGTATACACATAATTAAAGATAAAATATTGTTTAAATGTGAATGCATTTCAAATGATTTAAATTGTACATTTTATTACATGTAACACTCAAATATTATTTGAACTATGCACATCTATGTGCAATCTCAGAGACGTAGGTACACATGTCATATTTTCCTGTCACTCAATTTCGTCTTTTTCTAGTCTGAACAATGCTTTATTTTGTTATATTAATGTTTCCATGTAGTTGGATAAACAGAGAATATGGTAGCAACTCATAAGTGAAACTAAAAAAAAACTATTGCCATTTATCAGCAAACAGAATTTTTACTTTTTTTTTTTTTTTTACTATTTACCCGTCTTTTATCCCTTTCTTATAGAGACCCTGAGTACATTTTAAATAGGAAGGTAACATATGTGGTAATACTAAGTATAGGGAAAGTACCTTGTTTCACTATAATGCAAATAAGGTGCCTACTCACTGATGCCAAAATGGAATGGATAAAAAAAAAAATGGGAAAAAGAAGGTGAAGAAGATTGATACCTTGTGTGCACGGCAGAGTAAGAATCCTTGAGGTCAACAGAGTACGAATATCTGAAGTCAGAGGCTATAATATGATCAATGACAACCTCCTATGGTCTTTGCCAAAACCACTTGGGCCAATTTTTAGAATATTCTTCAGATGAAAATGTACTTATTTATCTGATAAATATTTTTCTGATATGGCTAATACTCATGTGGAATTTCTAATTTGGCAAAATTTGACCAAAGTGGTCCTGTTTGTGGTTTATAAGAGCCATCCTTTCTGATCTGCTGGCCACTGGTTCTGTTCAGTAAAAGACCATACTGTGGGCATTGGGAGACTGGATACAAGCTGCCTCTAAGAAGCCTTTGAGCCCTTAGCTCACACAGTGGCTATGCTCCTGTATTTTGCTTGGAAGACTTGAGTCCCTTTCTACATCCACCCTTTCTGGTTATCCTCTGAGCATACTCAGGCTGTTTTCTCTGTGAACTGTAATGTTCATACTCATTTCTTATTTTTACTCCATGCAGATACCCTCATCACAGTGACATGTACAAAGTAATATTTTTATTAAGTCCTTTGAAATAAAAAAAAAGACCTTCACAAATTCCTAGTTGTGTAACATGAAAACTTTAACAGTAATGAACAACTTGAATGTATTATCTCCAGGAGTGAGTGTGATGAAATTCTAAGCCAAAGCATGTAGCACACAACTGTTTCATTTCTCCAGTAGAATAATGATTGCTGGCAAGAATGTGTCTATATCGCTTTGTCTCTCTGCTTCTCTGTATCTCTTTCTTACACTTTCCTTCTCTCTCTATGAAGTAATTTATAATGAGGAGTCAGATAAATGAGAACAACTCTCATATTGGGAAAGTCTAACAAAGTTCAAAATTTTTAAGTTATATTTTAATATATGGTTTGTTTCTTTAGTAAACTATAAAGTAATGTTTTCTACATATGTGCTATTATCTCTATGTTATTGCCCTACCTCAACTCTTTGTTGCTTCCCCTCCCCCTCCCTCTTCTGTTCTATCAAGTCTACTCCTTTCCCAGCTTCCTTCTGGGTGATGATGCCATGATAAAAAACAAAACAAAACAAAACAAAACAAAACAAAAGATAGTCAAACAAAACAAAGCAAAGCAAACCTGTTCTGCCTCCTGACTCAAGGTTCTCATCTCCTGAGGACTGCTATTGTGCCAAGCCTTTGACCATAACCTATGCAGTACAGGTCACTCGATGGATGAGCTCACACTGCCAGGCCACCTCAGTCTAGCTCCAATCTCCTCTGAAATCCACATGTCAGCCTCCTCCATTTTACTCCTTGAAAGACAAGTGTCTACTAGAAGGCTTTTCCGTTGGGTGGGTCAGATCTCTACTCTTCTTTGGGTTTGGCTTACATCTTTTATGCACAGTCACAGTGGGGCAGGAACAAACCCTATGTTAGCTCATCTTTCCTTTCTTGTTAAGCATTTTGAAAGAAATTAAGAAGAGAGAGATGAGAGTTAAGGAATAAATGTCCAACTCATTCAGAAGCATCATGTTTGACATAACAGCACCCTCACGTTCATGTGTGGCCAGCACTTACCAAAGCTCAGGGAGCATGGAGGATTTAGAAGCCCTCCACACAGAGGCTGCAGCTTGCAGCTTTGTTTTCCATGCTGCTGCCACTCTGAGTGCGTGACTGATCGTTGCAATGACTTCCTATTAGATAATCATTTGTGCATGTTTTGCCTTGTTTTCAGGCAAACCATCTCACTGTGGTTGGCAGCACTGATTTCTAAAATAACCTCTTTTTTGACATAAAAACTAAATCCAGCTCTATTCTTCCTCATAGTTGTCATTAGTATAACGTTTAGGAGCAGGTGAACCAATGAATTTACTTCATGATTGCGATGAAAATCATCAGAATTTTACATGAATAACTTAGAATTTTAAGTCAGCTCATGTTTGTTGTCTATTTTGAAGTGCAAGACTGTGAAGAGAAAGAATTGACACATCTTGCTCTTTTCTCGAACACTAAAAGTGAGGAACGCTCACTACATTGCAACAGATTTGGAAATCCCAGGAAGAGAAAAGCCAAGAGAGTGGGATATTTCCCATCTATAGAAGAAGCCTTTGTCTAATGCAAACTTAAAAGTCTCTAGAAGCTGTTATGTCAGTTTCTTATTAGTTTAAAATTAGTGGCACATTTATATAGTCTTTTTCTATAATAAGAACAAATCAGCACTTATCATAAAAACATACAGTGGAATGTGAGAGTTGATTTTTTTTACACTGTTTAAAGTCATGTAAAGTTCCTTTCTTTATTATTCAGTTAAATGTTCTATCAAATATCAATCCTTTGTAAGAAATGTAGAATGGTTTATTACTTAACACTGTGAGCTTTGAATCTCCAGCTATGTAGTAAATAATTTTGTAGATTGAACAATAATGTTTTAAAATCAAATTACATTTACCAGTAAAACAGTTCTACCATGAAGCTATGAATGCATGTCACTGACTGGATGATTGCAATTTAAATGATAGGACCAACTTACATACAATACTTTCACAGTAGTGTATTGAATTAATCATGTATTACAATAGTCTTTATAGTTCCAAACTGCCCTGAGACTGTGCTAGAGAAAGAATATTTGATATAGAGCATAGTAGTATTTACATAATAGCAAAGCCAAGATAAAAAAGCCTCTTAAAGTACCATGTTAGATGTGAACTATGCCCCATCAACTCATAGCTTTTGGCCCAGCCTCAAGGCAATAAAAGAAGGAAGAAGTAAAGTCTGAAAGATTCTGAGTCATCTAAAACATGAAGAAAGATATTATCTGCGTATGTCACTTCACAGAACATTCCGAGGAGCAAGTGAATGCAATAAATTGCTTTAAGCTTCCCTTTTAAATGCAGAGAATTGTAGTATGAAGGTCACATCCAATCCTGGCCAGCCCTCTGCTGTTCTCCACATTCCCTGGGTCACGAGATAAGCATCCTCAGGGCTTTCACTTTTCTAATACCAAGCTCATCCCTGGAGCTTCATTCACAGTTTACTCCAAATTCAAGTTCAAGGGTCATTTTCTTGACCTGCAGAGACTGCATTAATGGTCCATTTGCACAGCTGTTATCTATAGGTATCTCAAGAGAAGGTGGTGGTGTATAAGAAATGAGATGAGGTTGTCCTATGGCTTCTAAATGCATGCACATGTGTGTTCCTATACACATAAGAACATGCATACAGATGCACATATGAAAGAAAATGTTTGAGAAACAAGAAAGTGATAATAGGAACTTTTTTCTCTGAGTACAGAAAACCGAGTGACCATTGTATGGAAGTCTTTTATGCTCATTTGCAACTTTTCTACACAATCAAAACTGCTTCAATATTACTTTTTAGGTGGCCTTAAATAACAATAAAGGTACAGTGAATTTTTCAAAAGAAATCTGGGTGCCAAAACTGGAAATTAAAAAGAAGAAAGCAAACTTGGGTCTAAAAATTAGCACTAAAAGGCATCAAAAGAAATATGTTTGGGAGGTTAGTGTGTGTCATCACATTCGAGTGGGGATTAAGAGAAGGAAGGCTGCCCTGCTGGAGCTGTGTGGTCTTCTCCAAGTGAGAGTTGCAGGCAAATGCAAGTACTCAACTTTGGGGAGGAGAAGGGGGAATTTATTTGCAGTAGCCTCAAGAAATACAGTATTTTCAAAACATAGTTTGTGCTGGTCTCAATCTAAGCCCCGGAGCTGAGGCTGTCCCACAGTCTTCTGCACCCAAATCCTGTCAGGAGAGAGCAAGTCTCCCAGGAGAGGTCTCATTCCTAAGCCCAGAGGTAAGATCACTACTTTTGCTCCAATAATTATTCAAAGCAGGATCTGTCAGGAGTACACAGTGCACAGGATCAGCAGAGCAGCTGGAGACGGGATCCTTCCAGTCTTCATCTATGCCTGAAAACTAAGGCTGTCCCACAGCCCTCCACACCCATATCCCACCCAGGAGAGAGCTGATCTCCCCAGGAGTGCTGACACACCTAAGATAATAGGCTCACAAGCCCACAGGAGGGACAACCTCCAGTCAGAGACAGCAAGACCAACTAACACCAGAGATAATCAGATGGTGAGAGGCAAGCACAAGAACCTAAGTAACAGAAACCAAGGCTAATTGGAATCATCAGAACCCAGTTCTCTCACCACAGCAAGTCCTGAATACCCAACACATTGGAAAAGCAAGATTCAGACTTAAAATCACTTCTCATGATGCTGATAGAGGACTTTAAGAAGGACATAAATAACTCCCTTAAAGAAATATAGGACACAGATAAACAGGTAGAAGCCCTTAAAGATGAAACACAAAGATCCCTTAAAGAAGTAATTCTCTAAGGAAAACACAACCAAACAGGTGAAGGAATTGAACAAAACCATCCAGGATCTAAACATGGAAATAGAGACAATAAAGAAATAACAAAGGGAGACAACCCTGGAGATATAAAACCTAGGAAAGAAATCAGGAGTCATAGATGCAAGCATCACCAACAAAATAAAAGAGACAGAAGAGACAATCTCAGATGCAGAAGATACCATACAAAACACTGACACAACAGTCAAAGAAAATGCAAAATGCAAAAAGCTCCTAAGACAAAACATCCAGGAAATCCAGGACACAATGAGAAGACCAAACCTAAGCATAATAGTTGTAGAAGAGAGCAAAGATTCCCAACTTAAAGGGCCAGTAAATACCTTCAACAAAATTATAGAAGAAACTCCCCTAACTTAAAGAAAGATATGCCCCTGAACATACAAGAAGCCTATAGAACTCCAAACAGACTAGACCAGAAAAGAAATCACTCCAGTAACATAATAATTAAAACATCAAATGCACAAAACAAAGAAAGACTATTAAAAGCAGTAGGGGAAAAAATTCAAGTAACATATAAATGCAGGCCTATCAGAATTATACCAAACTTCTCACCAGAGATTATAAAAGCCAGAAGATCCTGAGCATGCAGACCGTAAGAGAACACAAATGTCAGCTCAGGCTACTATACCCAGCAAAACTTTCAGTTAACTCAGATGGAGAAACCAAGATATTTCATGACAAGACCAAATTTACACAATATCTTTCCACAAATCCAGCCATACAAAGGATAGAAAACTCCAACACAAGGAGGGAAACTATACACTAGAAAAAGCAAACAAACCCAAAAGAAGATAGCCACAAAAACAAAATTGCACCTCTAACAACAAAAATAACATGAAGCAACAATCTCTTTTCCTAAATATTTCTTAACATGGACTTAATTCCCCAATAAAAAGACATAGAATAACAGACTGGATATGTAACCAGAACCAAGTATTTTCCTGCATACAGGAAACACACCTCAGTTACAAAGACAGACCCTACCTCAGAGTAAAAGGCTGGGAAATTTATTTTCAAGCAAATATTCCCAAGAAACAAACTGGAGTAGCCATTTTAATACCGAATAAAATCGACTGTCAACCAAATGTCATAAAATAATAATAATAATAAGGACACTTCATACTCATCAAAAAAAAAAAAACCTACCAAGATGAACTCTTAATGCTCCAATTGCAAGGGCACCCACATTCATAAAAGAAACTTTACTAAAGCTCAAAGCACACATTGCACCTCACACAATAATAGTGGGAGACTTCAACACCCCACTCCCATCAATGAACAAATCATGGAAACAGAAACTAAACAGAGACACAGTGAATCTAACACCAGTTATGAACAAAATGGATTTAACAGATATCTATAGAACATTTCATCCAAAACAAAAGAATATACCTTAGTCTCAGCACCTCATGGTGCCTTTTCCAATACTGACCATATAATTTGTCCCAAAGCAGGCCTCAACGGATACATGAAGAATGAAATAATCCCATACATCCTTTCAGATCACCATGGACTCAGGCTGATCTTCAATAACAACAAAAACAACAGAAAGCCCACATACACAAGGAAGCTGAACAATACTCTACCTAATGATAATTTGGCCAAGGAAGAAATAAAGAAAGGAATTAAAGACTTTTTAGAATTCAATGAAAATGAAGGCACAATATACCCTTCTGGTACACGATGAAAGCAGTGCTAAGAGGAAAACTCATACCTCTGACTGCCTCCAAAAAGAAACTGAAGAGAGCATACACTAGCAGCTTGACAACACATCTGAAAGCTCTAGAACAAAAAGAAGCAAATACACCAAAGAGGAGTAGATGGCAGGAAATAATCAAACTCAGGGCTGAAATCAACCAAGTAGAAACAAAAAGAACTATACAAATAATCAACCAAAACAGGAACTGATTCTTTGAGAAAATCAACAAGATAGATAAACCCTTAGCCAGACTAACCAGAGGGCAAAGAGACAGTATCCAAATTAACAAAATCAGAAATGAAAAGGGAGACATAACAACAGAAACCGAGAAAATTAAAAAAAAATCATCAGATCTTACTACAAAAGCCTATACTCAACAAAACTGGAAAACCTGGATGAAATGGACAGTTTTGTAGACAGATACCAGGTACCAAAGTTAAATCAGGAACAGATAAACCATCTAAATAGTACCAAAAACCCCTAAAGAAATAGAAGCAGTCATTAAAAGTCTCCCAACCACAAAAAGCCCAGGACCAGATGAGTTTAGTGCATAATTCTATCAGACCTTCAAAAAAGACCTAATACCAACACTCTTCAAACTATTTCACAAAATAGAAATACAAGGAACACTACCAAATTCATTCTATGAAGGCACAATTATGCTTATACCTAAACCACACAAAGACCCAACAGAGAAAAAAAACTTCAGACCAATTTCATTTATGAATATCGATGCAAAAATACTCAATAAATTTCTCCCAAACTGAATTCAAGAACACATGAAAATGATCATCCATCATGATCAAGTAGGATTCATCCCAGACATGCAGGGAAAATTCAATATTCAGAAATCCATCAACATAATCCACTATATAAACAAACTCAAAGAAAAAGACCATATATGATCATTTCATTAGATGCTAAGAAAGTGTTTAACAAAATTCAACATACCTTCATGATAAAAGTCTTGGAGAGATCAGGAATTCAAGATCCATACCTAAACATAGTAAAAGCAATTTACAGCAAACCAGTAGCCAACATCAAACTAAATGGAGAGAATCTTGAAGCAATCCCACTAAAATCAGGGACTAGAAAAGGCTGCTCACTCTCTTCCTACCTATTCAATATAGTTAAAAGTCCTAGCCAAAGCAATTATACAACAAAAGGAGGTCAAAGGGATACAAATTGGAAAGGAAGAAGTCAAAATATCACCATTTACAGATGATATGATAGTATATTTAAGTGACCCCAAAAATTCTTCCAGATACACAACTTCAACAAAGTGGCTGGATATAAAATTTACTCAAACAAATCAGTATCCTTCCTCTACACAAAGGATAAACAGGCTGAGAAAGACATTAGAGAAACGACACCATTCACAATAGTCACAAATAATATAAAATACCTCGGTGTGGATCTAACCAAGCAAGTGACAAATCTGTATGATAAGAACTTCAAGTCCCCTAAGATAGATGGAAAGTTCTCCCATGGTCATGGGTTGGCAGGATTAATAAAGTAAAAAATGGCCATCTTGCCAAGAGGAATCTACAGATTTAATGCAATCCCCATCAAAACTCCAGCTCAATTCTTCACAGAGATAGAAAGAGCAATTCTCAAATTCATTTGGAATAACAAAAAACCCAGGATAGAAAAAACTATTCTCAACAATAAAAGAACTTCTGGAGGAATCACCATCCCTGACCTCAAGCTGTACTACAAGTGATAAAAACTGCGTGGTATTAGCATAGGGACAGGCATGTTGATCAATGGAATAGAACTGAAGACCCTGAAATGATTCCATATACCTATGGACATTTGAACTTTGATGTAGGCGCTAAAACCATGCAGTGGAAAAAAGACAGCATTTTCAACAAAGAGTGCTGGTTCAACTGGAAGTCAGCATGTAGAAGAATGAAATTCAATTCAATTCATTCTTTTTTTATTGGATGTTTTATTTACATTTCATATGTTATCCCCTTACCCCATCCCCCACCCACCGAGGAACCCCCTATCCCGTCACCCCTCCTCCTGCTTCTCTGCGGATGTACCCCTACCTACCCCCCCACTCCCACCTCTCCACCCTCAAATTCCCACCCCCTGGGGCGTCCAGCCTTCATGAGGCCAAGGATTTCTTCTCCCACCTATGCCCAGCAGGGCCCTCCACTCTTACGTATACAGTTGAAGCCATGGATCCCTCCCTAAGTGCTCCCAGGCTGGTGGTTTAGACCCTGGGAGCTGTGGTTGGTTGGTATTGTTGCTCTCCTCATGGGGCCACAAACCCTTTCAGCTCCAATGGTCTTCACTCTAACTCCTCCATTGGGAACCCCATGATCAGTTTAATGGCTAGTTGTGAGCATCTGCCTCTGAATATGTCAGACGCTTGCAGACCTCTGAGGAGACATCTGTATCAGGCTCTTATCAGCATGCACTTCCTGACTTCCACATTAGCATCTACCTTTGGTGACTGCACATGGGATGGATACTCAAGTGGAATGGTCTTCAGACGGCCCCTCCTTCAGTTTCTGTCCCTCACTTTGTCTCCATATTTGCTCCCTTGAGTATTTTGTTGCTCCTTCTAAGAAGGACTGAATCACCCCCACTTGGTCTTCCTTCTTCATGAGCTTCATGTGGCCTGTGAGTTGAATCTTGGGCATTTCAAGGTTCTGGGCTAATATCCAATAATCAGTGAGTGAATACCATGTGTGTTCTTTTGTGATTGGCTTACCTCACTCAGGATGATAATTTCTAGTTCCATCCATTTACCTAGGAAATTCTCGAATTCATTGTTTTTAATAGCTGAGTAATACTCCATTGTGTAAATGTACCACATTTTTTGAATCCATTCCTCAGTTGAAGGACATCTGGGTTCTTTCCAGCTTCTGGCTATTATAAATAAGGCTGCTATGAACATAGTTGAGCATATGTCCTTGTTATATGTTCAAGCATCTTCTGGGTATATGCCTAGGAGTGGTATAGCTGGATCCTCAGGTAATGTTATGTCCCATTTTCTGAGGAACCGCCAGACAGACTGATTTCCAAAGTGGTTGCACCATCTTGCATTCCCACCAACAGTGGAGGAGTGTTCCTCTTTCTCCACACCCTCGCCAGCATCTACTATCACCTGAGTTTTTAATCTTAGCCATTCTGACTGGTATGAGATGGAATCTCAGGGTTGTTTTGATTTGCATTTCCCTGATGACTAAGGATACTGAACATTTCTTTAGGTGCTTCTCGACCATTCGAGTTTCCTCAGTTTCATTCTTTGTTAAGCTCTATACCCCATTTTTTAATAGGGTTATTTGGTTGTCTGGAGTCTAATTTCTTGAGTTCTTTGTATATATTGGATATTAGCCCTCTATCAGATGTAGGATTGGTAAAGATCTTTTCCCAATTTGTTGGTTGTCATTTTGTCCTATTGACAGTGTCCTTTGTCTTACAGAAACTTTGCAATTTTATGAAGTCCCATTTGTCAATTCTTGTTCTTTGAGCATATGCCATTGGTGTTCTGTTCAGGAATTTTTCCCCTGTGCCCAAGTATTCGAGGCTCTTCCCCACCTTCTCTTCTATTAGTTTCAGTGTATCTGGTTTTATGTGGAGGTCCTTTATCCACTTAGACTTGAGCTTTGTACAAGGAGATAAGAATGGATCAATTTTCATTCTTCTACATGTTGTCCTCCAGTTGAACTAGCACCATTTGTTGAAAATGCTGTCCTTTTTCCACTGGACAGTCTTAGCTCTTTTGTCAAAGATCAAGTGACCATAGGTGTGTGGGTTCATTTCTGGGTCTTCAATTCTATTCCATTGATCTTCCTGCCTGTCTCTGTACCAATACCAAGTAGTTTTTATCACTATTGCTCTGTAGTACAGCTTGAGGTCAGGGATGGTGATTCCTCCAGAAGTTCTTTTATTGTTGAGAATAGTTTTCGCTATCCTGGGTTTTTTGTTATTCCAAATGAATTTGAGAATTTCCTTTTCTAACTCTGTGAAGAATTGAGTTGGGATTTTAATGGGAATTACATTGAATCTGTAGATTGCTTTTTGGCAAGATGGGCATTTTTATTATATTAATCCTGCCAATCCATGAGCATGGGAGATCTTTAGATCTTCTGAGATCTTCTTCGATTTCTTTCTTCAGGGACTTGAAGTTCTTGTCATACAGGTCTTTCACTTGCTTGGTTAGATTTACACCAAGGTATTTTATATTATTTGTGACTATTGTGAAGGGTGTCATTTCCCTAATTTCTTTTTCAGTCTGTTTATCTTTCATGTAGAGGAAGGCTACTGATTTATTTGAGTTGATTTTATAACCAGACACTTTGCTGAAGTTGTTTATCAGGTTTAGGAGTTCTCTGGTGGAAGTTTTGGGGTCACTTAAGTATACTATCATATCATCTGCAAATAGTTACATTTTGACTTCTTCCTTTCCTATTTGTATCCCTTTGACTTCTTTTTGTTGTCTAATTGCTCTGGCTAGGACTTCCAGTACTATATTGAATAGGTAGCGGGAGAGTAGGCAGCCTTGACTAGTTTCTGACCTTAGTGGGATTGCTTCAAGTTTCTCTCCATTTAGTTTGATGTTGGCTACTGGTTTTCTGTAAATTGCTTTTACTATGTTTATGTAGGGGCCTTGAATTCCTGACCTTTCCAAGACTTTTATCATGAAGGGATGTTGAATTTTGTCAAATGCTTTCTGAGCATCTAGTGAGATGATCATGTGTTTTTTTTTTCTTTGAGTTTGTTTATATAGTGGATTACATTGATGGATTTCCGAATATTGAACCATCCCTGCATTCCTGGGATAAAGCCTACTTGATCATGATGGATGATTGTTTTGGTGTGTTCTTGGATTCGGTTTGCTAGAATTTTATTGAGTATTTTTGCATCGATGTTCATAAGGGAGATTGGTCTGAAGTTCTCTTTCTTTGTCGGGTCTTTTGCAAGGGCACCTACATACATAAAAGAAACTTTACTAAAGCTCAAAACACACATTACACCTCATACAATAATAGTGGGGGATTTCAACACCCCACTCTCAGTAATGGACAGATCATGGAAACAGAAACTAAACCAAGACACTTTGAAATTAACAGAAGTTATGAACCAAATGGACTTAACAGACATCTATAGAACATTTCATCCTAAAACAAAAGAATATACCATTTTCTCAGCACCTCATGGTACCTTCTCCAAAATAGACCATATACTTGGTCACAAAACAGGCCTCTACAGATACAAAAAGATGGAAATAGTCCCATGTATCTTATCAGATCAGGACAGACTAAGACTGGTCTTTAATAATGACAAAGCCAATGGAAAACCCACATGCACATTGAAACCGAACAACTCTCTACTCAATGATGACTTGTTCAAGGAAGAAATACAGAACGAAATTAAAGACTTTTTAGAATTCAATGAAAATGAGGACACATCATACCAAACTTGTGGGACTCCATGAAGGCAGTGCTAAGAGGAACACTCATAGCTCTAAGTGCCTGCAGAAAGAAACTGGAGAGAGCACACACTACCAACTTGACTGCACAACTAAAAGCTCTAGAACAAAAAGAAGCAAATACACCCAAGAGGAATAGAAGGCAGGAAATAGTCAAACTCAGGGCTGAAATCAACCAAATAGAAACAAAAAGAACAATGTAAAATATCAACAAAACCAGGAGCTGGTTCTTTGAGAAAATCAACAAGATAGATAAAGCGTTAGCCAGATTAACCAGAGGGCACAGAGACAGTATCCAAATTGATAAAATCAGAACTGAAAAGGGAGACATAACAACAGAAACTGAAGAAATTCAAAACATCATCAGATCCTACTACAAAGGCCTATACTCAACAAAACTGGAAAACCTGGATGAAATGGACAACTTCCTAGACAGATACCAGGTACCAAAGTTAAATCAGGAGCAGATAAACCGTCTAAACAGTCCCATAACCCCTAAGGAAATAGCAGCAGCCATTAAAAGTCTCACCACCAAAAAAAGCCCAGGACCAGATGGTTTTAGTGCAGAATTCTATCAGACCTTCAAGGAAGACCTAATATCAATTCTCTTCAAACTATTCCACAAAATATAAACAGAAGGAACACTACCCAAGTCGTTCTATGAAGCTACAATTACACTCATACTCAAACCCCACAATTCAATTCATTCTTATCTCCTTGTACAAAGCTCAAGTCCAAGTGTATCAAGGACCACCACATAAAAACAGATACACTGAAACTAATAGAAGAGAAGGTGGGGAAGAGCCTTAAACACATGAGCACAGGGGAAAAGTTCCTGAACAGAACTCCAATGGCTTATGCTCTAAGATCAACAATTGACAAATGGGACTTCATAAAATTGTAAAGCTTCTGTAAGGCAAAGAACACTGTCAATAAGACAAAACAGCAACCAACAGATTGGGGACAGATCTTTACCAATCCTTTATCCGATAGAGGGCTAATATCCAAAATATAGAAAGATCTCAAGAAGTTATACTCCAGAGAACCAAATAACCCTATTAAAAATGGGGTACAGAGCTAAACAAAAAATTCTCAACTGAAGAATACTGAATGGCTGAGAAGCTCCTAAAGAAATGTTCAACATCCTTAGTCATCAGGGAAATGCAAATTAAAACAATCCTGAGATGTCACCTCACACCAGTCAGAATGGCTAAGTCCAAAAACTCAGGTGACAGCAGATGCTGGCAAAGATGTGGACAAGAGGACACTCCTCCATTGTTGGTGGGATTGCAAGCTGGTACAACCACTGTGGAAATCAGTCCGGTGGTTCCTCAGAATATTGGAGATAGTATTACCTGAGGACCCAGCTATACCACTCCTGGGCAGATACCCAGAAGATGCTCCAACATATAACAAGAACTCATGCTCCACTAAGCTTATAGCAGCCTTATTTATAATAGCCAGAAGCTGGAAAAAACCCAGATGCAGAATTAACTTCAGATACAAGTAGAATGCTGCCTCTGTCATGTTTAAATGAACATTAAGGGTTATTTATATGTATTCTAAACAAAAAGTAGATACCAAAATGCCTAGTATTCAATTTGAAAGAAGAAAAAGAAAATACCTGGCCTGGCTGGTGAAACACCCAAGGAATTCAAAATATTCTTTCCAAAGTTTCCTATCTAAAATGTTAAACACATAGACAGGCATTTGATTCCTTAATTCAGAAGCTTGTATTTCAAACAGTATATTCATCAAAATCGATAGATGAAAGAAGTTAGACACACTGTAATTGGACTGACGTCCAGATAGGTCCAGTTTATTTCTGCCTCTTAATAAAGGGACTAGCAATAATGCACTAAAAAAATAGTTTTCACTATCCATTCACAAAAATGTTCATAAGAAATCATGTACCAAAGCATCTTAGTGGGAGAACACAAGTGTAATGAGACATAGTGTGTGTCCATGATGAAGTTCAGTGCAGGATGTTATCAATGACCAGAGTTGTCACACCATGTAAAACAATCATAACAGCCTACAACTGTTAGGCATGCAAACTATGATGCCAAGCACACATGCGCATGCCTGTTCCTTGTGTTTGTGACATGCCAAATAGATATTGTAAAAGCCAAGTTTTAGAGAACATTCTGAATATATAAAATGCCTGGCAGATAGCACTTGTTAAATACCAACCAGCAAAAGGACACCATGAAATCATTTGCTGTGTATCAAAACTAATTGCAAATACATACTGATATATGTATAAATATGCAAATGCTCTACGAAATCCATCTTGGCACTATTAGTTATTAATTTAAAATAATTTCTTTAAAAGTTTTGAAAATTACATTTGTTTGTTTGTTTATTTTTATATATGTGTTCCATGGCAGGTGTGTGGAGAACAGCTTGTAGGAATCAATTCTTTCATTCCGCCATGTGGGTTGTGGAGATTGAGCTTAGGTCATCAGGCTTGGGGACAAGAGCTTTAGCCTCTTAGCCTTCTAACTAGCCTTATTTATTGATTTTTAAAATTTCATTTATCTATAAAACAAAGTTTGTAGAAAGTACTTCGGGGAGTATGGAGGGATGCCACGTCTGTGTTTACCTAGTTAACATCCTTATGAGCTTATTGACTGTCAGGGAACCATTCATTGATAATGGGGGAGATCCTGGAACAGGCTATGTGCCTGCTTGCAAAGACCTCACTAGAACATATAAAGGCTCATCGAAACAGAGGTCTACTAAATGCACAGTTAAAGGTATTTTTTATTTTATTTGTTTATTTTTATGTGCATTTTTTTTTGCCTGCATGTATGTTTGTGTGATGGTATTAGAACCCCTGGAACTGGAGTTACATAGTTTGTGAGCTATCATGTAAGTTCTGGAAATTGAACACTGGTTCTTTGGAAAAACAGCCAGTGCTCTTAACTGCTGAGCCATCTCACCAGCCCTCAGAGTGAAAGATATTAAAATTTAAATAGCTACTGTAGTTAAGAGTTAAGGGTTAAGAGCCTGGCGGTGGTGGCGCACGCCTTTAATCCCAGCACTAGGGAGGCAGAGGCAGGCAGATTTCTGAGTTCGAAGCCAGCCTTGTCTACCGAGTGTGTTCCAGGACAGCCAGGGCTATACAGAGAAACCCTGTCTCGAATAACCAAAAAAAAAAAAAAAAAATTTAAAGAGTCGATAAAGTTAGTCACTTAGAAAAAAATTAGAAAAAGCTTCTCAGGAAAGTCTCCATTCAAAATTAAGCTCAGATTTTGTCCTTGTGTTATCTTCTATGCATTGGTACAACCAGAGGAAGCCTACTTAACAGACAGGATTTCCTCTGGCTCATAGTTTCTAAGGTTTCAGTCTATGCTTGGTGGACACCATTGTTTCTAGGTCATAATCAGATAGAAGTGCACATCAGAGGCACAAAGAACAGTCACATAATAGGGCCAGGAAGCAGAGAAAGGGAGGTGGGGGGAGGGAGGATGGAGCAGGAAGGAGGGAGGAATAGAGGTGAGGGCTGGAGCAAGATAGCCCCCCAAAGACATACTCTAAGTGATCTTCTTCCTTGAGCTGGACCCTACTTCCTAAAGGTCCCAGAATTTTCCAAGCTAGCAGCAGTACAGGTCTTCAGCATAGGAGACTTCTGGGGACATTTTAAACAGTAATTATTTGTCACAAGGGATTTGTAAACTACATGTAAACATATATCTTACAGCATGTTGTGTAATTCAAATGTCAGCATAATAGAAAATTTGTATTTACCTCAACAATAAGTTGGTAATATTTTCTACCCAAGTAACTTCTCCACCACTTTTGAATAATTGTCACTACTCTGTTCAAGTGCCTAGAATGAAAACAGGGATATTATTAGTACATGCTCATTGAAAGAAAGATGTCTCTATAGTTCACAAGGTTATATTTAAATGAAGATACTATGTATCTTCATCTTTTTTCTTGTTTTTTTTCTTGTATTGTTTCTATTTTATCTTGTTTATTTTTTCTCTTTGATACAAAGTCTTGATGCATGGTCTGAAACTCATTATGTAAACCTGGTTTGCCTTGAATATGTGGAGAGCCTCCTGTCTCTGCCTCCCAAGGGCTGGGATTACAGATAGATATGGACTCCCAAGCTTGACTCTATGCAAACTTTTTTCTTGACCATAAATACTTTTTCACCTTAAGGTCACTTCTCAGCCAGAAAAGGATGTTGTCGACCACAGTTGGCAAAAGATTTTGAGATTTCACACTTGGAGAAACTGAGGCTTATAGTTATTCCTAGTTCTTAATGGCAAACCACTATTTTAATATCACTGCTTTCGTCAAACAACAAGTTGGGAAATTTCAAGATTACTCTTCTCCAGTCTCTTTTCTGTCCCATCAGTTAATTCATTGATATAACTGCATTTCATGAAGAATTTTCTTTGGGAGGATGGTGTGTGGTCAATGTTCTTACAATATTGAGAATTCTTAAAGGTCTACAAATGGGAGATGTAATTTCATATATCAATAAGAAATTATCAGAAGTGTTCTGTAGCTCTTTATAGGAACACTATAAATTTAATGACTTCACTGTTGATTGAAATAAGAGGGTATCTGAAGTAAAGGCGGCATGAACAACCTGTGATTCTCTCCAGCATGCACTTAGGGTTGTAAGTGGTTTCTAAGGCAGAATTTGTATACCTGATATATGCCCGGACTTGGCACCCTCGGAACCAGCTCTGGATCGTCACAGCCGCATCATTCTCAAATTTCCTAATTGAGTCAACGGCTCTAGAAAAGGTTTTAAAAGTGTTTCATTAGTAACTAAATGTAATTCCCAGGCAAGTCAACCTGTTAACCTTAATTTTTAATTTCTTCTAAGATGGTAATTACAATCCAAATGTCATTTTAAAGAAATTAAAATACTAAATTAAGAAAAATGCATTTCAAAAAAAATGAGCAGTGTTTTAAAAATTAACCTTTCTTTGAGAAGCCATGAGCTTTCAACAGCTTTGTCTACTTTATTTTTATAATCATCTGTTATGCTACTAATTAATTTGGTAGCATTTTTTTATTAGGGAATGAAAAACAATGTGCTACTTTGTCATTATTTTAAAAGCATAATTATTTGAACTTATGGTTTAAATGCCACTACACATGTATCGCACAAAGTAAAATGTCTGCATATTTAACTCACTCATCAGCTAAATGAACTGCCTCTAATTCAAATGAATCTGTTGTAAAATGTCTACTCTAGAAAGAGACTGCTTCTATTAAAGAATGCAGGGAATGGGTCACTGGCTTATAAAAAGACAAAAAACTTAATTCTTAGGTTTTATTGACTTACAACAAGAAAAAGTTGGGTCAAAACATCTTTATTTATGTATCTATCCTAACTGATGTCAATATTATTTTCCCTTTCCACTGGAAGTTGATAAAGTGATAGCACAACGGACTGTAGAACATTTCTTTTCCAAGCTGACTGGCATACATTTAGCACCTCCTGTTTGCTGAATGAACACAATTGGTAACATGGTGACATTTCTTTCTTATTATTGTTCCTACATTTTTGTGCTTATGTGCAACCAGGTTAAGGTATGTGTGTGTTGTCTAGAGGTTGGCATGGGTATCATCCTGAGTCACTCTCTTCACAGATGAACAGCTACAAGTACTGAAAGACTGCCAAGAGAGGGGTAATCAGTCTTCCACACAGATGGACCCTTAATTGGTCATCTAATGCCAAGTGGTTATCCCGAAAGCCATACAAATATGAGCAATACTAAATGGACTCATGACTAGAATTACATTTTCATTTATTCATAGTGTATGTATAACAGAAATAAAGAAAAACCCCATGAATTTGAGGAGTGGGAGAAAACAATGAGTTAGAGGGATCAGGACTGACATAATCATGGTTCATATATATTACATTAAAAAAATAACTTAAAAGACACACCTTATGTATTTGTTATCTTCAGTTAACATGGTAATCAAGAACCATGAGCTCATAGGTGGACAAACTATTCTTCGTTTGTGAGTGCTACCCTCTCAGATCTTTTAAGTAGAACATACTTCTGTGCACAGAAGCTTATCTACAAAGACACATCAAGGGTGCCCAACAGTCAGGTGGATCTTAGGACTGAAGACTTGATGACAGGTGACACAGGATATATGTAGGTAAAGTACAGCACTGTCACTGAGGTCAAACAATAGGAAAGTAATTACATATGAATTTTAAAGACTAGAAATAATGTAACCTTGGAATTTCTACATCAAGACTTATAAAAATTTACATTTACAAAGCTGCAACAATAATAGCACACAGACACAAATCTGATGAGGCATTTCAAAAAGAATCAAACATATAAAACATTGAATACAAGAAATATTAACTTGGAAAGCAACTAACTTCAATAAATAAATCAACAGAGAAAAACTTATGTGTTCCTTAGAAGCGTTTTTCATATTCAGAAGCAAAAGATTTTACAAAACATATCATAGAATAGGAAAAGCATTGAACATATTCTTCATTTTTTGTTCCTGTGTGCTCATGGGTATGTGTATGTGTTTTCATGAGGTACAGGAACATGCGCAAGTGTGCATATGTGGATTGGTCAATGGTTAACCTCAAGTGTTGTTCTCTAGATGCCAGCTTGTTCTGAGACCTTTTTTCTCATTGGCTAGGATGGTTGGTCAGCATCCCCAAGAATCCCTGCCTGATGCTGACCCAAACTGAGATCTCTAGATTATGAGACCACACAGGGAACTGAGGCTGGAACTCAGGTCTTCAAGAGCTTTTCCATCTTATATAGCGGAGGATGGACTTGTCAGGCATCAGTGGGAGAGGAGGGCCTTGGACCCTTGAAGGCTGGATGCCCCAGTGAGGGGGAATTCGAGGGCGGAGAGGTGGGAGTAGATGGATGGGTGGGAGCATCCCCTTATAGAAATGAGGAGGGAGGATGAGTTAAGGGTTTTTTTTGGGGGGGAGGGGTGGATTTGGAAAGGGGATGAAATCTGAAATGTAGATAAATAAAGTATCCAATAATGATTTAAAAACAGAAAAACAAACAAAAAAATCAGATAATGGAACTGGCTATCGCAGTCGAACATTTGAGACTTTTTGGCAGCAATTTAACATTACCTATATTACTGGGATTCCTTATAATGGTCAAGGACAAGAGACTGTGGAAGGGGCCCATGGAACTTTAAAATGATATCTTCATACAATAAAAAAGGGGGAGATATATTCAGTGAACCACAAATTTATTTAAATCATGTTCTTTTTATTTTTTTATTTTAAATTTTCTTTAAAAAAATTTGGACCAAGAAACTTTCTGCTGAGTGTCTATGGCCCTCTACAACTAGGTATACTTATGCATAGGTGAAAGGGAAGGATCCACTTACTGGCATAAGACATGATCCTGATCAGGTATTAAATATGGGGAAGAGGGCATATTTGTGGTTTTCTTTGCAGGATGCTGAAGGAGCATGGTGGCCACCAGAAAGACGGGTGAGACATGCTTATGCCAGGACAAAGAATGATGCTGACCTGTGAGCTTCTGAGTGCCCTGACAATGGTGACTGGAAGCTGTATTGGACATATGTTCCCGACCTACCATTGCTTATCTATACCCTTGATGGGACAAGCTGCCTTCCCTCAAGGTTTTAGACCTTGTGGAACAGAAAATCAAAAAGAGAAGTTATAATGACTCTTGTACTATTCTTAAATGTGATCAGTTATTCAGATCCAATCATGGACTGGTCTAGAAATCAATCGAATACTGGAAATAACAGTCTTCATTTGGAAGTCTGGTTCTGGACATTTTTAGAGATATATATAAAAGTTAGCTGCAGTTCTCTATGATGTTATATTAGCAAGACATAAAGCTGGGGCAGGATCTGGATTTCAAACAGGTGTTAACACATGTGTTAAGGCTCTTTTAATTGTCAAGTTAAAATTATTTTTTCTTCTACAGTATTTAACGTAAGTTGCACTGATTGAACACCTTTTAATTGTGTTATATTTTGAAATCTGGTATGTCAGTTATGAAGGTCTATCAACCAGTTTTTTTTTATTGCCCTGAGTATCACAGAACCTTGGTATTCTAAAAATAGTCTGCAAGTACTAGAAGAAATGAATCAGGCTTTGAGCAGAAGCAAGAGGGTAGTGGGCTTGATATTTCTGGTGTAACAGCTTTAATTACATTAATTGCTAGCACCACTGCTTCTGCCATTGCTTTGAAACAAGTTCAGACAGCTACCTATGTTAATCATTTAGCAATAAATGTTACTAATGTGTTGAATATACAAGAGGATTTAGATAGGCATCTGGAAGAACAGATTGATGCTATTTATCCTATTCAAATTACAGGAAGGAGGTTCAGAATTTAAGGGTAAGGAGCCATCTCCAGTGTCATGCCAAATACTATTGGATTTATGTTAGTTCTAAAATTTACAGTGGTAGTCACTATAATTAGGAAAAAGTTTAGACACTTGCAGTGTATTTGGCATAATTCTAACACCTCTCTGGATGTTTTAACTTTACATAGTGAGCTTATGAATTTCAAGAATGCTGTTCTGCTGAGCAGTAGATACTGCTGATAAAATTACCCGTGGCCTGAGGTCAGTATTTCTATTTTGGTCAAGCTTCAAGAATGGCATATATAGCTTGATCATGCTCCCTTTTTGTCCTGGGAATACTTTTATTCCAGCCCATCATGTTAAAGCTTGTCTTTAACAACTACATATTGGCAGCCAAAGTACATGACTTGAACCTGAAAATGGACCCTCCAGACAGAGTTATTAAATTAACAGGCTGGCAAGCCAAGGAGAGGTAAGATTCTGCACAGAGCCTTACCAACTTAAGACAGAAGTGCATTGCTTTTGATAGTGCATATTTCATGACAGGCAAGGAAAGTATTCTTGTCAGAACGACCTAAGACAGGCTCAGTTGTCTTGTTAATAAAATAAAAAAGGGGGAGAGACGGAGGGCCTTTCGGGCTGCTTGGCAAGAATCTGACATGGGCCAAGGACAAGGAAATGGGCTGCTTGGCAGGAATATGACATTGGCCAAGGACAAGGAAGTAGAGTTCAGGCAGGAATGTGACATTAGGCTAGAACAAAGAAATAATTTCAGGTAGGAATCTAAATCTTAGGCCAGAACAAAGAAGCAATTTCAGGCAGGAATCTAAATATTAGGCTAGAACAAAAAAGTAATTTCAGGCAGGAATCTAAATTTTAAGCTAGAACAAGGAAGTAGGCTTCAGACATGAAAATGACTTTGGGCTAGGATAGGGAAATTTGCTCAGATATTTTGGTCATCCTGGATAAGCCCTTAGAAACAGTGATCATGGGAGTGTTCACGGAATTTTGTTTATTGCCTTACTTGTTCTTTGACTATTTGTGTTTATTGTCTTGCTTGTTCCTTGACTATTTGCATCTGTTGTATTGCTAGTCCCTCAACCTAGAACTGACCTTAATACTTGCATATAATTCAAATGGTATAAAAGCAAAAAGGAGGAGGAAGGATGGGATAGGGGGTTCAAGGCAGGGGAAATGAGGAAAAGGGATGACATCTGAAATGTAAAGAAATAAAATATCCAATAAAAAAGAGCTTTACCATCTCTCAAACACTTGTCATATATTTTTAAAAGTGAACATCCAAATTCACACTCCACGCTGAATGTTGTAGTGACTTAACAAATCGAGATAGAAGGATTTTAAGTTAAGGGCAGCCTGAGTGTCACATGACAAAAAAAAACTCTCCATTTTTTTAAAAAAAAATTTTTTTCTTTGTATCAATAAGTTCAGATTCTTAAATTTTGTGCTATATGTGGCAGTGGTAAAAAATAGAGAAGACATGCCTATGTGTTACTCTGCCATTTTTGACACTTTCTGAAAAACAAAGGATCTAGTTCATGATTTTGTCTCTAAAATTTATTATCTACTAATGGAATCCACAAATTGTAGAAGGCATAACTCTTTAAAGATAAATACAGGGAGGGAGAAAGGAGTGAGAAACAGAGGATCAAGGAGGAGAAACTGGGGACAACCAGCTATGTGGTGTTTCCCTAGCAACCCCAGCCCTGGGAAGGATCAGGGGTTCAGAGATCCTCAGCTTTACAGGAGCTCTGAAGCCAGCCCGGGGTACCTGATACCCGGATTGAAAGAGATCTGAAGCCAGCCTGGGCTACCTGATACCCTGATTGAAGCCAGCCTAGGTTACCTGACACCTCGATTGAAAGAGATCTGAAGCCAGCCTGGGCTACCTGATACCCTGATTGAAAGAGATCTGAAGCCAGCCTGGGCTACCTGACACCTCAATTGAAAGAGATAAACAAACCCAGCTTTGTGCCTTCAGGATCATCAAAGTCAAGTACACTGAGACTATTTGATTCTGACTACACAGAGTGGCTGGGAGGAGATCATTCTGATTATAAGTGTAAACAAGTACAAATTTACACCATTATCTATACAAATAAGAAAGTCAAACCGTCACTGGAAAGATCCTGCTGTGTTTTAATCCGGAAGCACACATTCTACACCTTCTGTACGTGTGAGGGCAAGCTCTTGGTGATGAGTGTTTAGTTCCAGCATCCCTACAGGTCCATCATTAGTTGGCCACTGCTCCTGCTAAGAACCTACCAATCCAAATCCATGGCACTGGAAGAATCTTAAAGGTGTTTCTGAAGAAATTTCAGACAGAAGAAGCTGGAAGCTGTAAAGAAACTCAGAATGCCCCAGCATCCATCCCAGGGAAGGCCAGGATAGTGCAATAGAACAGCATTGGCTGGACCCACATCAGCTGCTCCACCAAGGGCAGTGGTTTCTGGCTATAACAAATCGTGGTTAGTAGAGTTAGTATGTCTTTTCATAATATAGCACTGTAGTAAACATTGAAACAAGCAGAGCAGTCTCCTGAAATACTGACTACTACAGAAACAATTTAGATGCAATTTTATTATTGCAGAAGTGTATCAGTATGTCCGAAATGGATAGATAAAGCATGATAATGGGGAATATACAGCATAATATTGTTCTCATATTTGTAATAACTGAGTGCATATGAGACTGCATATACAGAATTGTAGTTCTGTACAGAACCCAGAATGAAACCTGAAAGAAGAATTTCATAACCTGATTCATTATATAATAGCCACACAATGCCTTTGCAAGTAAAAAGTGGGCAAATAAGAGAATCCAATAAAACCTCTTTAAAAAAACACACACCCATGAGTCAAAATCAAGTTTAAAAGAATTAGAGGTCCAATTTTTTTATCTTAAATTCTGTTTATCTGTTAAAATTACAGTAATGTATACACCAGTGGCACCTCTGAAAGCACATCATAAGAACCTTGTGGGAAGGATGATTAATAGTATCAACTCAAAGCCAAATCATAACAGGCCAGGACAGAACACTAGATCCTGTGTCTCAGCACTCTGGCTGGGGGTAGAGGAGACCTGAACTGCTGTATTCCAGGATTTGAAAGTCTTCCTGAATAACACAGGAATAATCCAACTCAAAAACAATTACATGGATATTTTTAAAGAGTTGCTTTTTAAGTTGATTTTTACTTCATCTGTATGTTTCTGAATGTATGTATGCTATGTGGGTGCAGGGATTCATGGAAGCCACCTGGAGCTGGAGTTACAGGGAGTTGTGAGCTGCCCGATGTGGGAACTGGGAACCTAACCTGGGCCCTTTGCAAGAGCAGCAACTTGTCCCAAGTCTTTCTAACACCACAAATAAATATTATTTATTTAATTATTATCATATTATTTTTAAATGCTCTCTCTGAAACTTAGAGGAAAAACAAATACTAGTTGGACAATAAGTTATTCATTAATTCAAAGTTATTTACCACATAAGAACTGTGTGTAAGCTAGTATGCTTCTCAAAGACATACATATGCACATTTTATGTACATGAGTTTCCAAGCTAATATTCTTGAAGATAACATGAATTAAAATGAGTGAAGACTTAAATACCATATTAAAAGATTTTGAAAAAAACACATTCACAAGTGGAAGAGATTGTTTCTAGGAAAGAGCAGGAAGAGGGTTTAACGAAATCCTCTTAAATCAATGCTCATTGCTACTCATCTTAAACCACCTCTTGGTCAAGAATAGCAGTTATCAACCCAATAGCTGACATCAGAGATAGAAAAATCAATAGTCAGAATTAGCTCTGCTTTCATCTTTTTAAAACTAACTAGTTGCAAAAGTTTTATTTTCCAAAGTGTTTTGTATGACAAGGTCTCTTTTATGTAGCTTTAGCCTAGAACTGTGGATTCTCTTGACCAATGCCCCACATTATGGGATGGGAGGCAAGTGTCACCACACCTGGCATGAATGATCTTTCAAACATTTAAAATTATTATTCACTTATTTTACTGGGGTGGGGACAGCATGTGCAGGTCAGAGGATAATCTGAAGGAGTAGGTTGTCTTCTTCCCGTCGTGTGGATCCTGATGATGGAACTTGGGTCTTCAGACTTGGCAGCAAGTTCCCTATCTGTTGAGCCATCTTACTGTTTCCTTAAAATATCTTCTGAAAAAATCTAATAGTGCCATTTTTCCTTGAGAGACTTCAATATCCAGCCTCAGGAGACATATCAAAACTTCTGAATAAAGTCATAGCACTTAGTATAGCAAACAAAAACCTCCTTGATCTGGCCCATACACAACTCCCTTATCTTATTTCATCATTTGAACCCAGAGTATAGCCTTCTATTCTTTCAATTCTCTGAATAAACTTATGCTCTCTTGCCATAAGACCACAAAGTTACTTCTTGATTTTCCAACTACAAACTCCAAGATCGATACTCATAGTGCTTAAAGCCTTCATGCCATTAATAACGTTTTCATTCTTCTAGTCTGGGCTCATCTTTTACTCGTGTCTGTTTTTCCAAACAAGGTAAAGTATCTGCAAAACTGGAGGAACTGATAAAATGTGACACATGTGTGTGTGTGTGTGTGTGTGTGTGTGTGTGTGTGTGTGAGAGAGAGAGAGAGAGAGAGAGAGAGAGAGAGAGAGAGAGAGAGAGAGAGAGAGCAAAACATGTAAGACTAGACAGAAGAGGAGGAAGAAGACTGGCTTTGGGAGTAGGATCTGTACCATCAAGAGATACAGAATTCCTTGTGTACAGTATCATGAATCAGACAGTGGGACTGCACATCCTCAAAGGTTATAATTTTTGGTTTGTGAAACTAAAGAAGGAAAAAACTTGACCAAGTAAAAGATAAAAATATAATGCTGTGTCTCAGAGGTGAATGGAAAGACATCAAAAAGGAAAACAATGATTAACAGGTACCAAATGCTATGAGCTGCCATGGCAGCAAGGTCTCTCTGCAAGGGCTACAGAGTAAGAGGAAATCTTTCATTTTTCTTTTAAAATCGTATGAGTTCTTAACATGACTGTGGTAGGGAAGCACATAAAATATCCTTTATGACCCACACAAGGACACAGCAGTAAAGTGTCCATTAGGTCAAGGATCTCAATGAAGACAGTGAAGATAATCCCATTCAACAAGGTGGCTATAAGACAAAGCCCAAGATAGAAGAGAAAGTTGACTTTTCCTACTAACGGTTTACCATCATCAGACGTGACTCTACTAGATTTACTTCCCAATTGAATACAGTCTACTTAAATGAGTGGAAATGTTTTTAGCCTTCCCTATCAACAGTTAGCAGATGTGTGTCTCTGCAACAAATGAGAGGAATATGGTGCCCAGCTTCACTAACCTCTTCTTTGTAGTTCACACAGCATTAGTTATGACACTCAACTGTTAGTGTACTACACACTGAATCGGCCATCTCCTTATGGTACTGAGCACGCAGATTGTAAGCAGCCAAGCTCGCAGAATTGTTAGTTTCTTTTTAAAAAATATCTCTGCTGGAGACACTAGTCAAACATCAAATTAATCTTTTTCTGGAGTATTTAATAATAATGTATATAAACACAAATGTATGCTGTATTAATAAGCATATATCACAAAATGGGAAAAACTTTTAAAAGTATTAGTTTTAACTGAGTTTTAATGTATGCACTGATATCTTACTTCCATGCATTTTTTCTGTTGTCCTTAAAAAAATACCTGTTTTAAATGAATTTTACAGATATTTTGGTTAGCACTTGGATGCTGAGTGCTCACACAATATGTCAGAAACCACTAGACATTCTATGTTTAAAATGAAAAACTGTGGGTAACACTTTATTTTAATGGTAAAATAATTAGTTCCAGATTATAATGAAAATCCTATAGCAGTGAATAAATTATGCCATCTACATGGATTTGAAATAAATTTAATATGATCAGTGTTATCACAGTGAATACTGAGTGAATTAATAATGACAAAAGACCCAAAGTATTAACAGCAATGCAATAAAACATCAAGAGGAAGCAAGAAGTTTCTGGTCATTTTGTCATCAAGTATAGGCACAGGAACTCTGGGAAGTATGTGTGCACATCCCAGGCCAGGAATTAACTGGCAGTGAATTGAAAAATGAAGAGTATACGGTTATGCATTTTCCTAGTAACACACAAATATTGCTTTTATGTATCTACGGGCTGGACTTAGTCTGACCGACATATATTAGCTATGAATAAATGAATGTTAGATTAAAAACCCAACATTCTTCCTTTCTCATTACTACACAACGCAAAACTATGTTATACTGTAGGAGTAATATTTCAACACTGGCTGACCTGTGTTATCAGGTATATTGATGTGTAGAATGACTGTTCTGCATATGATTTTGCTAGCCTTTAAAGTTTTAACCACCTTAAAGGGGAAAATCTATACTTAATCTATATTTTATAATTATCACTGTGTCTGAGAAAAGGGTCTTGGTGCTAATAAACAGGGCTACTCTTAGGAAATGGGAGCTTCATTTTTGTTTTTTATTAATAGTCTCATTACTATTTTCGTTGCTTTTATTTAACAGGTTAACAAATGTGGGGATGCAAGGACCTTGATGTTAGAACATAAATCAGGAGACATCATAGTTCATCACAAAGATTACTATTATTAGTTCATGCTAAAGTATCTTTTATTTACTGTTCATTACTTCCTAAAAAACTCCGGTCAGTACTGGGTACTGGAAGTCAGAGTGTCTACTGGACAGATTACAAAGGGATAAAGTCACAGGGCTGTCAGAGTTTGCATGGGGAAGAATACTCGCATACTAGGGCTGAGTGGGGTTGCCTGTTACAGTGCAAGCCTACAAAGGAATGGTCTATGGTAAGGTGAATGAACGGTCTACCTGTAAAGGCAGGCAACCTAGCTTCTCCTATATAAAATGTCGGGAAAGCCATCCCAACTGGCAGGGAGGCTACAGTTCAACATGGGAGACAGGGACTGCACTGAGACGGGTATCTATGTCCAAGAATGGGGTACCCACTGTGGTAAGAGAAATTGGGTCACACACATGGAGAATAGCCTAATAAAGCAGGTGTAATCAGGATAATGAGGGATAGGCTTCTCACATCTGGAAAAACAAAGAAAAGCCATGTGTGGCGGTGTATTCCTGGGATACTATTTAGGATGTAGACAGGAAGAAGGCTGGAGTTCAGGAGTTTAGGAGCAACAGCATACTATAGAATAAATCTTTGGGTGCTGAATATGAAGCTGAGTTTTCACAATGGCTTTTAATATCACAAAGCCAACTCGTGGCTTTTAATGTCCACATTGACTAACACAGAAAATAACACAGGGGTACAATGTCTTAAGTGCACATACACATCTTAATGTACATATATGAACTGCCCCTAGCTCTACCTACTAAAAGTAACCTTCCCCAGAAATACCTCCAATGACAAGGTGAACTTAGTGTAAGGATCAAGGGCTCCTTGGAGAAACGGATAGTGAGGAGACCAGAATACTTTCTTTTGTCAGAAAACAGGGATGTTTTGTGGTGATCAGGACAAAGCAGAAAGTACGACATGGTCCTCTTTGGACAAATGTTAGAATTAAATTAAGAAGAGAAAAAGAGACTTTAGTTCATTGACTAGAACAGGAAAGCATGAGACCACATGGATAATAGTAAGTAAATTTACAGCGAGTTGTGGAATAGAAAATATGGCTTCCAGGTACTTGCTTTAACACACACACTTTGATTAAAAGAGAAAGAGAATATTCTAGTGGAGAAGTCTCTTAGTCGTCTTCTTTGTCAGATGGTTGACAGTGACAGAACAACACAGGACCATATGGAATCTGGTTATCATAGTTTGAGGACCACAGCGTCGCTCAGAAGCCATTCCACCCCCAAAATATGTGCCCTGTATTCAAGGGGAAAAACCCAGAAATTTTCTATAAGACAACTAACCTGTAATCTTCAAAAGTGTCAAAAGTCATTTAAAAAAAAACAAGCAAAAATAGATAAATATTCCACACTCATGGTAACTAAGAAAGACAGGGCAAGTGGAATCCAGTAACATTTTAAAATTTTTCTTTGATAATTTCATACATGTATACAATCACTTTTGATCACTTTACACTTCCCATTACCTTCTCTGATTCCCTTCGTACCCATAGATGCCTTTCTTCTTCCTAAACAGTCCTCTCCCAATTAAAACAACAGCAAAACAACAAGACACCAACAACACCAACACCAACACTGAGTTTAATTCCGGTTGCTTGCAGGATCAAGGGTTGGGTTACTCACTAGAGCATGGATAACTTATCAGTGTCTATACCAAAGAAGAAATTGGTACTACCTCTCACAGCAACCAGTAAAAACCAATAGTCCTTCTGGATGAATGGGTACATAGGATCCTTTAGCTATAAAGATTTTGAGGACATACTTTTGTTTAGGGTTGCATAACTCTTCCAAAAATTATTAATGAAGTGAGCAAATCTTGGAGGTTCACAGTGAAACAGAAGTACAAGTTTGCATCCACTTTCTGATGTCCGTGCTTGGATTGTGGTTATATAGAGGAACATTCTGATGTGTGAAAAATGTGCAGAGTGATGCAAGGGCAGGAGGGAGCTGCAACCTTTAACCTTACAAGTTTGATGTTCTTCTGAGTACTGCACATGCGTGCATTTGTGTGTTCACATGCGTGTATGCTTCTAGCAAATTTTAATTTCAAATACAGGTTTTAATTTCTAAAAGTATCATTTTTCTTTCACTTTTTATAAAGTTCTTGTTATATTCATGCATTCCTCTTGATTTTTATTTATATTTGAAAAGTGACTTCAAAAGCCATTGGTACCATTTTATATTCCTGGTTTGTTTCTACTGATAGAATTTTTTTCACTCTTACAGGTCAGAGTTTGCTACACTTCCCCCTTGCCCCAGGACTTAGTGAATAGATCCCAGATACTACATATGCTCCATTTTGAAGAGGTTAGAATTTTACCAAAAATCACCTCCAGGCAAAAACAAATAACTAAAATGATTGGCTAATCTCCTTAGTTTACTTCTTTGGGATCAAATCCTACATTGGCTACTGTACTGTGCCTAAAATTCATTGAAAAACATTTTTTTAACTTAATCCAGTTTTTCAAAGTTAGGGCCAAGTTTTCTATTAGTAATATCTTTCTGCACACTTTAATCTTGGTTCTAAAGTAACCTTTATATCTTAGAACATATTTTTCTTATTGATTTGTTTCACAAATAGTTGATGACTGTGTAATGCCCAGTTTGTAATTAAGACAGAAAAATATCAAAGTAACCAAGACTCTGTTCTCCCTGACCCTCCAATTTCACAATTTAAAACTTTACACATCTTTTTGTTTTAAACATCACTTTGTTTATCCCCAGATTCATATTTAGAAATTTATGACTTTCTGCATTCTAAAATTGCCTAAGTACATTTTAAACCTGAATTTGTCTCAAGGATTCTTTTCATATCGTAATGTACAACATTTATTTCTTTGGATGCCTTTTACACCTACATTCGTGCTTGTGTGTGTGTCTCAAACGCACATACACATGAAAATCATGACAAGGATGTGGAAATCAGAGGACACCTCACATGAGTCACTTGGTCATTTCTATCCTCCCACCCTGTGGGTCCTGGGATCAAACTCAGATCTCAATGTTTAGAACTGAGTGCCTTCAGCAGCTGAGACATCTCTCCAGTCCAATTCATCCTTTTTAAAAACAGCTGTGCATATATTGTCCTTATAGAGATTCAGACTGATTCCATTTTGTTTTACAAAATAATTTTTAATGAATGTTTTTGCATGAAAACATTATACATAAAATTATCTTGTACACAAATTATATACATATGAGTTCATTTCTATATGGACAGTAGGAAATTTTTTGAGTCAAATTACATGCATTCTGATGCTATAAAACCATAGGCATATTCTTAAATTATAATTTTTATTTGCTAACTGTGTACTGCCTGGTATTCTGCAAAATTATTCATTTATTATTTGTTTTCAGGGGGTGTCATTTAACCCATACTAGCCTCTATCTCTGTTCCTAGCTCAGGGCAGACTCTGCCTCCTTATCATCCCACGTTTGCCTTCCCAGCACTGCTTACAGGTGCGCCAACCCCAGACTCACTTTGCTTTTCCAAATCTCCTGTGAGTGCTGTAGGGTATTACTCATGAAAGATGATGTTAGTACTTATTTTAAAATTCTTGTTTGTTTGTTTTGAGGCTAGTCTCAGATTCACAGAAATCCTGCCTCATCTTTCTGAGTAAAAGTATTATATATGTGAGCCACAATTTCTGGCTTCCCTTGCAACTTTTATGCTTTTATTTTACTATCTTACAATAGTTAATAATTATTAAGGAAAGGATTGACTACTCATTAAATGTTATTGAAACAGTTACATTTTGATCCATCTCAAATGACACATACACATAAATATATTCACGAAACAAGGCAAAATAAAGTAAAACTTTAGTTAGAAGTATATAAAGAGAGTTATTTTATAATTGTTGGCTGGGAAAAACTATCCCAAGAAAGATTAAAATTCTTAAAGCTAGAAGAACATATTCACTAATTTGACTACCTAAAATTTAAACAAGAACTGGTTGTATAGCACTTGAATGATTTCCCACACTCTAAAGGCCCTGGGTTTCGTTCTGAGTACAAATAACACAGTAAACATAAAACCAGGAAGTTAGAAAAGAAAATAACTGGTGCATCACTGCATAAAAATCACAGCAACTGACTTCCTGGTGCTGGTTTGGGACTGGGGAATGAGGAGAGTCTGGGAGGTTTTAAGACTACATGGAGAGAACACTCATAGAGGCTGAAGCAGTCAGGAGGCTACTGATGTTAGCAGCTGGAAAAAGAACCCATGGCAGGGTTTAAATATGAAACGTCCTTATTTGCTCATGATCTGGATGTTTAAGGTGCTGCTGTTTTGGGGAGCTTGTGGACACTTTAGGGGATAGGACATAGCTTGGAGGGTATTGATCATGGGGACTCCTTATTATAATCATTGCTTCCTGTCATGCATTCTGCTTCTTGCCCCCATGAATTGTAGAAACTCCTCTGTTATATGCATTAAAAGCCAAAAAAGTAATTCCTCCATGAACATTTTTCTTTCAGGCATTGGGTCACAGTAATAAAAGTAACATACATCATATGCTGCATGACAACCATCAAGATCATTGACTGAAATCTTTCAGAGAACTGAAAGGGAGCACTTGAACTTGCCCCAGGAGATGTGCAGAAAGAACTTGTAAAGTGCCATGTGAATTGTCCAGACTGTATGGGAGAAGGCATCTTGTGGGTCCAACACAATGCTCAGTAAAGTAACTGTTGAGTGCTGGGACTGGAATGCCCACTGCTGCTGCCTCTATTCGTCTCCTCTCTTCTTTTCTTTGAATCCTTTCCCTGATTTGATGGTCATTTGATTACAGATGCATAATCCGGTCTACATTTCTCTGGATGAGGGCTCATGAATGGCATACTCAGAGTGTTCATGTGTCTAAAATGTCTTCCATCTCCTCATTAAAACATGGACCCTTGCCATGATTCTTAAAGTCTGTTTTAAAAAATCAGTGATTATTATTTTTCCTGTCTTCTAAGATCAGATGTCAAACAGAAAATCTACCCTATGCCAGGCTTTCTTAGCAATTACTCCCCCCACTTTCTATATAGGCTAAAAATTATGAGAATATTTTTCTTTAGTATTCTTAGACTTATGCTAGATAATATCTAAGAGTGTGTATGCTAGTTTGAATGAAAAAGGCCCCCATAAAGTCATATGTTTGGATACTTAATCCCAGAATTGTTTGGGAAGGATTAGGAGCTATGGCTTTGTTGGAGGAGGTGTGTCACTAGTGTCAGGCTTTGAGGTTTAAAAAAACTCAAGCTTGTTCTTTCTGGTTCCTGCTTGTGGATCACAATGTGAGCTCTCAGCTACTGCACCAGCACCACGCCTGCCTCCTTGTGCCCACGCTCCCTCTATGATGGCCATGCACTCTAACCTCGTGAGGCTGTAAGCCCTGAAATGAACCCCTCCTTCTACAAATTGCTTTGGTGTTAGTGTTTTGTTTTGAAGTTTTTATCATTCCATTTGTTTACATCTCAAATGTTACCTCACTTCTGGGTTACCCCTCCACAAACTCCCCTACTCTCCTCCCTCCCCTTTGCCTCTATGAGGGTGCTCCCCCACCCACCCAACCTGTCCCGCCCCACCACTCCAGCATCCCCCTATGCTGGGTCATCAAACCTCCACAGGACCAAGGGCCTCTCCTCATACTGATGTGAGACAAGGTCATCCTCTGCTACATATGTATGTGGAGCCATGGATCCCTCCCGGTACACTCCTTGGTTGGTGGTCTAGTCCCTGAGAGCATTGGGTGGTCTGGTCAGCCGATGTTGTTCTTCCTATGGGGCTGCAATTCTCCTTCGCTCCTCCAGTCCTTTTGCCAGCTTCCCCACCGGGATCACGAGCTCAGTCTGATGGATGGATCCAAGCCTCCATATCTGCATTGGTCAATTGCTGGCTGAACCTCCCAAGGAGCAGCCAGGCTAGGTTCCTGTCAGCAAGTGCTTCTTGGCAACTGCAACAGTGTCCGGTTTGGTGTCTGCAGAAAGGATGGACTCCCAGGTGGAACAGTCCCCAAATGGCCCTTCCTTCAGTCTCTGCTCCATTTTTTGTTTGTCCCTGTTCTTCCTTTGGACAGGAACATTTCTGGGTTAAAAACTTTGAGATGGGTGGGTGGTCCCATCCCTCAACCGAGGCCGTGCCTATTTACTGGAGGTGGTCTCTACAGGTTCTATCTCCCCTTTGCTGTGCATTTTGGATAAAGTCATTCCCATTGGGTGGCTCTAGTTTCCCTGGCTTCTGGGACCCTCCAGTGGCTACTCCCAGTTCTTCCTCCACCATTGCTACATATTTTTATTTGATTTCCTGACCCTCTGTACCTTTCTCCTGTACCCTCCAGTACCTGATACTGCCCCCCTTATTTCCTCCCCTTCCTCTCTCCTTCCCATGTCCCCCCACCTTCCTCTACCTCCCGAGAGATCATCTTGTTTCCCTCTCAATGCAGAACACTAGTCTTCCTTCCTCCTAAGTTTCATATGGACTGTGGGTTGTATCATGGGCATTCCGAGCTTTTGGGCTAATATCCACTTATCAGTGAGTACATACCATGTGTGTTCTTTTGTGTCTGGGTTACCTCACTCAAGATGATATTTTCTACTTCCATTCATTTGCCTGCAAATTTCATGAAGTCATTGTCTTTAATAGCTAAGTAGTACTCCATTGTGTAAATGTACCACATTTTCTGTATTCATTCTTCTGTTGAGGGATATCTGGGTTGTTTCCAGCTTCTGGCTATTATAAATAAGGCTGCAATGAACATAGTGAAGCATGTGTCCTTGTTGTATGTTGTATATATGCCCAGTAGTGGTATAGCTGGGTCTACAGGTAGAACTATTTCCAATTTTCTCAGGAAACACCAAATTGATTTCCAAAGTGGTTTTACCAGTTTGCAGTCCCACCAGCAACTGAAGAATGTTCCTCTTTCTTCAATCCTCACCATAATCTGCTGTCACCTGAGTTTTTTATCTTAGTCATTCTGCTGACTGGTGTAAAGTGGAATTTCGGGGTCGTTTTGATTTGCATTTCCCTGATGACTAAGGATGTCAAACTTTTCTTTAAGTGCTTCTTAGCTATTCGAGATTCTTCCACTGAGAATTCCCTGTTTAGCTCTATACCCCATTTTTTAATAGGGTTAAATAGGGTTTAACAGGATTTTAATAGGGGTCTCTGGAGTCTAACATCTTGAGTACTTAGTATATTTTGGATATTAGCCCTCTATTGGATGCAGGGTTGGTAAGTATCTTTTCCCAATCTGTGGGTTGCTGTTTTGTCCTATTGAAAGTGTCGTTTGCCTTACAGAAACTTTTCAGTTTTATGAGGTCCCATTTGTTGATTCTTGATCTCAGAGCATAAGCCATTGTTGTTCTATTCAGGAAAATTTCCCCTGTGCCCATGTGTTCGAGGTTCTTCCCCACTTTCTCCTCTATTAGTTTCAGTTTATCCGGTTTTATGTGAAGGTCTTTGATCTGCTTGGACTTGAGCTTTATACAAGGAGATAGAATGGGTCAATTTGCATTCTTCTACATGTTGAGTGCCAGTTGAACCAGCATCATTTGTTGAAAATGTTGAAAAAAGATTTCCACTGGATAGTTTTAGCTCCTTTGTCAAAGATCAAGTTACCATAGGTATGTGAGTTCATTTCTGAGTATTCTCTCCTATTCCATTGATCTTGACCACGCAGTTTTAATCACTATTGCTTTGTAGTACAGCTTGAGGTCAGGGATGGTGATTCCTCCAGAAGTTCTCTTATTGTTGAGAATAGTTTTTGCTATCTTGGGTTTTTTGTTATTCCAAATGAATTTGCAAATTGCTCTTTCTAACTCTATGAAAAATTGAGTTGGAATTTTGATGGGGATTGCATTGAATCTGTAGATTGCTTTCAGCAAGATGGCCATTTTTAATATATTACTCCTGCCAATCCAAGAGCATGGGAAATATTTCCATCTTCTAAGGTCTTCTTTGATTTCTTTCTTCAGGGACTTGAAATTCTTGTCATTTAGATCTTTCACTTGCTTGGTGAGAGTCACACCAAGATATTTTATAGTATTTGTGACTACTGTGAAGGGTATTGTTTCCCTAATTTGTTTCTCAGCCCATTTATCCTTTGAGTAAAGGAAAGCTACTGATTTGTTAGAGTTGATTTTATATCAGTCACTTTGCTGAAGTTGTTTATCCGTTGTAGCAGATCTCTGGTAGAATTTTTGGGGTTATCATCTGTGAATAGTGATATTTTGACTTCCTCCTTCCCAATTTTTATCCCTTTGATCTCCTTTTGAAACACTTTAATGCAGGAACTCAATGATTTAAGCACTGCTTATACCAAATACAATTTCACACAGACACACACACACACAAAGATAAAATTACTAGATCTTTGATGTTTCTGATCTTTGACAAATGATTTAGGCTAACTAAACCAGACTTCCCTTAGTTATAATCAATGAATAATAAAAGGTACCACATAAGGTAGCTATAATCATATTTTAAAAAATTTTGTGAATGGTATGACTGTGTGCATGCATGTGTATTGTGCTTAGTATTAAGTTCTGATGAGAACAAAAATTAAGTTAATTCCAAATCCAAAATATATATATGTCACACAAACAAAGTTATGAAAAATAGGAAATTTAAATTAGCTTAAAACATTGTAACATGTTAAATGTCCATTTGGTAAGCACAGTAACAAATGGGAAGGTATTAACTCAGCCTGTCGTGAACTTCTTTAGTTTTGACTGAAAGTATTCCATATTTGCCTCAGTAATGAGGAATATATGATTAATCCCTAAAAGATAAAGAAGATTTTTTTTAAACATAGGACCTTTTCCAATAGTTGAGGCCCACTTTGAACACATTATTTAGTCCAGGGGTTGGGGTTATAAAACTGAGCCAAAATGCCTGGCAGGATCAATATTAACATTACAAATAAAATTTTAAAGAAAAATTTATCATGTGAAAATAACAAATCTTGGTACATAGTAATATATTTTCACAACAAAATCATCTTTCTACTTTAGCATTACTCCGGTGCCAGTAATGAGATAGAGACACTTTGAGTCACTACCTTGTTGTAGACACTGAAGAATGGCATTAAAATAAGGCTGTTGCCTTCCTGGTAATGAGTACAGCTACAGTTCACTTAAGCCATTGGACTAGCAGAGCTTGGGGTTTCCTCCCACTGCTCCAGCCACACCATTTAGGGGAAAGAGAATTTTGTCCTGTGGAAGTGTACAACACTATGTAACCCTGCACAGAGTATTCAGACTGACTCTCATTTTCCTTTCCTTCTGGATTAGGAAATAAATACATCGTTTAGAAGAGTGCTAGCCAATTGCAGAAAAAAACCCTATGTAGCTTTTTTCCCTAGTGTCCATTTGAAATGCAAAACAGGGCCCCACAGGAGCTTCTGCCAGAGATGCAGACTTCCTGGCTCTGAGACACACTGAATCAGAATCAACACATTTAACAGATATCCCGGATGACTCTAGAGGATATGTTCATGAAGAGCTACTGTACTCAGTAGCCATTGGGGAATGACAAGAATTTCTCAAGAAATGTTCTTCTTTAAATTTCAATATATTAGTTAAAAATTTGATTACATTTTATTTATTATTTTTAATGTTTAGTATCTATATGTTTGAAGAGGTCCCCTGACCTCTCCAGGAATCTGTTTTCTCTTTCCATCATGTGGATCCTGGGGATCAAACTCAGGTCATAGAGCTTGGCAGCAGGTGCATATTTGTATCTACTCAGAAATCTCACTAGCCCATACTTATATCACATATGATTACTTTCTTGCCTGGGCCCTCCTTACCCAAGCCTTTGGCTAGTTCTACAGTTTTAAGTATACATTCCTTCTAATTCTCTAATCCAACCAGGAAGTGATTGGTTACCCTCAGAAGAGCTATCCCACTATTGCTCCCCTGGACATATCTTCCCAGGTAGTTCAGTATTTAAGTACACAGGGTCTACAGCTTCGTGTGAACTGAGTGACCTATGTCCTTTAACAGCTTGCCTAGCACACAGTGGCACTCTGAATGCCAGCTATGGAAAAGTAAATCAGTCGCTCAGTTTTGACTTAGAGAGCATCACAATTCCTTTTTAAATGGGTGCTTCACAATAGGCTGTCAACAGCAAGCTCAACTTGTTTCTGTTGCACATTGAAGTCATAAACAAACACAAGCCTGCCACATAACTCTAAACGAATGCTAAATAATTTCTGAATGTTAAGCATAAGAATTCCACTGCTTTGTGCTTATTTAAAGATGATTAATTGGAAGTTTCAGCAATGTAATTATTCACTAAATAATTGTTGTGGCTATTCCATTTTAGGAAATAAGACAGTAGGGGCTGAAATAATGGTTAAAATAAGAGGCAAGAAAAAGCAACACTGGCCCATGTCTGGGAAGAAGATCCATACCATCTCATAAAAATCGCTACATTGAATTATGCTAGAGGTTCACGATGAAAGAGCAACATCATAGTATGTTAGGATAAGAATAGCTTATCAGGACTTTCTCACACTGTCTGCTGTATTTTATCATGCTTTTTGTAGTGTATTTTTTGTGGTTTCTTCTAAGTTACTTAAACCGCTGCGGCATTACTTCTAGTTTCAATGCCCCCTTTCATGGACAGGAGGTTTAGGTGTGGGGGATGAGAAGGCTGTCTTAGCTGTTGCCCATTGACTGGTACTAATTATCTTGTCACAATGGTGTAGAAACTTCCCCTTAACACAAATGAATCACAGATGAATTCCATGATGTTTGTGAGATAAGTGAAGCTCAAATTCCCTTCTGGACAATGACATTCTGAGTTCATGGAATTACCTGGGTAGCCTGGTTAATATCAGCTAGGTCACTAGTCCTTTATTGTGTAAAATAGGTTTCACCAAACCAAACTGCTCAGTGATTATTTTAAAATAGCAGAAAAGAAGAAGAAAAGAAACCCACAAAACAAAACAGTACTTTGAGGGAGACTCCCCAGTATTGCTCAGGGCAGCCTTGAATTTTCTGTGTCGTCCAGTCTGAATTGGACTCACAATGATCCTCCTGCCTGTTTCACCAGTGAGGGATCACTTCATTTTGGGCTGCCCTTAATAATTCTCTATTCTGGGATCTTTCTTAGGGTATATCAACCTATTAGTGACTTGTCAATGTATATATAATCCAATTGTGCAATATATATATATACATATATACATATATACATATATACATATATACATATATATATATATACATACATATATATATATATATATATATATTTAAATTTCTGATCAAGTTTGAATCACCATGGGGAGAATTTAGAAAAATTTCTTGAAGTAACTTGTTAACAGTAAACTTCTTCTAAGACCCCTCTCTTCGCTACTCACCGGTTTCTAAAGTAGTACTGACTTTCTAGAAAGGGAGCCCGTGCCAGCAGCTTGGCTAAAGTAGCCATGGTCTCCAAGGCCAGGAGTTCATCAAAATTGTTACTATCAGTGTCCATGGCAACTGGGCTGAACCAAGGGCACTTCCGACTTTTTCACCTTTCCTTCCACTCTGTTTCAGTTTCAAGTAACTGGACAGAGAAATCAGATTTGTTCATATCAGAACCGACTCCAGCCGACAAGCTCCTTTCTCCTAGAAGCTCGAGCCGCTTACGGGAAGGGTCCACCACGCGAAAGGGAGCGAATGGTCGCTTCCGGCTTCCGGTTTCCGCCTCCAGCCGGCTCCCGGAAGTTGCTCTCAAAAATGCTGAAGTGCTGTGTGGAAGTGACTGGGGCTGCAGGAGTTGGAGTCGGTCCTCGGGCCTGAGCCTCGAGGCCGCGCTCCCGGGTGTCGTTGATGTTTGGGGCCGACGGGCGCCCAGCGATCGGAGCCGCCGCCGCCGCCGCCCGGAAGAGCTGGTGAGCCCGGCGGGCCGTTGGGAACGGGGCGAGAGAACAGCTCGCGGGGCTCCGGGTCAGGGACAGCTGGGCACCGACTTCCTTCAGGACGCCTTCCCGTTGCCCCAGCCAAACCGGCCACAGTGTACTAGATTCCGTGGGTGACAAGATTACAGAAATCCCCAGTCCAGGAAGTTTCTTAGTGGAAGAGACATCAGGCTCTCGTACTCCCTGCGCAGCTCGGTTCGTGTAAAACCTAGAAGTTTTCCACCACCCAGGAGGTTCTGTCCTAGTTTCCGTGAGATGGGTGTTTTCCAGTAGCCTTAGGTTTGGGATTGGAATTTGTCTTTAGTGTATCCTCACCCATCGCTGTAAGTTCCCAAACTGCTTTCACAAATCACACATGATCCTTATGGCATCTCTGTTGTAGGAGACTCGTAGGCACAGAAAATTTAAGAGGCAAAGTTTTCTGTGCCCTTGAGTGCCAGAGATGTTAAGTTTTGGATTTTCTGGTTGAAAACCCTGGTCGCCCAACCTTCGCTCCCCCACACCCCCGTTTTCTTTCAAGGCTTTTCCCTTCAGAGAAACATTAGTGTAACAAGAAAGTAGATAGATCCCCTGCGGTCAATCCTGAAACATAAACATCTGACCAGTAAGTCAAGAACTGTGATTTTAAAGTTCAGGCCAGTGGGCTCTGATTTCTGCTTGTTTTGCATCACTGACAAAAATTAAAAGAATATCTTAGGGCAGATGCCTTATTTGGCTCCTCTCGAGAGAGAGATCATTTTGAACAAGTGTCGTTTTTGTTAGAGTAGTAGAGTAGTAGGAGGTGCTTTGTACATGAGCAGTTTTCATTGGTGTACTCAGCTTGGAATAAGAGGCACAGGTCATAATGCATTCGTTTGTCTTAGCTTTGGCAGTTGTACATGCGGTAGGAACCACCACAGAAAAGACGAAAGGAACTTCCCAACGTTCTGGTGTTTCCTCTAAAGTGTACTTTTCCTAATGTTTTAGTGTTCGAAGCCTTGGTAAGGAGGTGAAATGTGTTCAGTAGATTGGTTTGGCCCTAGTAGAGAGGAAGTAATTTGTGTGCTAGTTGAGAAAAACAAACAAACAAACAGACAGACAGACAAACCAATCTGTGATTCCATTTTCTCTTCCTTGTACTTTCTGTCTTCTATCACTCATAGAGATACATTACTTGTCTATTGACATGTTATTACTATAAACGGGAGTTACTTGCACTTAATGCTTTTACTTGTAAGGAGACCAGAGTGCCATTAGCACCTATCAGCTCTTGTATTTCAAAGAAAGTCTTAAAATGAGTCTTAATTGTGAGAAGCGGTGTGTTCCACAAAACCGAACCCTTTCTTTTCTAGTTAATGTGCCTCCCCCTCCTCCTTCCTTCCCTCCTTCACCAGCAATCTCCCTTTCCTTTCTGCTCTCTTTCCCTGTCTGCTGCTGAGTTTTGCGCTGTAGCCCAGGCTGACTTCCTCCCGGCAGCCCTCCTGTCTCAGCCTCCCAGCACTGGAACCGCAGGTGGCTAGAGCACTACCTTGCCCAGGCTTTGCTATTTCTTAATGCAGTTTTTTTTTTTTTGTTTGTTTAATTCTTGCATTGCCTTGCACAGTTGTTTTGTCCAAGTTGTGAAGTCCCCATGCTATTGGTGGTTGCTACCACTAAGTAGTTAGTTGGCCTTGATTCTGTGTATGTCATTTCATGTAAATCCTCTGCGATAGACATCATGATAGACATCATATATTCTTTATAGACGAGATAAGGTGACAGCAGAGGCGAAGATAATTTAAATAACATCTCTAAGAGGTTTACAGTATGATTCTAGTGTACTTGAAGTAAATCACCAGCCTAATGTACTCATGTTCTGTCTGACTAAAGTAGTATCTATAGGCATCTATGAATTAGAAAGTACGTGCCCAGATTTGTAGACTAGCCTGCAATTTCTGAGATAGTCTTTTTTTTTTTAAGCTGTGTTTTGTGGCTTTGTTTTAACAACAATAAAAAGCCATTGAAATGGGATCTGAATCTTTTCTCCTGCAATTTCATTCTTATTTGATATTTGATTTTCTTGACATTTGGAAAGCAACATAATAAAAACTGCTTGTTTTGAGTAGCTGGGGTTTGTTTATTTGTTTGTTTTTTGGTTGGTTAGGGTCTTGAACTCAGTTTCATAAACTGTTAACTTTGCTTGATTCCATATATTCCTTCAGTTAAAGATCAAAGCAATAGACAGTATAATTTGAGGCAAATACTTGTGGACTAGCTTCTTAGCTTCCTTTGTGTGTCAGTCTGGAAACCTTTAAGCTTTGATGACTTGTTTTCATTTTCACCTTTATGTAAACTCTTAGTGTCTTATTCACATAGCAGAAAAGCTAAAATTGTTATTTTCGGAAGATTTTAGTAACATCACATTCTCTCTTTGGTTTGGATGTCCTACATGTTCTTATCATCTGGTTATATGTCAAGCAGTATGCTAGGGACTTATATTTAAATCTTAGCTGTTTTCATGTTCCTAATCTAGGAATTCAGGATATATATTCAGTAAATATTTACTGTGCAGTCGTCACGGATAAGCAATAATCAAGACATTTCTTACCCTACCAAAACTTGTTGACAGAATGAATTACTTTTTAAATTCAAATTTTTTGGTCTTGTTTGACTTAGATTCTGACTGCATTTTGTCTACACATTAAAAAAAATAAGTAATTTACATTTTGAAAGCAATCAGAGGCAGTGAGGAAAGTTTGGGTGACTCTTGAAGTCAGTCATTGAATGAAGTAACAAAATCAAGAAATGGTCATCAGGCTTGATGAATGAGCTCACGTTATCAAGTCATTAGCTGAGAAGTAGAGATAGACTTTAATCTTCATTTTTGTCTTATAGGTCAGCTGATTAAGTTTGTAAAATTTTTCTAGGGTAAAGAGGAAAGGAAATGGTTTCCTCAGATGTCTCTGGTGGCAAAGTGACAGAGCTGTAGCTTCCAGCAGACAGGACAACTGGATGCAGTCAGTGGAGCTTTTGGTGTGCTTAAGGGGAGTGGACTTGCCTGTTTGTTAGAGAACATCGTGACTCCTAACCAGGAGAAAGATTCTTCTCCTTAGCTCTCCCTTATTCCTATCTAGATATTAAAGCAGGAATCAGATACGTTGAAGGCAGGGTCTCAACCGTGTAGCTCAGGTAGTCTCAACATTTGAGAGAATTCTCCATCTGCCTCCTTAAATGCTAAGGTCACAGGCAAGATCCACTAGACCAAGCCGGAAGACATTATTTCTTTTTTTGGTTTTGAAGAACCAGTTTTTCATTTTTGTTCCTGTGTGTATGTCAAGGAGATCAGAAAAGGTTATAGGATTCCTTGCATCTCCTTACCCACCAAGCTGGAGATTTAGGTGGTTGCAGGCTGCATTACCTGAGTGCTGGGCACCAAACTTGGATCCTCTGGAAAGGTAACAAGGATGCTTAACTCCTGTTGAGCCATCCCTCCCTCCCAAGACATACCCTCTTAATAAACGGCCCTGTCAAGATCCATTTCATTGTTGTAGTGGTTTGGGGAACGCAGAGCTTTGAGCATGCTAGGCAGGTAGTTTACCACTGAGCCACACCCCTACTGCTCTTGCTTGAGATAAAGACTCACTTTGATAAGTGACAGTATGATTAAGGAAGGAAAATTTTAAGTTCTGTTGAGCATTAGAAATTTTAACACTTAAGATAAATCTTATGGATCATATTTTTGTTTGATTAGTCTTAATGTAGACCTTTCCCATGGTGTGGCTCCTTTTACTAGTTATGTGTATTTACTCGTTGCCATAATCCATAGTATTATGTATTCATTTTCATTTGCACCTTTGGGCCAGTTGCTGTATATTTAGAAGACCAAATAGCCTTTCTTAAATAACCTTTTCTTTTTAAATCTTAAATCTTAAATAAAATGTAGTGGTTACATGATATGGTAGTATATAATTCCATCACTGTGTTCTTGTTTGTGAGTGGTCATCATATGCTGTACATTCATCAATGTAGTTCTTGACTGACTATGTACATACTGAATTTGTACTTCTCTAGACCAATGGTTTTCAACCTGTGGGTGGCAACCCTTTTGGGGGATCAAATGACCCTTTTACAAGGATCGCATATTAAATATCCTACATATCAGATATTTACATTATGATTCATAACAGTAGCAAAATTTCAGTTGTGAAATAGTAACAAAAATTATTTTATATTTGGGGGTTCACTATAACATGAAGAGCTGTATTAAAGGGTTGTAGTATTAGGACAATTGGAAACCACTGATGTAGACTCTAAAACAGAAATGGTTTTCCTTCCTTAAAATTGTGAAGGTCAACTGTGGTTGTACTTAGCAAGTGTATACAAAACTGTCTTTTTTTTTTTTTTGGTTTTTCGAGACAGGGTTTCTCTGTATAGCCCTGACTGTCCTGGAACTCACTCTGTAGACCAGGCTGGCCTCGAACTCAGAAATCCACCTGTCTCTGCCTCCCAAGTGCTGGGATTAAAGGCGTGCGCCACCACCGCCCGGCACAAAACTGTCTTTAAGTGAATTTTGTTTAAAGATCCACTCTTATATTCAGAGATAATAGGCTTTTCAGATTACCTTCTTCAGATTTAGTTTTAAAGGACAAGTCATTAGTTGCACTAAGAGGAAACAGACAGTTCTTAACACACAAGTAATAGATAAAAGATCCACCTTGCTTATCAGATAGTCAGGGTTATAGCTCCTGTTGGCTTGATAACCACTTTGGATGGGAAGCATAGGTCTGTCTATGCTGTACTCTAAAGCCAGAGTTACATATTGAAGCCTTTTGAAGGAAGAAAGAAATCTCATGATTTCTAGAGTTTCTTTAAAATACATGTTTGAATCCCTTTGTGCCTGAAAACTGTTGTGAATATTTTTGTTTATATATTCAGATTGCCAGAGGAGCTGGGTCTGGAGCTGCATTAATCCCCTGTCTCAGGCTTTACTCTGCCAGCCTGCAGGGTACTTTTCCTGAGCTCAGTTCATCCTCGCCAGCCACGCTGCCCGACATCTTGTTTGATTTAGGCTTTCTCGATGTCTTTCTGTTGAGACAGTATACCAGGTAACTAAACATGAGCCTTTAGCTCTTACACTGATGTGCATTAAGCCTGTCTTAACAGTTTTGGTAGTGAAGCAAAACTACAAAGCGTGGATGGTGGAATTGTGGCAGCTGGTGTTGCTGCCCTTGATAAGCACTGATGCTCTGGAATCAGATGCTAGGACTTGAAACCCTTATGTACCACTAAGATAGGTCACAGCAACCAGTCTCTTGCTATTTGTTTTGCTTGTCTCCCCAGGGGTGTTGTGTGAGAATGCAGTAAGATAGTATAGTTTACATATTGACAGGTACTAAACACTCAACCTTTAGCTGTGTGTAGGATTGTAAATACTAACCCATTAAATCACCTTAGGTTTTAAATGAAAGTAAAAAGTTTCAAACTGTCATAGGGAACTCTGTAAAGCTTAAAATATGTAGATGATAGAGATTGGATATAAGTAGAGATGATGTGGACCAAGTTTTGGAAAACTGCTTGGATACCACTTGATTTTATTCAAAGTGAAGGAAAACCACCTAGTGGGACTCATTTATTTATGGCTACCAATAATGAGAAGTCCACTGATAAGAGATGAATGGCCTACACAGCCTAGTATTTGTAACCTAGCCCTCTGTGAAAGCGGTGTGCTTACTCCTCTTACAAACTCTGCAGGCTTTATTGGCCTCTAGAAGACTGTTGGGAATATTTTGATGCCCTGGGTGCCTGTTAAACTTAATTTGAGAAGTGATAGGTCACAGTTTTCCTAAGAAAGGTGCACATGTGTAGCACCTAGACCATTTAAAAATTGTCACACTGACTAATTTGACTCCACTGGGGACTGAATGTGGAAATAGCTACATAATTTAGTAAAGCTCCAACCATCCCAGTTGCTGACGGCTTGATGACAAAAAGACTTGTTAGTAGGCTGCTTCAGAATGTGTTAGTGATGGCCCTGCAGCGCACTGAGGTTCCAGTTGGAATGGAATACAGTTTCTACATCACTTGCTGAGTGTTTAGTGGCCTGAACATAAGACCACAGTTTGGTTAAACTTTCTTTTTGTATCTGATACACATTTGGAAATACCTTTCTGTGTACCTCTGCTATGCTGGCAGTGATGAGATAAAGCATGGAAGTAGATTGTATGCCTTCTTTACTTAGAATTAGTGGGAGGGAAGGGACTGAGAACATTTTAAGGCAGTTGATTTTAGAAAAGGGGCAGGTGTGGACTGAGGAACAGTGGTTTATGCAGAAAAATGTTTTCTATAGTTACATAATAAACATGTAAAAATACTGGGAATCCTGTGTGTGTATGTGTGTGTGTGTGTGGTTTTAGGTGTGTTCACCCATATTTCATGTAGATACTAGAGACTGACTTCTAATGGTCTTCCTCAATCATTTTTCTCTACCTTATTCTTTTGAGACAGTCTGTCACTCAACCTAGAGCTCAACCAGTGAGCCCACAAGATCTGCCTGTCTCTACCCACGTGCTGGGGTACCAGATGTGTGCCTCTGTACCCTTTACATGGGTGCTGGAGATGTAAATGTAGATCCTTACTCTTGTACAGCAAGAGCTTAACGTGCTGATCCCACTGCCACCACCTGGATTTAACCTGAACTGGATCTAACCTGTCTTGAAGTGATTCCAGTGTTAGGAATTTGTCTTTTGAGACAGGCTCTGCTTTGTATCCCAGACTGACTTCAAACTTAAATTCAATACTTCTGTCTTAGCTTTATGAGTGCTGAGATTATAGGTAGGTATATGCCTTCACACCCAGCTATTCCTATGTTAAATTAAAAAAAAAAAGCACAAAAATTTATACTAATCAGATTGAAGCTGTCATCCTTTGAATAGTTCAGTCATATTCCTTTCAGACATCTTGTGGAGAATATTAATTATAGCCATATTTAGAGTGAATTGCTTGTGTAGAAAACTAGGTTAATGCCGACTGACTTTATTTTTTTGTTCTCTAAAATATATAGGCATTTCAGTCGAACAATGGAAGAGCTTGTTCACGATCTTGTCTCTGCACTGGAAGAGAGCTCTGAGCAAGCCCGAGGTGGATTTGCTGAAACGGCAGATCATTCTCGAAATCTGTCTTGCCCCCTGAAACGCCAGGCCCGGAAGAGGAGAGGGAGAAAGCGGAGGTCCTATAATGTTCACCACCCGTGGGAGACTACTGGCCACTGCTTAAGTGAAGGCTCCGATTCTAGTTTGGAAGAGCCAAGTAAGGACTATAGAGAGAGGCATGGCAGTACTAAAAAGGAGCGCAGTGACTCCGATGACCAAATATTAGTGGCGAAGCGGAGGCCGTCCTCAAACTTAAACAACAGTGTTCGAGGTAAGAGACTCCTGTGGCACGAGTCCGATTTTGCAGTGGACAACCTTGGGAACAGAACGCTCCGCCGGAGGAGGAAGGTGAAGCGCATGGCAGTGGACCTCCCGCAGGACATTTCCACCAAAAGGACAATGACGCAGCTGCCTGAGGGCTGTAGAGATCAGGACATGGACAGTGACAGAGCGAGCCAGTATCCAGAGTTTACCCGGAGTAAAGTTAAGAAAAGGAAGTTGAAAGTGAGTAGACCTGGACCAAAAACCCCGGAGGAAGGAGTGGTTTTGGAAAGTGAGGAAATAAGCCAGACCGACAAGGACAAAATGGAGTATGAGGAACAGAAAGCCTCGGACGAGCTCAGGAGTGAAAGGTGACTTCTCCCCTCCTCCCACAAGCCCAGTTGTCTGCGGCCCGGGGTGCGGTGTGTTCTCTGGTTTCATTTTGTTTTTAGATAATTATAAGTTGCCACAATGATAGTGATATTACTTTGTAACCAGGCCTGTGTGTCTTTATTCTCTATAGCATTTTCACAGAAAGCAGAGTTGCTCATTTGATTTATGTAGTGTTGGCTGTGTTACAATTGTCTTGATTTCCAGCTACAAAGTGAGAAAGGGGCTCTCCTATGGGAAAGGGCGAGCTTTTGAATAACAGTGCTTTAGAGTAGCTCACTGTGTGGTTAGGGACCTGTGGCCTTTGGAACACTTAGGGCCCATATTCATTATTCTGTTGCCTGATGTTCAGAGTTCATACCCTGTGACACGTGGGGCTTGGTGTGTTGATCTACAGCTTGCTAGGGGATTCTGATTCCTTAGGAAATGTAAAGACCAGATTTATGGTATGGGACCAGCCGATCTTAGCCCATAGAAAAATGGAGATTGTAGCCTTTAATCTAATTGCTACATGCTTGTTGCATGTCAGACGGAGTGAGCCTTTGCCGTTTACCCAGCTGTACTGCTTGTCAGAGCAGCCAGGGTGTTCATGTGTTCAGCACATGCCCTTGCATTTCTTAGAGCCAGAGGAAAAACACTTCTGGGAAAGTGCCTTTTAATTTAAATTAAATTTGATTTAATTTAACTTGGCCTCATTTTAACCTTGGTAGTTGCAGACTTTGGATATTTGTGTGGGTTTGTGTGACTTCGGTTATGATAAGAACCCAGGTCGAGTTAACAGAATGATAGTTTTATTAGACAGTTTACTGTTTACATAGTTTTTCCTTAAAAAGTCAAACAAAAAGTTTGTGTCTTTCTAAAAAGCTGCTTTTGTACCGGAACAGGGTTGGTCGTATTCCAGTACTGAGTCCTTGTCACTGAGGACCTGTCAGCCAAAAGCAGTCAGTGCTCTTGCTCACTGCTGGGGGTGTGGCAGTGGAGGAGTCAGGGAGTTCTGGGTTTGTCACAGGTCACCTGCTTTGCTGGCTGATTTTGAAAGCCCCTCCCTCTTGTTTTCTGTGCCTTCTTTTTAGTGATCTACTTCTTAATCTTTCCATCCCCACCCTGGAACTACGATGAGGCAAATTCTTCTCTTTATTTCTCCTCATTTTTTTCAACAGAAGAAATCACTATCAGGGATATTAAGTTCCCAGTTGCTCACATCTCAGGCACATAGTTTAAATGCAATATTCTAAATCAAATAATTTAAACTATGTTTCCCTGAATTTTAAACTTTTCTTTATACCAGTTTTCTGCTGCCACTTAAGGGCTCAGTGCAATTTCTTTTGTAGAAGGATTCCTACCTGGTTAAAGTGTTTTCTATTCCTACAGCTTTCTGTTTTAAGAAGGTTTATATTTTCTTGGGTTTGATTTATAGTTAAGAGAATTGTTTTTGTGTGTGTGTATGACAAACATTTGATTAACTACTACACTGTGCACGGATGACTTCAAGACTAATAACACAGACACTCTCACATGCACCTAGGCCGCATTAGGCATACAAGCTAATGCTGAGAATGGGATGTTCTATGTGAGTGACGGCTTCGCACAGGAGCTGTGTTTCAAAGTGAGAGCTAAGACTTGTTCAGACAAAGGAGGACTGGAGAGTCAGTGAGGAAGTGGCACGAGTGTCAGATTGTGTAGGATGAAGTGTTTGCACCATGCTGCAAGGATGTGAAGAGGATCTGAGGCTACAGCAGCAGTGCTTCTTTAAGGCTTGTGTGCTGTGGTGTTCAGATTTCATCATAGAGGAAATGGGAATTTTTGGCAGTGAAGAAACAGCATAGCATAATCTTGGCAGTAGTGTCCTGTTGACCTTTGATTGACCTCAGTCCATACAGTAGAGGGTGGAGTGTGTGCTGGTACGGAAGAAAAGTGCTTGCAGGTGTCTAAAGTTGTATTTGGAAGGCTGGTGCTCTCAGATGATGCCTGGATTTTATTCATAGAAAAGACAAAAATGGACCAAATAGAATAGGGATTAATATTAATGTGTATACATTTCTCATGGAATATATTCTTACATGAACAATATTTATAAAAATCATTTCCAAAATGGAGAAGAGATACTGCATCCTTACAGATGAATTGTCATGTCCTGTAGCTGGAAGTGAAAAGCCCTTCTTGTTAAGCTCTTCTTGTTTACTGAGCATAGCAACAGGGAAGTATTGTAGCAACTGGCACGGTATCAGTAACACAGTAGAATTATTTTATGTGTCCATAAAAAAGACCCAGTAGAGAGCAAGGATCACTAAAGACTGGTCCTCCAGAATCTAAAGTTCCACACATCTTGAGGAACGTCATGTTGTGGACAGAGGTGAGCATGCTTTTTGGAGGGAGAGCATGAACAAGAGAGCCAGACGTAAGAATAGAAAGAATTTATAAGGAAGCCAGCCCATAAAACCTTGAACTTAAATTGAATTCTGCAAGTATAAACTAATAATTTTTATTTCTTACCCTGAAAGCTATCTTAGGTGGTATATGTATAGATGAATGTTTTATGAGCTTTTTAAAAGTAATTTGAAGTTTACAGAAACATTACAAAGGCAGTTTGCAGAGCCCCTGCCTTTCACATTCTCATCCTGGAGCCCGTTCCCTCTCACTGCCGATACTCTGTGTTACTGTGGGACCTCCACTACAGTTTATGAGTACAGTGTGCTTTATTAGAATTACTCTTGATTACTCTTTATTAGAATTATTTCAAATGGCTTTCTTCTGTTTCTGGGTATTGTGCTTAACCCGTAGTCAACCAGTTACACTGTGAAAAGGTGGACCTGGGTGTATATAGACTAGATTAGAGAACCCAGAAGACTTTGGCAGAAGAAGCAGTGAATTGACTCACCGTTTGCAGGCTGTAAAATACTTGCTGTCTGTGGTCAGGCTTAACCTGGCTTGTATTTAGTAAGCATTGGTCTAATTGGAAAATATGGCTGATCTGATTCTGGAGTGCTACACTAGACTTCTGGGAGGCCATTGTATGTAGAGTCAGTCTTTGGAGAATCTGAGGGATTCTGAATTGTAAGTACATTTTATCTTGGGGGTTTCAGAAGAGGTATTGTGCCTGAGGTGTGTTGAGGACAGGGTTAAAAGGAAAACAGGAAAAGCAGAAATAGCAGTTTGGACCTTGTCTGCTTAGAGGAGGGTCAAACTCATGAGGTGTTTATCTCTTTCATGCAAGGCTATCTGTGTTTGTAAATGGGATGGCAGGGCTTCAGTACCTTAGGACTATTGTTACATAGGAAACTTCAAGAGTCAATTAGAAGAAAGTTTAAAAAGTGAGTCTTTTGACAAACTCTTATATCTTATATTTTTGAAAAGCACATATAAACTTATAGTTCATATGCAAAAACTATGTGGATTTGGGTTTTAGCAGTGACTTTCATCATAAATATTTTAAAACAGGCTAATGTGCCTGATTTTAATAAGCTAGACTACATTGTTTTCTGTCTTTTAGTTTGGGCTGGAGAGTCAAGGCACTTGCACCAAGCCTAACACTCTGTTTGGTTTTCAGAACTCACACGGAGGAAGGAGTGAACTGATTCCCATAAGTTGTCTCCCCTGGACATAATCTTCATATCTTGGTGTACGCATACTCTCACAAATACATACTTATTAAAATATTTATTTTTATTTTATGTACATTGGTATTTTGACTGCACATATGTCTGTGTGAGAGTGTTGGATCTCCTGGAACTGGAGTTAACAGACAGTTGTAAATTATCATATGGTTGCTGGGAATTGAACTCAGGTCCTCTGGAAGAAGAGCCAGTACTCTTAACCACTGAGGCATCTTTCCAGCCCCCAAATAAATATTTTAAAAGATCACCAGTGACATTTGTTGATTGGTTAAAATCACTAGTAAAGAGTAAGCAAGTATGTAAGAGCTTTAGAGTAACAGTTTTCTTAGAGGCCAAGCTTCTCATGACTTGTTCTTATTGTTTTTATATTCTCACATACCTGGCCTATCGTATATGTAATTATTGTTTCCACTAGAACCACAGTCCACAGTGATGGTGTGTTCTTTTTGGAGTATATGTTATTTATCCTAATTTCCATATTAAATTTTCCTGCATAAGCTAGAACCCTTCTTAATTTTGGCTAAAACTCACTTTGTGGCTTGACTTTGCACTATGGCATGGCCGCCAGCATGAACTCTTCTCTCCTTGGGAGGCAGTGAGGTCAGTGTGAAAGTTTCAGAGCAGCTTCTGTGGACTCTGTACAGATGTGGTTAGGGGCGTCATCTCACGTAGGCCCTGCAGTTCTGTGCTGATGGAAGTCTCGGCCTGCCTCTGAGGCTCAAGCTATATTACACAGCACAGCAGACAGGAATTGTGAGCCTTTGGTGATAGCAGGCAGTAGAGTATGTCCCCGTGTCAGCATTCCGCAGTCACATCTGTGTATAGTCCAGGTCTCATTGGACTCCTGGGCTTTTATGTGCCAAAAATAATGCATTCTATAGTTAATGGAACTGGGATACTTGAAGTTTGATTTGACAAAAAAAGGAAAGAAAACATCTTATTTTCTTCCAGATCTTTGTCAGGCTCAGGTCCATCTCTGAGCTGGGGTGTCCGAAAGCTGGAGGACTGGGGAATCAATTGTTGTTTTGATCTGCTTCATTTGTCTTCCTTTCCTGATTGTAGTGACTCCAGCAGTCTCAGCAGCACTGACGCCGGCTTGTTCACCAATGATGAGGGAAGACAAGGTACCAAAACACTGTTCCCCTTTAGAAAAGTCCATTTTAAAGCTGTGCATCTTACTGGCTATTGTCTAAGCTGCCAATAGTAAGCCCTAGGCATTACAAATGCTACCTAGCAACTGCTGTTTAGTATCATAGCTAGTTTCTGTACTCTACAGAAGATTTCTTGGCTTCCAAACAAAGTTACAAATTATATTTAAAAAGTAGCACTTGCCACTAAGCTTTGCATACTTCAGTCTTTGCAATTTGGTCCCTTTAGCAAGACTGACAGACACTATCCTTATCCTCCTTTTCATTCCAAATGTTTGTAAAACTGTGGAAGCATTCAAATGGATTTTAATGGTTTGTCATTTTATTCAGTTGTCACACTTATACTGTCTGACTTATATGTAATTAAATGTCTTTTATTAATTCACTATTATAAACTATTATAAGTGAACTATCTTATATTTGAGGTCTTTTCTATCCTGCAAAAATCCAGAATTTTCTTAGACCTCAGCACCTTTGAGTGAGGAATCATGCTTACCTGAGATAATTTCTCATACTCACATCAGCTGGCTTCTCGCTCATAAATTGCACAGATCATAAAAGCTGAGCTAGCCATAGATGTTAGCCATATGTGGACTTAGCACAGAGGTATCTTTTTTCTTAAAAATGCAATATTTAGTCCAGGAATGATAGTCTACACCCTTAATCCTAGTACTTAGAGGCAGAAGCAGACAGATGATATATCTGTGTGTTCCAAACCAGCAAGGGCTACTTAGTGAGACCCTGTCTCAAAAAACAAAGTAATCAAACAACAACAAGAAGAATGCGTTTGCAGAAAGTAGGTTTACAGAAAGAAACAGAATATTTATTGTCCTAAATTATAATGGGAAAAGAAAAGCACAATAATCTTGCCCATGTTTTCTCCCAGACGTCCTTGGTAAGGAAAGTACTAGATGGCCACCTTCTTTACTCATGTACACTTTACCAGAAACATGTCAGTACAGCTACCTTGGTGATAGAGTTGAGTTTTGTTAAAATACAGATCTTACTTAGCTTATAGATGTTGATATGATCAAATAAAATGATAAACTTTAATAAAAAGGAACTTGTTGGCAAGCCTGGTACTCTCTAGAAGGCAGTGACTTAGGAAGCAATAGCAGCAGTTACTGTGAGTTCTCTGCAGCTCGTGTTGCTGAGGGCTTTCCTGTTACTTAATTTACCTTGTTCTCCCTGCACTTCATTCAGAACTATGTGAGTTCCCAGTTTTTATTTAATTATTTAAATGGGGAAACTAATACAGCTGATGTGTCTTTCTCCATGTTATAGGACAATGGCTCTTTAATTCACCCATCACCATTCCTTGCCCAAGCTTTTAATTACTATTTAATTTTTTATTTTGTAACAATATCATTGCATACCATATAAAAGTGAAGTCAAATAACTTCATTTTTTTAGAATAGTTTTTTGTTTTTCTTTTTGAGACAGGTTCTATGTTTATATAACACAAGCTGCCCTTATGTTCTTCAACTGTGCCTTAGCCTTCCAAGTAAAGTAGTGGGATTAGGCTTGTGTCAGTACCTGGCATAATGTTGTATTAATGGCAATTCAGATATAAGATAGTCAGTCTCAAGTGAGTCCCTGCTTGCATTTATTAGACCTGCTCTGTGACACTTTAATTTACCTCTCCTATTACGTTTTGTAAATTGTGATTTTTTGTTTAACAAAACATTTTATTCCCTAATTTAAACAGTTTTGTGATTCTCATTTTACAGTTGCTTTTAACTCTGTTTATTTGAACTAAATCTGTTTCTCATACATCATCCTCAGCTAAACTTTAGACATTTTTGCATTGCTTTTGTTTCATGATTGCAGTTTCCATTTAATAGTAAGAGATTTCAAAATCTGAAGTCCCTTAAAAGGGAAAGTGACCGTTCACATATGGAACCTCTTCCAAACAAACTATCAGGACTCACGACCCCTTGGGATCTTAGGCACAGTTAGTGACACACTTTCAAATCTTACTTGTTTCTTATTTTTGTAAGCCGTCTACATTCTATACTTTAATCATTTTTATATGTCTGTCTCTTTATAGCTCTTAATAATTCCTTAAGAGAAAGATAAAATGATGCTACTCCCTGAGCTTAAGTGGATTTAATGATCATTTTTAACAGCCTGCTTACACCTAGGTTCCCCTTGTCAACATCAGTGAATAATTGCTCCTGAAATACTGTTGCAATGATGGAACTGACTCTGGGGCGGGTGTTTGTCTCTGCCCAGGTGATGACGAGCAGAGTGACTGGTTCTATGAGAAGGAGTCGGGAGGAGCCTGCGGGATTGCTGGAGTTGTGCCCTGGTGGGAAAAGGAAAACCCGGCAGAGCTGGACACCAACCTACCCGACCCTGTGTTTGAGAGTATCTTAAGTGGCTCCTTCCCTCTCATGTCACATCCTGGCAGAAGAGGTCAGTAGTACTCCCTGAGTGCTGGCTCCCATTAGCTCCTGGCTCCTGGATAGACTGACGTAAAGGCTAGACCAAAGTAGAAACAGTGGAAAACTGTAGAGAAGCTTGCTGGACCCGAGTACTACAGTCCCCATTTTGACATCACTGAAAATGTTGCCTCTCACAGCACTCATCAGGATGGTTTAATGGTTTTAACCAGGAGTGTGGATTGGAGAGAGAGTTCTAGTGTGAGTGTAGCTAGTTAAGTCAGAGCTTTAGAGCCCTGCTGGGAATTACCTCAGTTCTTTTATGTATGAATTTCACATTTTTCCCAATAATCTTCTTGGTGTTCACAACTATCAGCAAATTAGTTTTAATTCTCTGTTGACAGGATCTTCTGTGCCCCAGTGATCACAGTATCTTCTAAATTGACTGTTTGATTTCCCAGGTTTCCAAGCTAGACTCAGTTGCCTTCATGGAATGCCTTCAAAGAATATTAAAAAATCTGGAGGGGCTCCACCTTCAATGGTAGGCATGCTTTTTTATTGAATTGTCATGTTTGGAAATGTTTCAATTCCTGTGGAATAAAAAGTCACATCCTCATTTTTCTTTTATATTCTAATGCTATACTTAAAAGTAATCCATTTTTTTGTAGGCTACAAACTGGACCAGTGCGATTCCCCTGTAAGCCAAATCTTCTAATGCTAATAAGTTAGTTACGTTTTGAACACCTGGGGAATGGCATCCGAGGGGACCTGGCTCCTGTCCTCTTCCCTGGAGGAATACACTGACGTGGGAGCCTCTTTGATGCAGACCTGGGGCTGGTTTTGCGGCAGGATTGGTGTTCTTTCTTTTAGCCAGAAGTGAATCTGACTGGGGAGTCTGCCCTGGGATATAGGTTGGCCCGGGGTAGATAGAAACTACAAACTACTGGATATGTTATATATTTTTCTCTCTTATGCTTTTTAACATATTGCTTGCTTTGCCAAATGCTAGCTAAAGACAGAAAATTGAAAACTATATTTGACCTATTATTCCTTAATATTTCTATAACTGGTTAAGATTCAGTTTTAATATCTGACTGTTGTAAATAAGAAATGATGCATTGCCATTCATGGTTCATCTTAACAGAAGTCTCCTCTCCCAGTGTGATTTAAACCAGCGGTGTTTTACTCAGGGTACTTGAGTAAGGTGATGTAAGTAATGGGTGAGGTTGATAAGCTTTGCTCAAGGTTATGTTTAATTCAGTTCATTTTATACTTGGATAATTGTTCTGTATTAATCCTTTTGCTATAGTTTTACCGTACTGGAAAAGTCCCCCTTCCTCTCACGCATCCCAGCGGACAAACTGGTCAGCATAGGGTGTCATCTGCTCTTACATTTTCAGTGGAGTGTGTCTGATCCTTGAACTAGTCACAGCTGCCTCACTGGCTTGGCACTTGATGGGCTCACTGATCCGTGTGGTTTAGCAATACGGTATGACCGAGTCTCACCATCATGTCTGACATGAGATGCTTGTTCCTCCTTAGGATGGCAGCCCATGTGTGCCATTGAATTTTCAAAAGACTTGCATAGCTCATTTTCACCAATCAGGAGGGAAATCAAACATTTTCATTGGTGGTATAATTCTTACATTTTACTAGTTCAAGCCATTTGAGTTTTTTAAAGTGGTTATTTTAAAGTGATAACTATTTTTCTAAAATTTCTATAATTGATAGTCTTTGTGGTTTAATGTTTTCATACTGTATGGTTTGATTGTCAGCTCAGCATTTAATAGCTAAATTTAATATGATGGGAAAGAAAACTTAAAGTTGACAATGCTTTTACCTCCGATTATTATGTTCTCACAGATTTAAATTAAGTAGGAATGTATGACAGTGTCTCTGGGGAGACTAAAGGTAACACGCTGCGAGTTGAGCCTCCTGACTTTCCCATGTTGAAAGGTGCAGAGATGGGCTTAGTAATTATAGTAGGGATTTTTATAGTGTGTTTCAGAGCAAAAAATTGTGTTTTTTTATCTGAATTCTAGAAATGCTTTTGTTTTGTATGGTCACTATCCTTTAGATCTGAATAAGTCACCATAACACCCCAGCCTATGAACTTTGCCTCACCAATCATGAATCTAGATGAGTGCTGTCTAATTCTTGGCTTAGTTTTACCTATTTTTATTTTTGGTCCACTGCTTGCTTGAGCATAGCTGGGATTTGTAGCCCATTTTCTAGGCTTATTGCAGCCTCACTGTGGTATTTTATAGAAGCTATTACACTGATAGGTTAGCTTCATGGTATTGATGATACATGGCTTCACCACACCGCAAGCTGCCTTCCCTGTCTAAATTGTAAAGAGGTGATTAGGCCTCACTCCATGGAGATATTCTGTCTGCATTTTACATGGAATGAGTGTATTAGGCCATGACGTGTTCTCCTGGTCAGACTTTCACTGCAAACAGAGGACTACTGAAGGCTTCCTTTCTTGTAACCCCAAATTGTCCTTCTTTAGAGTTTTACATGTGCTGTAATTTTTTTCCCCAATAAAATCTCTGACTTGGGTAATAAAAGTAAGATTTTCAGTTTGTGCTGATATTTTTCAATCCTCTATATGTTTTTGCTCATCGTATACATAGTTTACTACCTTAAAAACTTTAACCTGCTAAGGCAGTCATCATTAAGGGGTATCTGTTATTTAAGAAGTTAAATTCATTTAGCGTAGATTCATACTGGGAAAGCCAAAGTGTATTTGAGAGATTCATTTCATGGGCAGATTTCAACACATGTAGCTCCAACCTGTTAATGAGGATGGCAACAGAGGGTCTTAGTGGGAAGCGATGGTGGAGGGTCTGTGAAAGAAATGAGGGGAGCCTAACTGAGTTATGGCAGCTCTCAGCTGACTGTATTCACACAGGCTAGTATAGCACTGAAGACTTTGTACCCACACAGGGAACAGGGAACCATTACTCTTAACATCACAGTCAGGTTTAGTTTCTGGGGTCCCCATCTCTCATCAGCTGCTGATGCATAATACAGTATGTATATTTATGTTTAAAGGTTATGTATTGTTATGTATTATTGATTGTGGAACTTGTGGATAATAGTTCCAAAAAGGCCGAACAAAGAATCTCCACCAAGGATTTTGTCCATAAGGCTCACTATGACCTTCTCATGCTTGGTAACAATGACAGACTCCACTTTCCATCTGAGTTTGGGGCCTGAATTTGAAAGCAGAAAATTCGTTAGATAAAGCAGAGAAATGTCAATAACCCAGTCCTCAGTAGGTCACGCAAAGGACACTTGTTTACAGTGTCAGAGCTGCAGTGAGGAGGCAGTCTGTGTTCTTCTCAGCTGCGGGTATTCACTTTGTGTGGCAGTTCAGAGCTTTCACTGCTGTACACACTCCAGAAGATCTGCACAAGTCGGAGTAGTGCCTTTCAAGTTGCAAGTACATTTTAACCAGTGGATAAATTTTCAGATTCAGAATCTGCAAGGAGGAACAAAAATTGAATAGTTTTTGAGAAAACAGTGGAATTGAACAACAATGGCTCTCAACCTGTGGGTCGTGACCCCCACAGGGGTTGGATATCAGATATCCTGCATATCAGATATTTACATTATGATTCATAGAAATAGAAAAATTAGTTATGAATTAGCAACAAAATAATTTCATGGTTGGGGCCACTACACCATGAGGAACCGTATTAAAGTACTGCCGCATTAGGAGATCGAGAACCGATGTTGTAGAGTGTCACAGATGGGGAACTCATGGCCTTGTGAATTCACTCTGGCTCTTAGTATTACTTGAACATACATTGTAAACCTCCGTTTCTTGTTTGGTTAAATACAGACTATCTATTTTATAGAAGTGCTGCAGGCTTAAATGAGGTAAAGTACACTATAATAGGCTTAGGTCCATCTTTGGCACATGGAATATAGTAATAAGTTGTAATTGCTGGTGTTATTGCAGATAATAAACATCACTGGTAATGCAACTTACACTTTTATTATAAATCCAGGTGTAGAATTTGACCTTCAACTTTCAATTCATATTTTATATATAGTATGACATTACCTTAATAGAGTGCTTTATTTTATAGACCTTTAGGTTCCTTTTGTATCTTATTTATGTTTGATCTCACTTCTGTTTTTAATGTACTCTGAAGAATTGTTCTGAATGAACTTTTGGTTAACAAGTACTTAAGTCTCAAAACTGAACTGCAGACTATAAAGCCTGTCTCTTCACTGCAGGCTATAAAGCCTGTCTCTTCACTGCAAACTATAAAGCCCGTCTCTTCACTGCAAACTATAAAGCCCGTCTCTTCACTGCAAACTATAAAGCCTGTCTCTTCACTGCAAACTATAAAGCCTGTCTCTTCACTGCAAACTATAAAGCCTGTCTCTTC
>NW_021604588.1:19269663-19285046 GCF_004785775.1 Grammomys surdaster
ACTATAAAGCCTGTCTCTTCACTGCAAACTATAAAGCCTGTCTCTTCGTACCTCTTCTCTCTCAAATTATCAAGCTATTCTTTTACACTATTGAAGAGATACTCAGTTTTAATCCCTAAATAATTGTGCCCATGTATATGTGAGATATGTACTGAGAATTTACTGTTGGGAAGAACTACTTCGCTGGGCATGGTGGTACATACTAGTAATACCAGCACTTGAGAGGCAGAGACTGGAGGCTCACGAGTTAAAGATCATCCTTGGTAACAGCAAATTTGAGGTCAGCCTCTACTTTATGAGACTGTCTCAAAAATTGCAAAATGAAGAGTCACTGCTGTTGTTTGGTTAGAAACTCCAATTTATTGGTGCCCTGCTAGTCAGCTTTTTACTATGTAATTTTAGGAGAATTGTTACTTCTATGGAATGTGCGAGGGTAGTATCTTGGTTAGGGTTTTACTGCTGTGAACAGACACCATGACCAAGGAAACTCCTACAAAGAACAATATTTAATTGGGGCTGGCTTACAGGTTCGGAGGTTCAGTCCATTATCATTAAGATGGGAACATGACAACATCGAGGCAGGCATGGCACAGGAGGAGCTGAGAGTTCTACATCTTCATCTAAAGGCAAACAGGAGAAGACCGGCTTCCAAGCAGCTAGGACAAGGGTCTTAAAACCCATGCCCACATTGGCATGCTTTCTCCAACAAGGCCACACGAAATAGTGTCACTCCCTGGACCAAGCATATTCCAACCACTGGTAGTCACCCAGAAGATACAGCCTACACCCTTGACATTTCTAGACTTTAATCATTAAGTACTGTTCAGAATGATATCACAGTATCTGTGATGCTGGACTCTAGCTCGAGGAGACTGTCCTTGCAGCATGGTTCAGTAACCTTACTAACGGGTAGCTGTCCATTCAGCCAGAATACCCTACTCCTTGTTTTTTTGTTTTGTTTTTGTTTGATTTTTAACAAAGTCTCACTGTGTAGCCCTGGCTGCATGGAACTCACTATGTAGTCCAGACTGGCTTTGAGAGGCTTTGCCTGCCTCTTCCCAGTGCTAGGATTAAAGGTGTTCACCACCGTACCTGGCTCAGAATATCCTACTTCTAAGTATTCCAATTAATCTGTGTTTTCTGAAGGTGAGAGATTTTTAATTCTCTTTTTATTTTACACTAATGATTATTTAAACTATTATTTATACTAATGATTCATCAACAGGTCTAATATCCACTGAAGTTATTCAAATTGCAATGAGTGCTGAGAGATTGGGAGGGAAAAACTCATCTAAAAACACAGTGTTTGAAAGTCAGTATTATGTAAGACACTGTGGTGAAGTCGAGGGTTTTGTTTACAGTGTTTACCGTTGCTTGAAGACCAGTTTTGTGTGATTAGAAAACCATGTTGTGTTTCGCAAAAAAAACCCAAACCAAAACAAAAAAACCCAATGTGCTGGAGTTGATTTCTTATGTCTGTGTTTTCAAGTTTTAGAATTTGATGGAAGCCTACATGTTAACCTTTTATAAAGTGTCCTGTCACTGTTCATACATACCTGTGTCAGTCGGGGCAAAGGAGTCCTTATGGCAGTTCATGCTGTGACCAACCATGAACGACTGTTGTAGTACTTCCTCTCAAGTTATGTTGACAGTGGCCGTCTCACTATAGTGAGCTCTCTTATATGTCTGCTCAGTAGTTGTGTGCAGTTTCTTAAGATGCTAGGGTAGGAATATTTAGGCTCTTCTCTAGCCTTTTACTGAGAAGACTCATTTAAAATTGAATTGGTTTGAATAAGGGATTTAAATAACCTATTTTTTCAGACTAGTCAAAGAGAAAAGCGTTTATGACAGAAAATAAATCTAAAATGATGTAAAATAACACACAGCCTGTGTCTGCAACTATAGTTTGATTATAAGATGAGTATTATTCAAGCCTTTTTAGTGGAAATCTTAGCAGCTGAATCCTTCATTTTCATCTTTCTGCCTGGAAATCTGTATTCCTAAAGCATTTTTGGAGACTTTGGAGAATTTATGTTTAGAAAGCTATATGTTATGCTAATTATATATTAATTTAATGTTCTTTGGAGTATCAGATTGAGACCTAGATTTCAAGCTATTTTTAATCTTAGGAATTTTTGAGATAAAATTGGTTCTATATTATAGAAAAGTACAAATTAATAAAATGTTAACATTTCTTATAAGATAGCTAGTATTGTTTGCTTTAAATTTTTTACTGTCATGTTACTTTGTATTTTATATTGTGAAATTTCATAATGGAAAATGTAAATCCCATAACATCTCATTAAATAGGATCTTAATGCTGATATTCTTGGATTATATTTTTAATGTGGCTATACATATTTATTTAATGGTGCATTGTAGTATACCTATTTATTCCCTTATTTGCCTTTGTATGCTTATATTCTCCATATGCTTAAAACCTCCTTAGGAAGCACATGCAGACAGTCAATCATGGTATTTTAATGGGACAAAATGTGAGCACATATGTTTTCCGTAGATTAAGTGCTCGTGCTTGTCTCTCTCCTGACTTAGTACAGCCGTGGTTTCCTATGTTTGAATTGGGGTTTGTGATCTTCAGTATGGTGTGCCATGTGAAACACACAGAAGGATGCTCAGTGTGTGCTGGGTTCTTTCTGTGTACTGTCTATATAGAAAGTTAATACTATGAACATTCCTATAAAGTAGGTTTGTCTTTACATCTTAAACTGTTTTTCCTTTTGTGAGCCAAAATTGATATGCTTTGAATGTTCTTTCATATTGCTGTCAGGTTGCTAATAAATATAAATAAACTCTCTTCCTAGTAGTCTTCATTTCTGTTGAACATATTCAAGTGTGAGTTATATTGAGATATTCTTCTTATCAGTCTTCACTGTGTTGAATGGCAGCCACAATCAAGAAGTACGGTAATAATCATAAAGTATTTATGGCTTCAAGTAGGTTAATAATTGGCTCTTGGTACTTTCTTACCCGTCTTTAATGTGTCCAGTCTGGAGTCTTCTGGTCAGTTTTCCTGCTCTGCGTGTTACTTCACTCTTCTTCCTTACGAGAAACCCCGTCTGCTCTCTTAGCATGTTGCTGTGTTCATTCAACTATGATGAAATCTGTGTCTTCTATTTTCTTTCTTATTTGGGAGTAACTTGGTAAGATTCTGGGACAGTCTCTTCAGGATGCCTGAAGGAGGCGTTAGAGCTCGCTAACTCATGGAGGACAGGAAGTGGCAGGCATGGGGTGCCTGCAGAATTAGAGTTCAGAGTTCGCTGACTCATGGAGGACAGGAAGTGGCAGGCATGAAGGCATAGCGAGTGCTTGAGTTGACATGCCATAGCCTAGATAAATGTGGAGGAGTTTATAGCACAAACAGTTGAGATAAACATGGTAAGAATTGATTGATTAGGTAGATAGATTAGATAAATGTGGAGGGGTTTATAGCACAGGCAGTTGAGATAAACATAGCAAGAATTGGATCATAGTCCATAGTAATCTTGTGAAACCTTGTCATCCCTGGCCATACTGATAGTCCTATAGAAAGTATAAGCTAAGATTATGTCTGAGGTTTAAATTCCATCCTGTTCCTCCATTTGATATGAACCAGAGAATGGACCGAACTTAATTTACCATGTGAATCTTGTACCTTAATATGTGAGTGATGCCCATTTACTCAAGCAAGGTTAGTCAGTGCTGCCCACACTAGATGGAATAATGTTACGACTATGTATGCTCTAGCCTTGCATCTTACTGCTGTGAATGAGACTGTCATGGTCACCTATAGCTTTTATTTTAATGACTAAAAGTAATCTTGGATGAGAAAGAGTAAGCAAACAAAGTATCCAGGGTGATGGGTTGGGGTTGTGGGGGCAAAGATGACACACAATTAGAAAGGTGGCAGGACAATTGCAGGACATGAAGGTTATTGCATACAATTTGTAGGCTGCAGTGATCTTTTGGCCTTAACCCGTCTGGTGCCATTCCTCAGGTCCCTCTTGCCCGCTAATCTGGGGAGAGAAGCAGGTGTATGCCTCGCACTTGTTCATTCAACGAGATGGGTTAGGATCAAGAAACTTTGTAAGTGGTAGCTATTTAGATGGGACTTAGACTGCCCCGTTTAAGGTTAAATCGGTGATTATGCCAAACGTTAGTGTGTAAATGCTTGTTGTGTTCTCTTCTGCCCTGTGACTACTCAGATGCTTCTACATTTAAAAACAAATTGTATGACAGTAATACAAATTCCTCTGTCACTGAGAGAAAGGCTTCAGATTAATATTTGTTAGATAGACATGTTTGTTTTTGAAACATAGTCTGATGCAGTCCAAACTGGCTTTGAACTTGCTATGGAGTCCACCTTTCAAGTGTTACATCACAAGCACACATCTCCCTAACCTACTATCTTCAGACTGAACTCCCTGATGAATCCTTAAGACAAGAGTTTTTAAATAGTAGGTGTTCTTTGTTTCTGTGAATACGGATTCTTTTTGTATCCCAGGCTGGCATGAGCTCTCTGTGTAGCACTGGGCTGTGGCCTCTGGTTGATCTTTTTCCCTCAGAATTCAGAGTGCTATGGTTATAGACGTAATCTGCCATGTCTGGCTGTGTTTAGGACTTCAAATACATTTTAGATTTTAGCTACCTAAATGCTATATTTCTATGTTGTATCCTAAGAAACTTGTCAACAACGTAGTGAGTGCCGCTAGGGCTATGTAGTAAGAAGTCCCCGTCTCAAACCTACCCTCTTTCTCCCTGTAAGGAAATTGATTGCAGCTGATTGGTGACCATGTGATTCCGCTCCACAAATGGACGTTCCCATGCGTGCCTTTTCCTAGTTGCTCTGTACAGTGGCTGTGACATTGCCAGAGTCCCTATTATTTTCTGTCCCTTTAAACTAAAATCAGGGAAGTAGAAATGCTGCGTACATTTTACTTTTTCCAAGGCTTGTTCATCTCTGGTTTTCTGCTTTTTATGTTGCTGATAAAATTATTCTGATGGTCTATAAAACTCAGTTTTCTAATTTGCCTTTAGATGTCAGAAACCTACTATCAGAAAAGTTCAAAAACCAGTGATGGGTAGAGCACTTCCAAATAATATTTAGTAAGCTTTTTTGTACTGAAATCACCTGCACATCCTCCAACTGAAGGTCAGTTTGCAAAACTCAGGATAAGAAGAAACGTTTTCCTTGTACTGTTGAGGTAGGGTATGCCAATCGGATATTTGCTGCTTTCTATTTAGGAAATGGGGTTCTGATGACCCAGAGATAAATCCAAACAGTATACCTCAGTTTTGAGCCAACAAAATTTATAATGTTTCTATTTCTCAATAAGATGTTTGATAATTGTCATTACTTATGGAATAAACTGAAAGTTGGATGGATTTTTTTTGTTGTTGTTCTGCTAAAGCATACCATCTTCCTCCTAGAGTTTCGTGTATGGATCAGGAAATTGATTGGAGATTGTTTACTATGGAAGTGTTTCAGAAAAATCAATAAATGTAACTCTGAATCTGTAGGGGTGTGTTTATCTGTCAGTTACAATATATTATAGTAACATTTAAAAATATGTCCTGGATTTTTAAGGATTTCATATTAGCTTGAATTTCTAACATTTAGTCCAGATAACTAGTCTTTAAATTCAAAGGTTAGTAGCTATTTAATTTCATTTCCAAGTATCTTTGGTAAGCTAATTGTTTTCTATTTTTAGTACTGGGGATTGAGCCCAGACCCCTGCATGCCACACAAACACTGTACCAATGGGCTACATTCCTAGCTCCGTTTGTTTGTTTGTTTGTTTGTTTGTTTGTTTTGAGACAGAATCTCAATACGCTGCCTAATTGACTCTCTGTATTCCAAGAGCATCCTCCTGCCTCAGCCTCCTGAGCAGGTCTGAGGACAGCCCTGCAACTTCTCTTTCTGATTCACAAAAGCATTTTCATGTGTCACACCACTTGTTTGTCAGTGTATGTTACCCCTGACTGGGAAACCGTGTCTCTGCCTTGTAACCTTAGCATTCCTTGATTCAGTTGATGCACAGTGGAAGCTTTGGATGGTTTTGATTTGCACTAGTTTAGGTTAGGTATAGTCAATTAGCTGTGTATCTTCGTCCTCAAGTGCCTAAGTTTGATTAGCATACATTAGTTTGAAAAGGGAGAGGAGGGAAAGGAACAATTATTTCGGACAGTGGTGGCTATTGTGAGGTTCGTGGTTTTGCACTTTATCTTCGTCTTCCCGACTGCACAGCTGTCACTTGTCCACCTGATGCAGCTGTCCCTCCTCTTCAGTCCCCTGTCTTACCACCCAGGCTGCGCTCTTATTCTCTTACATTGGAAGGGCATGACTTTCCCTGGTCTCTTGATTTTTCTGGCTTCTGATCCTTGCCATCAATAGCTTCAAGTGAACATTTGTAAACATTCTTGACTTCCCCATTTAAAAAGCACAGCTTTCATTGCCTTTGTAATAAAACCCAGAGTTTTTCCTTTCCGTATTTACTGACACCTGTGATCTTGGACGGTTATGTCCCTCCCAGGTGGTCAAAATGGCTATTGAGACCCTGCCCATGTGACTTTTCCTTATTCAACTATAGCATTTGTTATTCACACTTTCTGCTAGAGCTACACGCTCTTCATCCCTCCTTCAGAACCTTCAACTCTCATCTGGAATGGCAGATCTTAGCTCTCTCTATCTCTCTGTCTGCCTCTGCCCACCCTCCCATCCATCTGTGGGTACCCAATGGCTTTGTAATCTTTATCATCTGCTTGCATTGGTATTATATGTGTATTCTTTAACCATCACCATGATAGTCTAGTTCTCAGTACAGAATTTGTGCTTAACATTTTTTTTCTTCAGTATTGATAGTGATTAACTGTGTCTGTCTCATTTTTAAGGATATTTTCTGCGATTAACTAGTAAGGATGCCAGTGTGATTGTAACATCATTCCTAACCAATATTGGTGTCTAAATTCTTCTGTGTTTACAATCTGGCCAAGTATATATGTATTTCATAATAAATGGCATAGCAGCTTCTATTTGAGCCTGTGCTAACAAGTGAATTGAATGCCTTGTGACAGATGCAGAACTTGTTGACTGTGTGACTGGGAGATCCTTACCTATTTTACCTGTAGGGTTTCTCCATAGGTCAGGATGGGAAAGGATGACAGAGGCCACTAGCTGCAGGGAGCAGACTTCGACTCCTGGGATGTTTGTAGGGACAGCTCCTTTCCAATTTGGATCTTCACATGATAAACTTTGAACTTGTGCTGAAATCTAGGGTAGCAAGTGCTGATGTGAGTATATGGGCCAAGGAGTAGGATCTAGGATCAGTGTTTTAAAATCAGATGTTACAGAGCTATAGAGATGCCGCAATAGTTAAGACCACTTGCTGCTCTCCTAGAGTGCCCAGCTTTGAGTCCCAGCACCCACACAGTGGCTCACAACCTTTTGCAATTCCTATTTGAGGGGATCTGATGTTTCCCCCCCCACCCCCCACCCCCCACCATGGGCACCAGGCACCTCCGTAGGGCACAGACATACATATAGTCAGAAACACCCATACATGGGGGACATCAGCCATCACCCTGGAACCTGTTTAAGTCATGCTTCACCTCCAGTTGGCAGCCTTTTCTGGGGTCTGATGCTTCCCTTGGCTTGCTTTTGCATGGGGAGCTGAGCAGCAACCTTACAGCCTCACAGGTTTTGATTTTCCATCTTTGATGCTGTTTTCTTCTCTATTCTTTGTCCTTATGGCCTTTTGTTAGCCTCTTAGTCAGTCTGTGGGAGAAAACCACACTAATACTAATTGCATGATCGCTGTGTTCTATTGACTGGAAAGTTACACCTAATGTCTTTTTCATTTTATTTTTAAAAGTAACAAATACAGGGTTTGGAAGTCTAGAGGTCAAGTGTGATATACAACACCCTTCCCTCTGCCATCCCTTCCACACTAGTCCTACCAGAACAGGACCTGCCACTTGTGCAGCTTGCATTTTGGACTGTCTGAGAGATCACAAGCCACACTTAGATCTTCATTGGAGTAGCAGCATATTTCAAATTATTAAGTAATTTGCTGCTTTATATCAGCTTTTTAATATAAATACTTCAATAAAAATCCTTTATTGCTATAATAGTATCTCACAGTATTTAGTGTTATTATCTTATTGCCAAATAGTGCTTTAATTTCTTTGTGAATATCCTTCATTTAATACAAAGATTCTGAGGTAGGCATTATTGTGCTTTCTGTGTCATATACCAGAAAACTAGGCAAGAATGGGCTACCAGGGGCCCAGGGACCAGGCTAAGTGAATACGGCAGCTTGTCACGGTGCTCTGAAGGCATGAGGATTCCAGCATCCACAGAAAAGCTAAGTGTGACCAAGCTCTCTTGAGGTAGGTGGCAATGGATCACTGTGGCTTCCTAGCCAGCCTGACCAGCAGGAGGGGCCAGTAGGAAGGGGTGCCCCGGCTATCAGTTCACTGAGAGTCTGTCTCATGAGAAGAGAGCAGAGACCTCCCCAGGCTGGCACGTGGATGCACACATGGGCACACACACTCACACACACTAGATAACCAGACTTGTTCAGGATTATGGCAAATAGTCGGTAGGGTCAGGACTTAGTTTCTGTCCTGTGGGCCACTCCTCAAGGATGTAACTGTCAGGCACCGCAGGCTTCTCGGAAAAGGCAGAATGCTTATATTTCCAGTTGATTTCCCAGTTGATTTTATAAATCTTGGATGGGCATATTGGATCTCAAAAACAATGGATCTTAACTGTTTTGGTCAATTTAATGTATTAGGAAAGTTATCGTTTTGCATTTGGTTGATGCGACTCCATCCTATTTTTGAGGGTGCAGTATTTTCATCATGTAAATACACACCCATCCCTTTTCCTCAACTTTCCCTTCCTTTACTCAGGGATCTTCTTGGTTTTAACCTGTTAGGTCATAATTTGCATTTTAATCTTTTTCAGATTCTTTAGAAAGGAAGTTGTGACTACTGTGACTGTTTCTGTTCTAAGAGGTTGGTGAAGTAGTCACATGCCTTGGAGCACCTAGACTCGCATTGATAGTAGCCTAGCCTCACTTACAGATGCACAGGGAGGAGATGGCCCAGAAACTGAAAGAGACCGGACCCAAATTTGAGCTACTGGGTTCTACATTTTGCCAGATTCAGCTTTCTGGGACTCTCCCTGTGCTCCTTGCTTCTGGGTATAGTGAGTGCTTTTGCTTGAAGGTTCACTTTTGAAACACCACAAGAATGAACTTAAATTTATTGTCTACTTGCACAGGTTACTTGATTAAAATCTAACTGGGTTTTATTCTGATGATAGATGCAAGAAACTTTTATTGTTGAATGTTTATCTTTTGAAATTGTTTGAAATTTTATAGAAATAAATAATTTGTCTTCAGCCAAAAGCTTGGCATTATTGCCGTGAATGCATGGGTGTACTCCGGTAATCCCAGCCTTACTTACAAACCTAGGGCAGTGGGAGTTTATACTTAGCTCAGGCTCCATGACTCCACTGCAGAAAACTATCCCAACAACCAACCAACAGATAAGCAAAACACAAACAGGCGCACACACACTCAGCAACAGAAGCTGTGTGGGTATCCACCTTCTAAAATCCATTGCTTCCACCAGTTCATCACCCTCATTCTTCTCTGGAATATAGTCTTGTGCTGTCTGCCCTTACCTAAGTCTTAGACATTATGTCTGTTATTGAGATGCCTTTACTTTCCATTGGAATACCCTTAAAGGTGCAGCTGCCTCGCCAAGGTGAGTTTCCTGTCCTCCAGTGTCTCAGTATTTAACTCCGCTTCACAGTGTACCACTGTGAAGGACAGGAAGGGCGCCGCAGACAGTTTATGTGTGGAAAGGTAAAGGTGGCTTCTTCATACGTACACATACACTCTTCACATTATCTCATTTCCCCTAGGTAATTGTTGATTTTATTTCATCACTATGAGAATATAAACTTGTTTTCACAATAATTTGTAATTAGGAATTTCATTAAAAGTGAATTAAGACATGAATATGTATGAAGAAATGAGATGTTCTAACTGAATATATGGCATCCCAATGTCTTGAGTGAATTACAGACTTTACTCATTTCTGGGCCATTTGTTTTATATATAGATTAAATGCAGATAATTACTCATTTGACAGGTTATTTTATTACTTTGATATATCTCTAAGTACCATGTGCAGTTATGGGGTGATTATTGTTATAATTTGATTCATTAATAACCAAAATTATCATTTTTACATGAATTCAGATTTGAAAGTTGGAATCTGGTTTTGTTTAAAGTCAGCTGTACTGACTTTTGACGTAGTAATGTATTTTTAAAATTGTGGGTTTTATAATTTTTAAAGTTCCATATTAAACATAAAATTTAACTATTTTTAAGTCAAACTATAAATATTGGCTTCTGTAAGGAAGCATGAATATAATTTATATCTGTTTCACTTAAAAAGCAATGAATTAATTTTATTCATTACATTAATATATTAGGTTTATGATTTACCTTTAGTATTTATAGACCCTTTGGTCACATCCACAGAGCATCCAAATGTCTGATAATTATTCAACTACTTAGTCTAACACTTCAACAGTACTGCATGGCTTATGGATAATAAGTGGTTAAGTTGCTTAGAAAATATTTGCAAACTTATTGAGATGCATTAAACAAAGGAATAAAATTAAAAGTTCCTAATTTAATGTCATGTTTGAATGACCATTTTTAAAGTTTTGTATGGTTTTCTCCAAAGACTTGCATGTTTCTGATTCAGAGTCCATTTTATCTGCTCTCCTCGGCTGTCCCACGAGAGCACATCTCTCCTCTGTAGAATGCATTTTATTTAATTTTATAGTTTTTATGATACCATATATTAGAGATTGCCAAAAATATAGAAAAATTTTAGAGAACATTTTTGGATTTGATGGATTACCACTCTTGAAAGGGAAACAAAACACTAAATATTTCTAATCCTGCATTATTTACCGCATGGGTGGTTAAATGCTACTTTCAGCCTCATAAAATTAAAAGGGAGAAATCTGCCAACTGTAGCAGGAATTGGATTTAGGAAGAGTGGTACAGAGCCAAAATATCGCTACAGAATTAAATGTCAAAAATCTTCCTTAATAGTAGATATATAGGTCACAGTGCTTGGTTATGATTAATACATTTAATCTAAATCACAGAAAGGTGCACTCTACCTTTCCATAAAATACAATAGGACACAAATCAGTTTTACTGTAGATGGATAACAATTGGAAAATAATGCATCTTCCCGCCCAATAAATTGTCAGTTATACCTTTTAACTAAAATCAATTCATCATTCCAAAATTTATTGCAATTTCTAATAATAAATCTCCTCAAATGTTTATTCATTTGGCTTTTGATACATTTGTGCCACTTCTGCTATGGTCTAATGTTTTCTCTTTTGATTCATTGTAAATTAGAAAATCTATTTTCAGTCAATTTTCTAGTGAGGAAGTTAAAATCTATAACCCCGCACCTTCTTCACTCTCCTGTGTACATTTTAATACCCTTGAACTTGAACTTAAATACAATCCAGTAAATTCTTTTCAGTGGAAGATTAAAGGACTTTTCAGCGTAACTTGCAGGAAGGCTGAGGTTTCATAAGACGAGTGCACAGAAAGTTGTTAGGTGACAGTTCCCATTGATTCATTTTGAATTGAGGTCCATGGGTGTGCCGTCAGTTCATGTAAAGCGTTCACAAGGAGACAGGATCTGTTTGAATTAGGGTCAAGTACGGATCATAATTGGAGCCTACTTCTCAACAGCATTGACTCAAAAGTGCCATTCCAAGTGAGCAGAGCCACTTGGTCTCTGACCTACGTCTTGTACTGAGGTCTTCTCATTAGTTTGGCTGCACACTTTTATTTTGTAAATATGTATTTTTATATTGCTGCTTCATAATCCATCATAAGCCCGAGAAATCATGTGCTTATTCTTATGGAGTATATCCCCAGAATGTAGTTCCCCTCCAGGACTTTCATTATGTGGTATGTGAACATTTTCCATCTTTGATATCTTAAATTGCACTTCAGTACATCTTCCCGACAGTGCAGTGAGCACTAGCTGTGCACTCAGACTGGCGTCCTTTCCTTCTCCCCAGCACTCTCACTGTGCTTTCATATACAATTTGAGAATGAAAGCGGGGATTAGCTGCTTCTCTCACTCATTCAATGAAAATGTGTCTATTCCCAGCACGTCCCTAGGCTGAGTGTCAAGTCTAAACTTTTAAACTCTTACAGAGAATTCCCCAGCACCTTTTCAGAATGGTTATTGTGAGGAATGAAGATGGTAAGAAATCTGTAACTTAGTGCAGATTAATGTAGTTGCAACCATAGGAGACGATACATGACGGATGTAGCCGCTAAAAGAAAACAGTCCTGTGCTCAGAGCAGCCTTCTGAGAACTCAGACTCAGAATATGACTGACTGCATATTAACATGAACATGGTACTACAAAGATCAGACTTTACTTGCAAATCTTTTTTTCTTTTTCCTTTTTCTTTTTTTTGCGGGGAGGGGGTCTTGTGTTATTGGGGATTGAACCTAGGGCTCACACTTTGAGCCTCTCTTATTTATCTCAAAGTAGTTCATTAAAAAAAACCTGTGAACTTAAAAATTAAATATTAAGAACTCAATTAAAAATTTAATATTTTGATAGATTCTTTAAAATATATTATTCATTTGGGTTAACCAAATTAATTTCTATATTAAAAATTACAAGTTTTGATAAATGCAGCTAGCTATACAAGCTTTAATCTCTGACTTCTGTATACTTCTTAATTTGTTTTTCTTATCACATTAAACATGAAAGTATATCAAATCATGTTCTTTCAAGTAAAAATACATAAATATCAAAAGCTTGTGCCTTTTAAAGACCAGTAATAGTTTTTATTAGCATATATTAATATACTTAATATTTTCATTATAACATTTTCACACACACACATACACACACACACAAAATGTCCTTTGCTCAGTTCACTCTTATAACTCTCTGTTGTCCATTCTTCCCAGCTAGTCACCATTCTGTTTTCCTGACTTTGGTTTGGTGAACCAATGAGTTTAATTAGTGTCATTTAGAAGAGTATGAACGACTTACCAGTGACACCACAGAATAAACCTACTTCTTTGCAGCAACCGTTAACTGTCTATATTTCCTCAAGGAGAGGTGGTGGGTCTTGTGAGCCCCTACTCCTTAGCAACCTTACAGGGAGGAGCAGGCCATGTCGCTCCACCCCCCTCATAATGGAATGTTGACCACGCCCAATCCTAGGCAGGTCTGTGGATGTGATCACAGAGCTCAGAAGTGTCAGGGCTGTGTCATGCCTGGAACACAGTGCTCCTTGGCACTCCATCCCACCCACCGCAGCTCAACAATTAGAGTTGAACACTCAGCAGTCACTCCTCAGCACTTTGATGGGTTCTGAGTTGCTATAGTTACCTCTTTCCCCTGCAGAAAGAAGCTGCTTTGACCAGAGCCTACAGCAGCACAAATCTGTGAATTTAATCATAGCCCAGCAGCCACTTTGTTGATGCGGGTGCCCTTTACTTAACTAATTTCTGCGTGTCAAATAGGATGTCTTTGTCCCTCTGTGCATATCTGGCTCTAGGCCTGTCACTTCTCCCTCCTATGTCTGTCTAGTTGCTGTGTCCTGAACATGCCTTGTCAGCAGCTACTCATCTACCCTTGTCACCATGTGAAACATTGCAGGACTGGGGGTCACGTTTGGAAATGTTCCCCTCAAGATGCACGCACTTAAAACTTTCTCTGAAATCTGTGCCCACCCTTGAGGCATCCTCTCTTCCTTCAGCCTGACCTCCTGCTTCACTCCCAACAGACAGACTTTTGTAGCAATTTCTGGAATAATGCAGACAGCATAGACCTGAGAAGACAATAATTCCTTCCATCCCATGTTTTCCTGACCGGATGTTGTTCCCGGAGCGTCAGTGCTCTCATCCTGAGAGGGGATGAGATGACATGAGCTCATCACTTCAGGTACCCAGAGCGCAGGTGTCTAAGGGGACAAGGCAGAAGATCCACTTGTAAGGACTAGCTTCGGAAAGTCTCTACACGCTGGAGCACACACTTCCTGGGACAGGTATTCAGATGTAAACCCTTTAATGAACTGTTCTGGTTGGAAGGAGGGATACAAATACTTACTGACTGAATCCTGCAGTATGCCTGTGCCTCCATCAGCATAAACTACAAATCAGGGCATGACTAACATACTTCTTGACCTTGGGAGGATGGGGAGATTAGTGCATATGTGGTGAAAGTGAACTTTAAATTTGTAATATGAGAATGGAAAGATGGTAAGTAGACCTGCACAGTAGACTTCCTTTGATCCCTTAGGGATAGCATTCTTTGTACAGACTTTGCACAGGTTTGTGTCCTTTCCTGAGAGGTGACTGCAGAAGTATTATAATAGCCAGTTGAGAGGTCAGGTACTTTTCTGACAAATAAATTACTGGTCACATCATTGAATTCATTTCCATTGTTGTTTAAATTACATACTGCTAGACTTTTATGCTTAGAGTAAAATACTTAATTCATTCTTCCCATTAAATTGTTACCCAAGTTCAGGAGGAAGGTATGAATTTTCCCATTGAAGTCAGTTGACTTTCCACTGTAAAGTTTACCTGTGTAGAATTCAGTACAATGACCTGAATGTATGACAACCCTGAGTATGTGAAAACAGCTGTAAAGGAGGGATTTCTTCCTGAGATTGCCTTCTGAAGGGGATTAATAATATGATTTGGAATCTTTTAAGGACTGTCAACGAATTAGATTGGTTCAGTTAAATTTGAACAAAGTGCTTCATAAATAAAAAAATGAAAGAAAATAAACTTAATTCTTTTCAATGGTGACATCACTTTACTAGTTTTAATAATTCAAAAGCACAAGGCTATATGTGAAGAAGTTACCGTGGAACAGAGCAGTTGATGGTGTCTGCAGTGTCATCTTTGGAATGGTGTGGTCCAGCTGTGAGTACAATTGCTGTGTTCTTTGCTGTTAAGGCTGGTTTTGCTGCTAAGATTGTAAGTTGTCTCACTACTTTCTGCTTTGGTTGATGATTTGTCTTTCCTGTCCATGTCCTGGGCTGCTCAGCATGTGCTACCATAACATCCAGTCAGGGCCTCACCTTGATTCTCTGTAGAGTATGTCTTGGGCTTTTCTCTCTACTACAGCTTCTTGTTGGCCTCTGTTCAGGTTTCTCTTTTTCCTACTTTCTAGATGACTACAATTCTCTTGCTTGTTGCTTTGCTTTGCTTTGCTTTGCTTTGCTTTGCTCGCTCGCTCTCTCTCTCTCTCTCTCTCTCTCTCTCTCTCTCTCTCTCTCTCTC
>NW_021604588.1:19285056-19301726 GCF_004785775.1 Grammomys surdaster
CTCTCTCTCTCTCTCTCTCTCTCTCTCTCTCTCTCTCTCTCTCTCTCTCTCTGATTAGAATTTTCCTAGATCTTGTCTTTTTGTCACCACACTTGGAACTCCAGTCTCTCTAGAGGCAGCAGCTCTTCTGCCTTTCTGGGAACGATCGGCACAGGAATCCCTTCCATACAACTGCTTTCACATGCTCAGGGTTGTCGTACACACAAGTCATGGGGCGGAACCTTGTGGTTTCTAAGAACCCAGTGGTTCCATCTCACTGAGAGATAATGACATCTCCATTATATGGGTTTTTAAACATTTAGTGGTGGGCATAGCTCAGCCCTCCACCACTGCTTTGGGGGAAGAATATATTTGGAAACTACCATCAAGTAGTTCTGTAAGAGACCAGTGGTCCTTGCCAGCACTTCTCTCCGGGTTCTGATCTCTGCTGGTCCTTTATCAAACCAAGAGTCATTATTTTACTATTCTCAGATCTCAGCTTTTTCTGGTTATTTCCACAATATTATCATGTAGATTTGACTTGATACAACATTGCTACCACCACCTCCTCTGTCAGTGCGGCTCTCATGTAGCCAGAGCTGTAGCTGTGGGGACTCTGAACTCCTGAGTGGATTACAGGCTCACACTACTACTACTACTCCTCTCAGGCATACCAATCTTTTCTTGAAAGATGATACACTTTATGTAACTAAATAGAACTTTTTATTGTTGTTTCTTACCATATTTAAAATGAAAATCATCACTGAGCTCAAGAATGAAAACATATTTATTACATAGCCATGTGGGATATAGACTTGATAGCTCACATAGTTGGTTTCTGGCAGACACATACATGTATTTTGCTTTTGGGAACTATCACAGAGGTCATTTCTGCTGTGCATTTGGCTGACTCTCTTTCTAAACAATACTTTATGAAACATAATACTATTGAGGAAAAGACCAGGATTGTGGAATCTAGGAACTGCTTATGAGTTGTAGCTTGCAGCCTGAGGCAGAGGGACTTTGTTCTGTCTGTCTCCCCATCTTGCTGTATGTCCTTCCTATGACCCCTGTCTCCTCCATACATTTACTGTTACGTGCAATCACCCTCTCATCTTCTGTGGTTAAGTGCTGGGATTTAAACTTCTTAGAGGGGTAAGGGACTCCTTTCCGACTTGTCCACCTGTCTTCTTGCTGTCTAAAACAGTTCTTTACACGTACAGAACTTGTCTTAGCTTTTAAAAAAAAAACAAAAACAAAAAACCACAGTGATGGAAGCCACTTCAGTTAGAAAGAGTGCCAGGGTATGGTACTATTACAGAGAAGTTGCAGAGGCTAGAGCATGAGACAATGTATGCATCCTTGTGCAGAAGCAGAGGGATAGTTGAATGCATACATGACTGCAGTTAGCTTGTTTCACCACTCTTAAACAGCCTAAGACTCTAAAACCCAGGGAATGGTGCCACCCACAGTGGGCAGCTCTTCTCACCTCAGTTAATGGTGTCCTGACAGTCCTGTTAGACATACTCATAGTCCATGCTAATCTAGACAGTTCCTCTTATAGACTTTGAGGTAATGATGCAGAATTGACAATTATAACTACCGTGATAGAACTCGTCATATTGTCACAGAATCAATATGGGATTCTTAGGAGTGTTAATCTAGACTTGTTTGTAGATATTTCTTTGTGGAAAACCTGGGCTCTCCCTTTGTAATTCTAGTGCTTAAATCAAACATAACTGGCTTTAATTTCTGTCTAGCTTAAGAGATGGCGAATATCCATGTATTATGTTTGAGGTTCATGGATAATTGTGTCAAGAAAGAAATCTGTAACAGCCTTGGGCTGAGGTGAAGGCATTTTGAGTAGATTTCAGTGTAGGTAGCTAGGAGAGAAGTACTAAGGAGGTTCAATTGAGGAAGTACCTGGTTATGTGACTTAACTTAGAGTCTAGTCTACCTGGACAAGTGTTGGTGATTTATTGTCACATATGTTCATCTAGGCTGCCCAGCTCTGATTCAGTATTAAATATGTCACCATGCTGTCTTATTTCTACTGTAAAGAGCAGACACAGGGAGGACTGTGGATTAAAAAAACAAACAAAATATATTTTTTGTCCTGAATTGTTTGTTATAATCCATGCATACTTTGAAAAAGTTTTAGTTCCAGGTCTTTTATTATAATTTTTGGTAAGCTATGTAGGAAGATAGAGTCATGTGCATTTAATCCTAGGACTGGGGGCAGAGTCAAGCAGATCTCTGCTCAAGTGTGCTCTAAATAGTGAGTTCCAGTACAGCCAAGGCCATTAAAGAGGCTCTGTCTCAACAACAGCAGCAACAAAAGTAAATTTAAAAACAACAACAACAAAAACAAAAAAACAAAAAACCCAGCTTTTTCTGATCAGTCCACAAGTTCTGGCAAAACCCTCTTACACTGCTGGTGAAGGTACACCTTCCAGTCCCAGCTCTCCTCTGTCCTCATCTAGTTACTGTTTGTCTCCACACTCCACCTACAGCCTGACTAGACTTCTAGTGTCTTACAGGATTTAAGAATGAATACGAATTTACCAGGTATATGCATGCATATTCCTTTAAAGAGAGAACTGGCCTGTAGGCTTCCTGTCCAGCTTACAAAAGCCTTTTACAAAACCCTTTTAGTGAGGTCCTTCCCAGAGGCAGTTACTGCCAACAATGCTGTGTTAATCATAGCTTTGACTCAGCCTACGACTTTATCTTGTTAATCCAGTAGTATATGGTTTAGGATGTTTGTGCATTTCCTATTAAAGAATTGAGTATTTGGACTTTCCCACCTTTTGACAATTACAAACATTCCGGCCACAGGACTTCATTTCCCTTCACTAGTCAGTGTACTACAAATGGATGCATCTGTTCTGCTAGTTCATGGCTGAGGTAAACCATAGCTACAAATGAACTCCGCACAGGTGACAACTTAGTGTAGGCCCTTCGTCTGAAAGCTTACCAAGTAAATGAGATTGAAGAGTATGTTAAAGCATGTTGCTTCTTGACAAAGTGAAATTGTTTGTTTGTTTTAAAGTTACATTTATTTGTTTGAGTTTGTGGGTGTGGGTACACACATGCCCTGGCAAGAGTGGAAGGGTGGCAAATTGTGGGATTTCCTTCCTTCCACCACCTGGGATCAAACTGGAGTCCTCAGGCTTGGCAGCAGAGCACCTCTACCTGATAAGCTGTATCATACTAAAAGTTTTATAGTGTTGAACATTTATTTTTAAGTTGTTAATTATATGTGCCTGTCCGAATGTCTTATCTGTATGTTTACATGTCTGAACATCTCTCTGTGTGTGCATATGAGTGCAGTTGCCCCCAGAGGCCAGAGGCATGGGATCCTTGGAGCTGACGTTGTAAGAGCTGCCGAGCTGCCTGCTGTGGGTGTGGGGAACTGAACTTGGGTTCTTTGCAAGAGCAGTGTTCTTCACCGCCGAGTCACCCCCGTGAGCCTGACTTGTCACTTTCAGTAATTATGTCATCTGCTCTGTTGCTGTCACATATGTATGACTGCTGCCTACGTTCCTTGGATTCTGAGTTCTGGCATTTGGTCAGTTCTGGTGCTTCGCTTCCTCTCTGTGGTTCTCTGCCTTATGTGTCTGTGTGTCACAAGCACCATGTATTGAATTTGAAGAACTCTCCTGCCATATGCCTGTCTCAGGTTTTCTCTTATTTATTACGCTGCTTTTATAGACTTCTTTATATTAATCTTTGAGCTTCGGGGTTTCTGTCTTCCCTTACAATAGCATTCTTTATCATTTGTTACCGTCATCTTTTTCATCCCTCCTTTTAGTGCTAATTCCCATTTCCATTTCTCCTTTGAAAACCAGGTAATCGAATCAGTTGTGTGAGACCTATGAGGACACTTTGCTCTTCATTTAAAAAATAAATTTTTAAAATTATTTTTGGTCATGTGTATTTGTGTGTCTCTGTCTAAATACTTGCAAGCAGGTACCCTTGGAGGCCAGAAGAGGGTGCCCTTGGAGGGATCCAGAAGAGGATCCCTTTGAACTGCAGTTAGACACTGTGGTGAACAGCCCATGGTGGGTGCTTAGGAACTGACCTCTGGTGCTTTGCAGGAGCCAACCCTCAGCCCTCAGACCCCAGACCCCAGACCCCAGACTCCAGCACTACCCCAGGCTGCCCTTCACTTTTTGTGCAGCTGAGGATAGCCTTGAACTTCTCATTCTCCTGTCTCCGTATCTCAAGGGCCAGGACTAGAGTTGTGTGGCTCCAGTACCCCTGATCTGTGCAGTACTGGGATCCCGGCCAAGCACACACACAACCACCTGAGCTTCTTCCCACACGCTGTTTCCCTTAGCGTTGTCCCAGAGAATGCTTTGCTGTTTACTTGCTTGATCTTACTCCTTAGGGACATAGGTGTTGGAGCAGAAAGGAAGAGGACTTTTAAGCAAGACACATAGGTGCCCCCAGCACCCTCCTTTCTCCTGGTTTTTATTTTGTTGATTTTTCTGTGGCGCATTATAGTCATTTCTTCAGTTCAGTATTATAATTACTTGATTTTTTCTTTCTTTTGCACTTTTTCCTTCCTTTTAAACTTGCATTTTCTTCTGATTTTCCCTGTGGAGGCCTTTTTCCTACAGAGGCTTCGCTGCATGTTAATGCTTATATACTTTGCCCATTCAATGAAGGTTTTGTGGTCTCTGGTTTTCATAGCACTTTCTAACTTTGTTAATCTAGGACTAATCTATAAACAGTACAGTCAGAGGAAGAAGGCTGTGAGGGAAGAGACGTCCAGTATAAAGGAGCGCCTCTTAAACTCAGTCTCTGCAAATGGTAGGGTTATTAGTGACGGATCCTGGGAAGTCTCAGCTCGGACTTGTTTAATCTTTGGAGGGGCAGGAAGTCCACACTTGTCCCCAGCTTCCAGAGGATGCTGATGCTATGGGATCCGGTAGCACCCTTTGCAAGGAACAAGGCAGGAGACAGTAGCTGAGGTAGGAACAGAAAGAGTAGTCAAGGTAAAAGGAGGGGATTTCCCAAAGACGCTGCCTACTGCTGTGGAGAGAAATAACCTGGGCCAACCTTGCTGTCACCTTGAGGTAGTTGGTTCTCGCTTAGGTTTCTTAACCATTTTTTGAAGCAAAACATCTCCCTGTTCTATAAACTTAAAACTTGAAAGGTGTGTTTTAAAGAAGATGCGGATGCTGATGGTTTTAGTTTTCCTGTGTGGAGCTGGTTGAGTAAGAAGACTGCTGGTTAGTTTAATTCAACATAGTTATATTAATGATACAATTTAGTAAGCCAAACTTGGGTATCAATAAGCCATTTATTACAGGAAATAAAAAAAATTAAATTCTCAGGCTTACCTTTGGAAACCTCATTTCTCACATGATAAAATGCTGATTGAAATAAATGATTATTTACAGATTGTGTATCCTGGAAAGGCGTGTCTTTATGTTTCTAATACTATATATCAATAGTACTAAAGTTACTGTAGCAAAAGCAATGAGTTAATGGATTTTTGTAATAAACCTTCAAAATCTGTTGAATACTTTATGCTTAAGAATATCTTAATCTAATTGCCAAGTAAGGCTGCTGCCTTTGCCTGTACTTACATCACGTAGAATAAGGGGTACTTTTACTTCTTCTCTTGTTCTCCTTTCATCTGCAAAGATCACCATAGTTGTAGCTATCCATTAAAAAGGACATTTTATCAACAGCAGATAGGTGGTGCCCTGGTTGCAGGGTTTGACAGTTTTTCAGGGAAATTCAGTTTGCTGTTTGTAAGTCTATTTCAGTAAATTTTATAAAGATTGTCTTAGAAATGACTTTAAAAGTAAGAATTTGAATGGTCAAATTTCCGTGTCTGGGGTTCACCTTTAGGTGTTGTCCGGCCCCAGTGTTATGTTGCAACATTTAAACTCTTGATGATTTGTATGTGCTAAGTGCATAGATTTACTGCTGCAGTTTGAACATTTTTAAATTAAAATATATCTTTCATTCTGAATGTATTGATTTGCACATCTCTGTGTCAATATTAAGTCAAGCGAATTTTCCAATAAGTTCAAAAAGATGTGGCAGGGCGAGCTGAGTGTATTAGATTCGCTGGAGCTTTCTTCTTGTCTGGGCTTGGCCATCTCTGCTTCGTAATTTTGATTAGAATTTATTTTAAAGATAGTGCTTTTAGAAGTTTTGTGAATAAATTGCTTCTGGAAACCTTTATACATTCTGGGCATTCTCTTTAATACTATTTTTTCATACGTAGGTAAAATATCTTTACATTACTATAAGATATACTATTATTTGGATTTTAATTGTGTTATAAGAGTATTTTTTATATATGTATCTTTTAATTTAGGAGAAATTGTACTTAAAAATAATAGCAAAGTAGATCCCATTAGTTCATCGGAAATATTAAATTCTTTCATGAAAGTTAAAACACTATATATAATACATCATAATTCCAAACTGTACATCTGAGTAAAGAGTTTCTGTTGGATCTTATAAGTGAAGCAATGTATAGTTTCACTAGTGAAGAGTGTTGTTACCAGGTGCTTAGTGTGGACGAGAGGTCTACCCACTGTGCAATGCAATGATGGAAACTGACACTCCTGGCTCCCGAGGTGATGTTCCTCAGGTCCTTTATATATTCATTAGGTTATCATTCTAAACATATGTCCTGGCAAACGTTTAATATATGTGTGTGATGTGTGGTGAAGAAATGGCAGGGATGTTCCTCCACCAGTGAGACACTTTGTAGGTTTGTAAGAGCTGATAGAGAGACTGGCATAAATACAGAAATGGAACCTCGGGCTAAAGATTTGTAAAGTTATCCTAAGGGGAAGGAGTGGTTCCCTTAGAATGGTGTTTGCACTGTCGCCTGGTAATCACCCCACTCCAAACCAGTTCTCGGTTCTTTTCATTCCTTGGCACAGTGAGAATTGCACTGTGATAGAAAACCAGTTACTGTAAGTAATACTCTGGCACTAGTAACTAGAATAGTGTGGGTTCCTTGATTTTGATTACTTAGCCCTTAAGGATTTTCAGTCCCCGTGCAACAAAGCTAAACTTTGTCTTTGAACAAAGTAACTGATTTTAGCAGAAGCACAGCTAGCAGTTTATAATCTAAAGTTAATGAACAGTTTATAATCTGCTGTTTGGATATTATGCCAAGATTTTATACAAGCATACTCATTTAGTGTCATGACACCTCTCTCTAACAGGGTATTGTATACACCCTAGTTTTATAAGCTGGCAATGAAGACATAGGTTCATTATCTCCCCTGTGGCCCTGACACGTGGGGAACGGTATCCAGATTGGGGGCTGCATTTCCATGTTGCCGAAATGAAGCTGTAGCATGGCAGTGTGGGATCCTCTAACACATGGGAATCTTGGGACTTTTAATTATTGGAGTTGTATTGTCCTTGCTTTATAAAGAAAGGTTCTGTTTTGAAAATGCAGTGATTACTTTTCTACCTTAAAGTATGATTGGAAACTAAAAAAAAAAAAAAAACGACTTTAGCTTAAGTAATATTTCTCATGGTCCTGTATTTATAGACAGGTGCAGAATTCTATTAAATCTTTGTTAAGCTATTAAATATGCACTTACATAAAATAATGTTCTTAAATGAATTTATATATACATTATCCAATGAGCAGATATTTTATTTCCCTCGGCATGATATTGGCGGTTAATCTGCTTTTCAGGTTCTTGTGTCAGAATTTTTACAAAACTTTGTGCAGCAAAACCAAAACAGTTAAAAGCGCGAGGTGTGCTCGCCGCCCCTGCTTGCTGTGTATTCAGTCACCTGCTTAATCCTGCTCCTCTTCACATTGTCAATACCCATCTAATTCCCCTCTAACAGCAGTAATTGGCTGATGGAGTAGAAGATATAGATTTGTTTTCTTGATGACTCTCTGACTTTCTTCCTCTGGTAATACTAATAGAATTCCAAATCCGTCCTGGTGCGATCCTGTCATGAGCAGGTCAACAGTCATGTCAAGGTCCTATTGGAAAGCTCATAGCCAACATCTTAATTCAGATTTAGCCATCTCTCTCACTTGTATGTGCAATTGTAAGCAATTTTTTCAAGTCACAACTCTCTATTATAACAGAATTCATTTAGTTCTAAGGGGAGAGTTCTGCATGTGAATTATGTGACTGGTTACCCTGGAGTAAATGGAATATATAAAAATCTGGGCACCTTATTTGTGTGGTTGTATACATGTTTCTGTTGTCAGGTTATATAGATTGAACAAAACTTGGAAATCCTTTACCATTTTCTTCTTGCACTCAGATTTCATGTTACATAATTTTCAGTAGTGAAAGTTGATTTAATGGTATGAAGTTCTAGGAAAGTGGCCTCTAACTTTAAGCTGGAGTTTCACCATCGGAGTATTGCCTACCAGTTTGTCATTAGTGCCCCAGTTCTCATACTGTGATATAAGTCTGCATAATAAAACCTGACTTCATAATGGCAAATGAGCTTTCAAATGATTACATGGTTTTGCTTGGGGGAAATATAAAATCCAAGCAAAAGCAGACCAAGTGTTAATACCTGGATATAGAAGTGACTGTGTCAGTATATATGTGTATTGACATGTGCACATGCCTCTCACATAGTTCCACTGTCTCTCCTCATAACTGATGGTCCACCTGTCAGCTGTACTGCTTGCCGTGTAGGTGGGTTTAACTGCATGCACCCTGTGGCAGATACATATAGGTAATAATGAACACCTTAGTCTGTTAGATTTAGATTTTTTTTTTAATTGGGGTTTTGAGATGAATCAGAACTGAGTGCAGAAAGAGGGATTAGAAGACTGAAGCTGTAAGCCCTTGGAACTTCCTCAGGGTTGCAAAGCAGAGGCATTCTAATTGTCCTGTAAAGTTTTATGCTTTGTAATCTGTCCTAATACTCTCTTATGATATTGAAGTCCAGGGCAGGCCTGTGCACTGCAGTTTTGCTTGTTTGCTTGTACTTGTTACCCTGCTAGTGTAGAGACTGTACACATCCAGGCTGGGCTGGATTATCATACTAATAGGTTTCTGGTACGACGGTTACTTGCTTGGAAGGCCAAAGCAATCAAATTGGAAGCACATAAAGAGTCAGTAACAGTGTTCTCAAGCTATGATGCACTGATCTTTTACATCAGTTGTGTTTTAAATCTGAGCCACCTGGAATTTTGACCAATAAATCTAAATTTCTATTTTGGGCAAATAAAATTACCTACTTCTGCATTTCTCATAGTGTAACAAGATTTTTTTTTTTTTAAATAGTATAAATCCAGATGGTTTTCTCTCAAGGTAATGACTGAGTGCACTCACAGCAAGAGCATATTTGATGTCATTTCATGCTTTTATTATGTAGTTGTGGGAAGTAAGAATTATGACTTTTTTCATGGCCAAGTACAAAACAAAATAAAATAGCTCTTTGCCTGACAGTTGTCTGAACAGCACACCACGTGCCCAGTCACAGTTCTGACCTCAGCTTTACCAAAGGATAAACATTTGACTTTGGCCAGGACATTTGCACATCTTCTGTGTCTTCCTCATTGTGAGAATGGGAGCCCTCAGTTATTTGGCTCTTAACTCTGTGGACGAGGCCAGTGACAGAGCAATGGTAGCTTCAGGCTGCTGCCTTCCTGTGCTCTGAACTCTGCATCTCAGGATATCAGAGGTGTATTTTAACATTTCTTAAATAGATGCAAAAGCTACCTTTGTCATTTACTTGTATAGATACATTGATTCTTGATTTGCTAAGGTTTCTTCTTAAAGTTTTGTCACTAACACTTGCTTTCCTCAGAATTGTCATGCCCTCTAAAATATGTGGCCATGTATATGCCTAGTTGTTCGAGGACCAGACAGTGCCTTGTGTCCAGGAAGAAATTAACTGGCACTGTCCAAACTCATCTGTGAGTTTCTTGGGGATCAAAGAGTTAAAATAATCTCTTTCCCGATCCTAGGTGGTAGTGTGGATGTGAGATTGATTTTTATATTTCTCTGGCCTCTGAATTTGATCTGGAGCTTTGCCCACCAAGTTGTTTCCTAGGTAGGCCTACTAGGGAGGAAAAAGACCCAGACCACAGTGACTTTGCACTACGGCCTTGACATTCTCTATGAGAATAGTAATGTTTCTTGGACAGTCTGTGGAGGAGCCGAGTGGCTGTAACACATGGAAGTACACCCCGGATGCTCAGAAATGTGGGTTCCCTCCTCTCTTTGCTTAGGTCTGTGGCTGTTCTCACACTGGTAAAGGGCTGCCCTGCTGCATGCAGTTAGACAAAGCATTGAATACTGAGTGGAGTCTCTGAGTCATCCTGGGGCAGAAGGACACCTCTTGAACCTCTTGACAGCCGGTTCTGGAGCTCTAGGGATTCCAGTCATCTCTGTCAGCTTCAGCAGTTGTGCCCTTGTTGGCTTCCATCTGAACTTCCATGGCCACTTCTGGGTCATAGGTTAATGTGGGACCTGGGGAAATGAAGACCATCGAGAAAATCCTACACTGCAGCCAAGTACTGGAAAATGTAAGGAAGACACAGCTTAGATGGCTACTCTGCAAAGGACTTTGAATATGCCCTGTATTTGTCTTTGGCCATTTGCTCAGCATTGAATTCCTGCTAGGAAATGGTATCCAGTGATGGGCATGTCTGAGAATAATCTGCATTTGTCATAGTAGCCTGACACTGATTCCTGCTGTGTATGCATGTTTAGATTATGCATTTACTTGCATCTGAAAAATCTTCGTTTCTGGTGCTGTTTGGGCAAAGTAAACAATTCTTGTGTTCTGTTCAAAATAATTCAGTATATATTTACCTAAGCCACTAATTGAGCTTTCACTACATTTTGTTATTTGAGCATTAACATTTGAATACAGTTTTGTGGGATAATTAATAGCCAGGTTGTGTTAGCTATGAAAAGGACATCTAGCAGTTTTGACACTGAGAATTAATTATAAGAGAAAAGACAGATTTGTGCTATGGCCATAACTAACTAGCAGTTCAAAACATAAAAACAGTCACCTTGGGCTTTGGTAACATAAATGACATTCTTTTTTTCTCAATGTTTTACTTCAGAGTTTATGTAAGCAACTCATCTGCTTGTCAGCTTTCTCTTTTTCTGCTTAATTAAATTTAGAAAATAGCTTTTTTTTTTTTTACTGGATCACTCTAGAGTTCATGTTTGTTGAGTTTTTAAAAATAACATTTTTGTGTGTATGTTTAATGGTTCAGATACTTATCAGAGGTCATTCATTCTAAGAGAAAGGAGATGACATTCAGCTTAACATTTCTTCCCAACTTTACAGACTGTCTCTCTAATTAAAGAGTTGAAAATTGTGTTAGTCCTTTGCGCTGAATAGCTGACATAAAATGCTGGCAGTGTGTTTTGCTGATTTTTTTTCTTCCAAGTGACCACAATTATTTTAATGCTTTTAATGCAACTTTCCCCATTTTCAACAACAAAGACCTCTTCACATGTCTCCCATTGCTTAATCCAGAGAAACAGCGTGATAGTGGGGTGAGTTCTGAGTGCACAAAGGGCTGCTGGAGGGTAGAGAGGGCATCTTCGGGATAAGCTTCCGATTCGATGAGACGATAACAGATCTGCCACTCGAGCAGAAGACGAGCAGGCCTTTACAGCCTGTGACTTTACAAAGTGTCTTTTTATTTGTTTGGAAAGCATATTTTATTTAGATAAATGAGCTGGGAACTGTAGTGTCAAACTGCCTTCTCGTATTTTGAACATTTTGAATTTCAAGATTTTTGTATCTCCTGTGTTAACATTTCTTAAATAGATACACAAGTTAGCTTTGAAATTTATTTGTATGAAGATGTGTTAATTCTCAATTTGTTAAGGTTTCTTAAGTTTTTGTTATTAACACTTGCTTTGCTCAGAATTGTCATCCCCTCTCAAATATGTGGCCATTTATGTGTCTAGTAGTTCACAGGGTCATATATGTTAGTCTCAGTATCTGGCCTCTCAGACTTCATAGATGAGAACTTCACAGTGGGTGTATATTATACAGAAATTTGCTGGGGCTGGAGAGATGGCTCTGGTTAAGAGTGTATTCTGTTCTCGGAAAGACCCAAGTTTAGTTCCTAATAGCCTAAGTAGGTAATTCGGAACTGCCCCATAACTCAAGCTACAGGATATCCCAACACCTCTGGTCTCTGAGGCTGTCTGTACTCTCCACATGGAGACAGACACACATATACCCATAATGTGTATATACATAATGAAACCAACACTTCAAAACCTAGTACATAGCCAGATTGGAAAACGAACACAAGAAAACAGAGAATTAGAATGCTGGTTCCTTACTTAGTCATTTTGGGGCTTTGTGAAAATTATGTTCTTACTAAGACTGTTTCATCAGAGAGGTTGTTGTAAAGATTAGGGTATTACCTGATACTGTGTGTGCCATAAAGCTGAATGCTCATGGCATTTACAAGTGACATATAGGAGTATATACATATATTCTGATGTTGTCGTGTACTTACTTTGTTGTTTGTTTGTTTTTAGACAAAGTCCATTACTTTTCTTCCCCTGCTCAGTATATTAGAATCACAAGCAAGGGCCACTCTGTCCAGTTTAAAGTGATCTTTGACAACATCCACACGTTTGTGACCAGACTTAGTGGAGATGTGCAGTCATGTCCCAAACTTTGTTTTGTTTCTTCACTTCAGTGACTTGGAATCTGGCGTCACAATAAAATTAGTCTAAGTATAGCCTCCTGGGATGACACAATATGTTAGTAGACCCAAGGTGAGCTTGAACTCTTCTAGCTGCTCTAGATAAGCCTCTGTTCACCCATCACATGCTGACCAAAAGGTGTGAATGAAGGGGGAGAGATGCCTTCCTCTCTGTGAGATGGATGGAGCCCTTTCTAACCATACTTTACTGTAGAGAGCCTCATTTCTTTCCAATTATTTTACAAACATTTCCAAGTTCCACACCTTTCAGGCTATCTTTTCTTAAATGCTTGTTAATGCTTCAAGTGGAGTGCCCAGCAGTACAGTATGTTGGGATAGTTTCCTTTCATTAATCACTACAAAACAGCCTGATGTCACATCAGTTCGGGGGAGGGCGGGAGAAGTGTAAAGGCTTAGCATTTTGTAGTTAGTTTAGCATTTTTTTGAATTTACAACTAAAGCCAGTAATTTATTAGATGTGTATCAAATAGAAGTTTTGCATTTCTCTTGAGATGCGTGTGTGATAAGTTCATGAACTGAGATCTGTTACTTTTTAAAGAACATTGAATTTCATCCTAAGTTTCTGTTGTCTTGGTTCTGTCAGCTCGTGTGGTTCCATGTAATCAGAGAAGTGAACCAGTATAGTTGTTTATTCTGATGGCTTAAAAACAAATGAGTGGGCCTGAAGAGGCCTGGGAGTCATGCTGACAAGAGAACTCCTTTACAGATTCCTGCCTACATTTGCTTAATTCTGTCTAGTTCCTGACTGTTTGCTGTGGCCCAGCAAAGATCCCATGGCTACTACAGAAAGCCGTCTTGATGGTTGGAGGTACCATGTCACCCCTCCTCCAGGTAAGCAGCCTCCCTGCTGAGAATGAGTATCACTTCCTTTGAGAACTCGACTTTCTATGAACCTATTGCAGCCCCTCTAAGGAACTGCTCCTCTCCTAAGGTTCCTAAACTCTTCTTTAAAAGAGTATTTATAGTCTTGACCTTGTGGACAGTTCCTTTGCAGGCCTGTTAACATGTAGAGAGAATACACTTCCTGAATGATGTCTGAACTGTCAGAGTATTTTTGTCAGGGATTTGAGCAAGTTTGAATACTGTGGATGCACTCTTTTTCTTGTAGAGAGAATTTAGATTAGAAGTCTTTCACAGCAGGAACAGGGAAGGTGCTGATATCCTGTTGAAGTCCATATGCATTATATCTGTTGTCTTACTGAAACATTTACTGATGAAATTGAGGCTGAAAGACTAAATAATTTACCCCATAACAATTTTTTTTCTTTTCTGTTCATTTTCTTACTTTAAACATTGTGAAAACTAACTTAGATGACTTTCTGGTTTGCGGTTGGAAGCTTTCAGCAGCCCTGGTCTGAGTTATGGTCTCCTGCTATCTTTATGGCGTGCTGATGAGTCTGTCCTGGTGTTTGCTGTTCATCTTTGGCCTCGTTCTGGAGCTCATATATACTCACATACTCTTTCAAAATGTGAGCTTATTTGATCCATTATCAAAATATCAGCCACAAAAAATGATTATTAGCTTCCTTGCTTACCAAATCCAAACATCCATTGCTTTATTCAGTTTTGACATATCTTCTTTTATACAGCTGCTCCTAACATACTTAGCTGAATGGAACTTGTGTAAGCATATGGGTTCGAGGTGTGGCTTTGCTCCTGTTTGTCATTTGGAGCAGTTGTGTGTTAAATCTTGACCACGTTTTTAAATTTCCAGTAAATAGCAGTGCTCTTTCTGTGTGTGACTGCGTGACTCTGTGTGTGGTGTAAACTTTAGCATCTTCCTCATTCCCCTCTTTCATAGTAACTTAAGCATTAGTAAATCTCATTGTCATATCTGTTGAGTCAGATCTGTCCAGTTACCTTCAGCTTTACCTCTTGTTCTAACAGCATCTTGTTTCTTTGTATTTTTATTGAACCTTGCCTTTGCTATGTTACAGTGTGTTTCCAAATCACAACTGGAGTGGCCAGTTTAAAATGTTTGTCATTTCTCTCCAGCTCATCAGTGCAGAACAGAGGGAGTTCTCCACTCACTTACAAGACAAGACCCAGTGCTAGTGTTCCTCTGTGTCTGGACTCTACTGCCCGGTGTCTTCTCCTCAGTAGTATCAGCCTGTGGCAGTTGCTCTTCCCTCTCCCTGTAATTCTCTTTCATTGAGGACACTGGAAGTCCCTCACTTTGCCAACTTTAAAACTTATCTTACTTTTTTGCCTTGTTTTCCTCTCTCCCTCCCTCCCTGCCTTCCATGTGTATTTGTGTGTTCTACCTTCTCTCCATAGAAATAGGTGTCCTGAAGGAAGAAATTCTTAGTGCTTTATTCACAGCTGTGATCCCATAATGCAAAGCACTAGTTGGTGCGCAGCAAACTCAAAGTCAATGTTTGCATGAATGGATGTACTCCATGACTGCAGTGTTTTCTGCATCTGGAGATAGCATCAAATATGTTCATCGTGTATTTTAATGGTTACATAACACTATCACATAGCTATGAAATATTCCTTGTGTTTAGGACTCATACTGCTGTAAATCACGGTTTGGTGAACATCTTTTTGAGTTAAAGGACTTCCCTCCCAAGAAACATGACACATGCATGCAATTATTGTTGTTATCTCAGTAGAATCACTTTATTGAAGACTATAGATACTGGATATTTAAAGCCAAGGGGATGTTACAAATTTCTCTGAATCAATATCTGAATACGTGTAGCAGCGTCAGTAGACGAGTTCAGCATTGTGTATAGGCATCTCTCCTGCTTTAATTGCGCATGTGTATAAATTGACTGTAAGGGAAATAGTTACGGTGAGACCCAGCTGGGATATGGTGCTTGTTCCTCACATATCATAGCCTCACATGTCAGTGGCGTTAAGCTTTATAATCGATGAGCAGAGCATTACAGTGATGATGATGCTGATCATGAATTGTAGGAGAAAGACCAAATTCTTAAATGCTGGGTGTAATTAGCACCTGTATTTGCTGAGTGGTGCTTCAGTTTTATAGCTGCACGTTCATAGCAATAAAAATCCTTTTAGTATTTAACAGTTTCCATGAAAATAACTGTATTATTGTGAATCTAAAAGCCTAATCTTCCAGCCACATGTTTCCAATAGAAACAATTGTTTTAATGGGATTAGAGGAAATTGTATGTTTTATTATTTATTATTGCACTATCAGTAGTCTATAGTAGCTCATGTACTGTGGTGTTATGGACAAAGATGAATGCCAGTGTTTTAATTAATCTTATTTATTATAACTTTTATAATCATTCTTTAAGCATCAATTTAATGTTGCTTTTGGATGGATGCTTTTCTTAGTCATTTTCAAAGTGGTTAAGACTAGATAAAATAGTAAAAAGAAAAAACAGAATGTAAACTGAAGAGTGAATATTTCCTTATTATTTGGATGTTTTAATTAAATTTCCCTATAGTAAACAGCTTCATCCATGGGGTGCATTCATATGTTATTGATAACCTTTACCCAAATATTGGTTTCTGTGGACTATGTATAAGAAATATGATAATCGCACAGCTGCCATTTGTGTAATGACTGTAGCCAAGAGCAGCTGTAACAGTAGTAGTGGTAGCTTCTCCTTGTTAGCAAAGTGATCGACCTCCCTGTGGTGTTGGAGGCCCTGCATAAGACTGTGGCATGGAAATTCAGAAAACGTGGTATTAGCTTTACTGATTATCTTTTTTTTTCTATTGTTCAATTAGCTGAACTGAGAGTGAATGAAGTAAATCTCTGTTTTAAGAAAGTTCTACTCATGGTGCTTTGGGAAGAGCTAGCCAGGTGTTGTTTGCTTAATTTTCTTTTGTTCAGAATCACACAGGTCAGAGCACACAAAAGAACAGGCATAACATGTTGTTTTGTTTATTGCTTTTTGAGCCTTAAATATATTCACTAGAACTTTTCTCTACCTGCAAATGTGGGATGTCGCTGTGTTATCTTAATGTTAAGAAAAGAGGAGGAGGAGGAGGAAGAGGAGGAGGAGGAGGAGGA
>NW_021604588.1:19301826-19354381 GCF_004785775.1 Grammomys surdaster
ATGTGTGCACTCGCTGTCCTGTCAAGTGTCACAGGCGTGCATTCTACACGACACCCACTCCTGGAAATGGTAAACATTTTACTCTGTCTTTGAAAATGTCCTTAAGTTTCTCACAGAGTAGTCACTTGTTTTTTCAAGCATGCCCTACCTGCATACAGTCTACATTGTATTGCTACATTGCAGCAGTACATTTCTACCTGCTGACCCCTTCCCAGGCTTACCTAGTGTTGAGGGAGGAGAGCAGCCTGTATATCTGAGCCAAGAGAAAGTTCTGAGTGTAAAACCTATCAAAGATAATAAGGTCGCAGGCACATCTTTTTAGGCTAATTTCTAAAAGGTCCTTGCAGCAGCCTTTCTCATTCTAGTGGCCTTTTGACACACTCCAGTTAGAGCACTGTATAAGCTATAACTTCCTGCGTATACTTTCTTGACTTTTATTTCTTCAAAGACAACACTCTCCCAGAATGATGGAAAAGATGAGAATTTCATGTCTTTGGTTGTTGCATTAGGATAACTTTAGCTTATGCTAATTTGGCCATACGCTGGGGAAAACTTGTGGTTGAAATAAGAAACACTGACATAGGCCCTTGTGGCAGACTTTGCTTTGGCTTTTTCTGTTGCTTGGAGTTGAGATTGACTCAGTGATGTAATGTGTGGAGTCACACTGGGTGTTTGCTGTGCTGCAGAAAACTAATGGAAACATTCACTTGGGGAAAGACAAATGGTGTTAAATGAGAAAACACACCATGAATTGCAAATGGAGCTGAGTTAATTTGTTGCTACAGTAGTGTTGCCCTACTGTTAAATGAAGGCTGTGTAATTATCTTGCTGGCAGAGATAATGTCAAAACCTCATTCCTCCTTACATGCCTCGTTTTTACACGAGGGCTTATTGAGCTGCAAGGGGACAGCTGATTAGATGTGGCCATCATCCGGGCCTTCTGCTCAGTTTGCAAATAACGCTGCTTCTTAAACTGAGGACTTTGACCAGACATGAAGGAAGATATTAAAGAAACTTCCAAAAATCCTGTGAAATTCACAGTACCTCTTCTGTTTGTAAATTATCTTAGATAAATGGTCCTTCTTACACATACCTTCTCTAGTCTTCTGATATCTGTATACTGTACAGGTACAGAAACATACTTTTGTAAGAAAATTATATTGCCATTCAGTCAAGTTACTTGTTTTCTGTTTTGTAGTTTCTGAAAGTTTACTTTTCAGAGGTTGGAAATAAGATATCTTCAGTTAAAGTAATGGGAAAATATTGCTCTATTAATGTCAGTCCTATTGACATTTAGATTTCTTCTTGGGGATATCTAAGACTACTCTAGATCTTTCCTTTCTCATAGCACAGTATCTTATAGAGAAAGGTGTCTGTCTCTAGTACCTCTCATTAACTTTGGTGCCTTCTGGGGAAAGGTAGACAGTAAACTTTTCTACTAAATGTCCTAGGAGGGGAGTGATGAGCAGTGGGGTTACTTCTGTGGTTCCTGGCGTTCTGAAGAGAAGCTGGACACACTCATTACCCCAAGGGGGAGGCTCATAGTGACTGTATGTCTGCAAAGAAATGAGCATTCTGTTGGAAAAGCTTTCAGCTTAATGTAGTTCTACAGAGGATCCAATACCAGATTTTATAACAAGCTTAGCAGAAAAGTCCCCTTTCCTGTGGAGGATCTGAGGTTTAAGAATACAGACCAGAGAGAAAGGTTCTTTGGCATGTGACACAGGCAGCATGCAGTACAAACCCTATGGCCAGGTAGCTCTCCCAAAGCCAGGAACCTCCACCGCAGGAGCAACAAAAGGCCAACACAGTAAATGAAGCGTAATGCCATGTGTTTTATGTTGTGTTCTTGGTTTTGGTTTGTTTTGCAGACTAAGGATGAAACTCAGGGCTTTGTACTTCCCAAGCCCATGTCCTGTCCCTGAGCCTCACATCTCACCCCCAGGACCTTTACAGTTTTCTAAGTTTACTCGTGGGATAGCAGCAGACATGCCTGGCCTTTCCTGAACATTTCCTCAAGTAGCAAGTGCACTTGTTCCCTTTACAAGTGTCCTAGGTGCCAGGCATCTCTTGCCAACCAGAGGAGCATCGAGTGCAGAGGGCTCAGAACATCCTCATGATTGCTCTGCTGTGACCTGGTCAGAGCGTGCATCAGGGCAGATGTGTCCATCTCCAGTGTGGTGATGAGGAAGGCAGAGAACCTGACTCGGTTAGCTGAGTGCACAGCTGTGCTTCCTGTGTGTGTGTCTCAGTTCACTCAAGTTGCTTCTGTGCTTACTTATTTTTATTTTCATTCATATCCTTAAAAGCAGGAACATTTCCTTTGTCCCAAACAGTTTTCCAGTTGTGTTCCATGAAGCCTTTGTCTCCTTGAGGTGCTTCAGGCCCAGCAGAATGTGTAAGCCACTGGTAAAGTGAATAGGCATCCAGCCTGGCACAGCAACTTATACAGCTTAGGTTCTGAGCAAGATGTGTATAAGAAAATTTCCACTGTCTCATAAGTTGCAAGCTCCTGGGCTCTGCCCTCTGACTTGCTGCTACCTTCTCAGTTTGCATGTGCTTATAAACTTAGCGTGCTCATTCTACGTGGAGGTTCAGGACAGGCTGTGTTCCTTCAGTACTGTCTGCTACTAAGCTGTGCATTTGGTAATAAGCTGTGAGTTAACAGTTGGAATTGCTAGAGTTAAGCCAGACTCCTGGAGCCCAAAGGCAGTTACACATTTCCTGTACCATGGAACTTCACATAGAGGACAGATTTTTGTCTAGTTGTGATAGACACCAATGTTACTGATTAAAGAAGTATCAAAATTCTAACATACCTGATAAATAAACTGGGACTAGAACCATTCCCAGAGATGCATCTCCTGTACATCAGAGCATAGCATTGCCCAGCAGAGAGCTTGTGGTTCGACTGCAGAAGGAAGAGCACCACTGAGCTGAACTTCCCTGCACGGGAGCCTTGGAGCTTCATGCTTTCCCTGGCTAGTCCTGCCCCTCTTCCGGGATGAGGATAAAGGATCACAGTTCAGCTGATGCTTTAATTCTTAAGGCTTAATTTTGTCCTAGTCCCTGTCTTGGCTCAAGTTAAGTTTACACTTACTGAGCTGTTTTTCCTTTGTGCTATGAAAATGTCCTTACCATAGGCAATGCCAGTTTTAAAGATCTTAAAAATAGAGCTGTCTTAGAAAAAAGTGAAAATGAGAATGTTTACTGATCAGTACTCAAGTAAAATTATACTCACAGTAAATCAGTGAGTCTTACCCCAAGAAATTTCTTCACCACAGGACACAGTCATTGCTAGCTGCTGAGCATTCTGGGGCTGTCCACACCATGTTCCTGTAGGAGACAGTTCTTAGCCTCAGATGTTAGATCCCTCTAGGGATCTAAAAAAGGACATATAAAACTGGGTGAAAAGAGAGGAGAGAAGGAAGGCAAGAAGACATGCAGCCCACTCATGTCTGAGGGGATAGATGACTCAGGGTAGAGCTCTTCTTCAGGACTTCTGTCTTCTCGTCTCTGACTCTGGCTCTCACCTGTGCTCAGTCCTGAGCGAGCTTAGTCTGTTTTCCCCCAACTACACTGAGGCTGACACCCCTCTCTCCCCCCTCCTCCTTCACTTCCTTGTCCTTCTTTCTCTCTTTCTCACTCTCAGTCCAGCCTGAGGTCCCTTGAGATTGTGCTGCTTCTTCCTTTCACCCACCCAGCTGTCAATCTTTCTACCCTGGCAGTACTTTGACCAGCATATATGTTTGTCAGACTATGATGTAGGTAATAGAGTCCTTTGTTAGTAAACAGATTCCTACAAAGTGAATAATAGAAGTAACTCTCCGCACTTGGGAAGTAGAGACAGGTGCATCTCTGATTCCATACCACTTTTAGTCTACAAAGTAATTTCAGGGCCAACCATAGCTATATAGTGAGATCCTGTCTTTAAAAACAAAAACAAAGAAAGACAATTTCAGGGGATGCTGGCCAGTTCTCAGTAGAATATTAGAAGAAGAGTCTGGCTTCTCGTGCTGTAGGTACAGAGGTGCCACTGAGTGATGAGTGTGCAGAATATGTTTATAGTCAGAACATATCTTGATTCTTGTTGAGGAATTCTAACCGGGGTGATAAATTTATCCCTTAGAATGAATCATGGCATAGTGCAAGATTGTAGTTTTTTGTTTTGTTTTGGCTTTAAGTCTGCTGGTGTGGTTTGAAGTCTTGATCTCGTTCCTAAAGCTGCATGATCCAGACGTCTCATTTACTTTTTCATATAACCGCTTTTCCAGGAATAAAGTAACTCTGTTCTTTATTGTGAGGTCTTTCTGTACTATGGAAGGCATGGCGTGATTTTACAGTGATTGTTTATGAAGAGTATGCTGGAACATGCTTGTAATCCTAGCACTTTGAAGGCTAAGGCAAGAGGGCAGTGATTTCAGGTTAGCCTGGGCAATATAGCCAGATCCTGTTTCACATACAAAACCAGAAAAACTAAACAAAAGCTACCACAAAAAGGTCTAATTACCCATTTATATTGGTACAGTTAGTTCTATCTTTTACTGAGGCGAAGATATTACAAAGCACTGTGGTCATGGTGGGTAAGGCGTCCATGACTTGAAGAAAAAAGATGGCTTGAGTCTGAAGAGGGAGATTTAGTAGGCAAGTGAGCAGGATTTGAAGTTTTCCAGCTAGAGATGAGTGGGCAGAGGGAAAGAGGACTTCCAGATGACTTCTCGGACTTGGCTTGGGCTTTCAGCTGACTGGGAGCCTCTGATTTGCCTTTTTAGTGAGTGACCATGGCTTCTCTAGTTTTAATGGTATGAAATATGGAAAATGTAAGCAAGGGAGCTATCAGTTTAGTTTTTTAAAGAACACGTGTGAAAAGACAGACATTAAGATCATAGAACAGATGGACTTATAAGGTCAACTCTGACTTGGGCGGGGTCAGTCTGACGTGTGGGATACTTGGTGACGATGACGACTGATTTGATATTTATTCTGTCGCCTCTTGATGTGATTGTAAAATTCCTATGACTTCAGATAAGGTATTGTTTAGTCCACACTATATGTTAAGTAAGGTGCTAAATATTAAACTATGTTGTCTTTATTATACACAGACATCCTCCAAGACAGTAGTTACCATTAACTGAGCAGATGAAGTAATTTCATCTTGTGAAAGATAATGATTTCTTCAATGCTGAGCAACCAGTCTTTCATAAATTGTGATTTTTTTTTACCATCTTCTGTATGGGCATACAAATCTGTACTCTTCTTCAGTAATATAAAACATTACAAATAATTAGTATTAGTTTCGTATTAAATGGTAAATTGATAAGATAACATGAAAATGCTTTGGAGGAGGCAGTGATTAGAAAAATGAACAACTTGAAAATTGTAAGATGTTTATTACAATTCAGAAACACCTTAGGGCTTCAGCTTATTAACTCATTAAATGGTAATAAAGCTTACTTCTTTATCTTATGAATATCATACAGTGAAATTTTTAGGATTTCAAAATATAGTAAAAGGTATATTAATGGATGACTTGGCTCAGGGATAGAAAGAAAAACAAAAAGAATAAGAAATCTAAATCAGAGCCACTCAGGTAGTGCATCTGACATATGACAAAGGTAATAGTACCAATCAGAACGGAAAAGATGTACTTTTTAATAAAAGATGAAGGAACAATCAGTTTTCCATACGAGAGAAATGAAATTGGAATCCCTACCTCAGAGCATATGAGAGAGTTGACTCCAAGTGCCTTGAACACATTAACAGAAGAAAAGCAAAGCTGTGGCATTCAGAGTGACCGTTTCAAATACAGTAACTACAAATGCAAACAGAACATTCTTAGACAAGGCAAAAGGAAATGTAGACCTAAAGGAAGAGCTCGAGAGATTCAACCACATGAGGATAAAGAACTTGGAACTTGTGCAGAAAGAAGGGAGTAACACATACATGCACACTAAGCTACAGTCTGGGAGAAGCATTTTATAAGAGTAAACACCTCTAAGATGGATGTAAAGACAGTATCAGAGGTTTTACAAATGAGACAGCGTGGTGGCCTAGTCACATGAAATATGTTTGCCTTGGTTAGAAAATGGGAACTGGACTTGAAGTCACAGTGAAACACCCATGTCTTGCTCACCAGAATGCCAAAAACTAAAAAGGAATGGACACATTGTTATCCAGGGGAAGCAGCAGGATCTTGAAATGTCTCTGGAAGTATGTGATGTGTCCACTGCAGAACCAGTAAAGCAGCCGCTGAGCACACAGACTCATGCATGCATCGTGGTCCACAAGGAGCATCTCTGAAGCAACTTGTGCTAGGAAATATGTACAGAAATGTCCTAAGATGAGTCTAATATCTCATCACGTAATGCCAGATGCCACATAGTGAATTAGCAGAAAAGAATTCATTCATTGAAGTACTGTAAAATGTAAGGAAAAACAAATAAAACAAAACAAAATAAAACAAAACAAAATCCCACAGTTACACGCCTCACATTGATGAATCTCAAGCTGTGATATTGGAAGAACAAAAGTTGTAGACTAACACGTACAGTATAATTTCATTCATTAATACTTAAAGATTGGCACAGCTTTAATTTGGTTGATTAACAATTTTTTATGTGCATCTGTACTATAAAAACAAATAGAGAATGAATAAACCATGATTCATGGTAGTAGTTGGCCTCAGAAAGGAAAGAGAAAGCTATACATTAGACAGGGAGTGGAGAGGGGCTCTGGGTGCGTACATTCTAGACATTGGCTCAGCCTTCTAGTCCTTAAACTGTGGATTTCATACAGCCTCGAACATGTGAACTCTAACCTCACTGTCAAACAATTCAAAACAGTACACTGTGATTTTGATACATGTTTGGACAGGGTAGAGTTAAGCTTGCTTGGAAAAAAAAAAAGGTGTAAATCAACTTATTTCATAACCCCAGAATCTAGTCAGCATTCTCAAAGAATCAGTCATACGATTTTGAAGATGCCTGTTTGTACTCCTCTGTGGTGTGGCTCAGAAGAAAGGACTTGAAGAACTGTGTTTAAGACCAGGCTTGGCTACTTAGTTTGTGTGACTGTAGAGAAATCTCTCCCCACTCTGAGCCCCTGTTCCCTCTCCATGCAGTGGATGTACTATTAACTTTATACCTACCTCACCAACTAGGCTCCTGAGCATGAGGAAGAAGCTGGAGCTTTCGTGTGCACACAGGTGCTAGTTACAGATGTGCAGGAAGTCGGCCTGCAGCACCGCACCACTCTCGGTTAGAGCGCCCGAGGCGTATCAACTTTCGTTTACTAGAGCTGATCTGAAAACTGTGGGGGATTTTAAAAATCTGTTGTCCTATTTTTGTCTGCTAGGTCTGCAGGCTTTCCCATACCAGAGGTTATTGTGGACAGGAGGCTGAGTGAGAAGAAAAGCAAGCATTACTTCTCCCGGTTATTTTCCATAGTGACACCCTGAGTCATGGGCCAAGGCTTTACTTGATGTCAGTTACGTGGTATCACGGAGATAAAAGCATTGCATTGTGGGCCTGTGTTTTCTTTTCTTCCCCCTTTTATAGTTCCCCTGATTTTAATCAAAGTACCATTAAACCGGGCGAGACATCTAGGTGAAATGGTGTATAGCTTTCAAGTCTGGTGTTCTAGGGACAGACTGCCCATTGGAACTGACTTTGTAGCCATGGTGGTGAGATAGCATGGTGGTGCACAAAGAAACCCTTGTGTTAGAATTTGCAGGCGGAGATGTCCCACCCAGAACTTTGATTGCGCTATAGCCTTATAAAAGGAAACTATTGAGTATCATCATTATTGTCTGGCGAATAAGATAACATCAGATAATAATCTTTCCAAATAGTTGGGATTTTATATTAAATTATAGTGCCGGCTTACCATTTTCTGCATTACTCGTCACGTTGACTTTTCAAAGAACCGGGAACAAAAAATACTATCTCAGTAAATCTTGGTTTTAGAAATCCATTAGCAGCAAGGATGTAACAACTAAGTAATGGCATAATATCAAGCAGGAAAAGATTCAGGTGCCATAAATCCTGAAGCCATCTGTACACTGAGCAAACTGGCACATGAGTCATGTGCTTTTAGGAGAGTGGAAATCATATACACTCCTGCCGTCTGTAGCCTGGCTGTAAAACTTGAGAGTGAGTAGTTCAGACTAGAGACCCAAAAGCCTCTGCTGCTCTTTCATAGTCAAATGAAGATAAAACCAGTAAACAGAGAACAAAAGACATTTCAAAATAATGAATGATCATGTTCATTACTGGTTTTTTCTTTCATTTATCATAGTAATATCCAAATCCAAAATGGACAAGGCTTTCCTTAGATTAAAGTAAAATCCAATCTTCACATTTGATTTTAGCTACCTCATATTATCAGAGCATAGTTTTTAATGTATTAGAATTTGCCTAGTTTATAGTCTACCTCCTTTGAAAACATTTAGCAGACTGGTTTAAGTTCTGAAACTTGGAAGGCTGTAGAGTGGAGTTTTGCTTCCAACTCAGTGCTTAGCGCCTAAAGCCCTTTCAGTGGGAACTGTGACCTTCACATTTAGTGGGCTCTGGAAGGTTCACTGTTCTCTGTGACTGTAATCTTGTAGTGTTTACTTTAGTTTGGGCTGTCCCAGACAGGAAGGTAGCAAGTGAATGTGATGGCCAGAGAGGAGAGTACAGAGAGTAGGCTTTACTTCCTTATCCCAGACGCCGTGCTGAACTGCCCCAGCGTGACCTCGTCAGCTCCTGAAGCAGGTGGACATGGCAATTAGAGCTTCGGCCACTATCCTGAACTTTCTGTAGTAGGTGATGAATTGCAAATGGCTAGACCCTGTGCACAACAATAAACTCAAATAAATCTTCAATGTGTGATAATGACAAGACAGAAAGATAGGCAGCTATAACAAGGCTCCTGTTGTCACCTGCTTTACAGTAGCCTTGATATCCATCATTATCAGCTGAAGCTAGCTCAGGAGCTGGACAAGAAGGTCCGAAGAAGGATGAGTTGTTTGCGCTGAAGCGTCCAGTTGGTCCCATCTGGACGAAAGTAAATGGGATTTTTTTTTTTTTTGTGCCTGTTCACTAGGCCCGCACTGTCCATCATTTTAGGCGGGTATCTGATCACCTCACGCTGGGGACAATATGGCTTTATACCAGTGGGTTTGCTTTCTTACCTCAGCATTACATTTTTACTGCTTGGAAGGTTTTGGTTACTTTTAAACTATGTGCGAATGCCATTCTGTTTATGAAAACTGAGCTAATGATATTTTCCACTAATGACAAGCAATTTCTCAAAGGAGAACATGATTTTAATCCAGTATGAATCACTGGTGAAATCTGTGTTCTGAATCATTTGCATTTCCTTTGTCAAGTATGAGTATTATTTATTGTTTCTTTAGTGAAATGCAAATTACCATTTTTAATTTTCAGAATAATAAGGTAGACAGCACATAAATTATGATAGAACACTAAGTTCAATTTTAAACTCACCCTAATGTCCCTAAATACCATGTGATTGTCGATACATACAATGTATATATTCTTCCTGTCTAGAGCCATTCTGGCAAAAACTGAAAACAACTGTATAATTTAAAATAAAGCTGTATTATCTTGATTCTTCAGCATTTTATCTTTGTGATAAGAATAGTCAATATATGATCCTTAGATTTATTGGTCTTAGGATCACAGCAATTTGAAAAACTGGACTATATTCTCTGGAGTATTCCAGAAGGAAGCCTTCTAATTATTCACTGGTTTGTGTGGTTATTGCTGTATAGTGCACGTTTGCAGGCTGATGAACTTGTAAGTGATTATGTGTTGTAACTGTTAACCAAAGCCTTCTTTATAAACCCTATAGGGCGTCTTCTGCGGGTGTTTTTATTGCCCATTTCTGTTTTCTACCTTGTAAGACACTTATATAGGCATTTCTTAACATTTTTTAGATTTAATGTTTGTCTTTTAAGAAAAATGAACTTGTTTATTGATAGTGGAACCCTTTGGGTACTTTGGCTGTTGATTTATAATGTTGTTGTTATTATCATTAAATACATATTTTTAGATAAAGCAATCATTACATAAGTCAGACTCAGCTCTGATATGATGAAAAGGTGAGGCTCCTGAGGTCTCTGTTTCCTGAGACTGCAGGTTCTCCCAGAGTTCAGGCCAACTGACACACCATCCTTCATTTTGTCTTTCCCTCATAATAAGTCTCTAGGCCTTGAGGCACCAGACGCATGCATGCAGATTTTTTTGCATTCTAGTGTCTAGATGGAATAGCAACTTCTAGTTCTGATGCCAGAGCATATTGTAGTTCATCTCTGTAGAGCCAGCTTCACCCAGTAGTGACCACATGAAAATACATGTCAAGAACAGTGTTTGCTCCTGTTGAAACTTAAGCAATTTGTTTTCAGACTGTGAGCAGTTTCAGCCTATTTTTGGAACCCCTTTGTGGCCTGACCATTCTTTGCAGTGTAATTTATGGTGGCACTGTAACATATGGACTTTTCATCACTGTCCACCCCAATTCTCAGCTGAGCCCAGGCTCTTCTCTCTCTGCCCCACTGTGGCTCCAACCACTGCCTCCACTGACTCTGGAGCAGGTACACCAGCCTGCAGTTTGCATTAGGCCATATAGACATTCAGCTAGAAGTGTCGCTGAATTAAATATGGTGGGGATGCAGCCTGATAACATAATGCATATGTATGGCTGTGTCCCAGGAACCTGTTCCAGGAACCCAGTGAACAATAGCTAGAGTATCCTTGTGTGCACCTGAGCTTCAGTGCCATGTGTAAGGTTGATCACACACACAGCACATTGGTTCCTAGGGATTCACCAGAGCATCTACGGGGGTATCTCACAATGACAATCACTGCATGTGGCAGGTTCTGGTCAAATGAGATGTTACTAGGATTTCTCTTGATCTTTAATGATGATAGTTATTTTCTGAAGCAGCTAAGGTGGATTTTTAGAAATTAAGTGACTCACAGGTGATAGTCTGTGACCCTAGATGTTTTGTTTTGCAAGCATGCTGTTCTAATAGCTGTTTGACAAAAGAATCCAACCCTCCAAACCCTCATCTCCCCATTGAAAAGCAGTGTCATCCCAGCACTTCTCTCTCTACTGCAGTTTACTGGGGTAGTGGGTATAAACCGCCCACTCCGGAACATTATGTTTAGAAGCTTTTAAATGATGTTACCATCAAATATAACTTCCTCTCTCTCTCTCTCTCTCTCTCTCTCTCTCTCTGTCTCTCTGTCTCTCTTCCTCTTTCTCCCTCCCTCCCTCCCTCCCTCCCTCCCTCCCTCCTTCCCTCCCTCCCTCCCTCCCTCCTTTCTCCCCCCCCCAACCATGTATATGTGTATTTCTATCAGTTTTGGACCATTTGATGAAAGGGTTTTTTTGTTACTATTTGTAGGGTTGGACTTATAGACCAGAGGTCTGGATGCTTTGTATTCATTAACCTACGTTCCCAGACTTCCCTCTGGAAAGAGTCTCCTGGAGAGTATATTAAGAGAGAAGCAGCTAGACACTCCTGGGTGTAGGCTAGGGGACTGGAATTCACATTTTCAGCAAGATCCCAAGTGCTGCTACATGTAGCTTCCCTTCACGTGCTCTAGAGCGTCTGTCTATCCCTGACCCTGAAAATGAGAGGAGAGGCCTCAGGAGACAGCATGCTGTCACGTAGCACATCCACACCAGGGGTTGACCTCAGGTCTGCTCTCTCTCACTTCATGATTTTACTGTGTTCGCCCTCCTGGCACTGCATGCTTCTCTCTTTCTTTGATGATTTCTAAAAATGGCTCATGTCCTTAATAACCTAAAGTTTCTAGAATGATTTTGATTTCAAGTTATGAATGTTTATACAGGTATATAATTTAATTTGTGCAAAATTTTCTGTAAAGTGTATCATTTTGTGATGTAGTTATACATACTAATAATGCAATTACATATCTTAATTATCATAATCACAAAAATACGTACATATAATATCATTTTTGCTCTTACTGAACACATGTACAATAAGATAAAGCAGACAGTAATTTTGACTTGGTGGTGGAAATTAAAAATTACTTCTGAAATTGTTTCAACTATGAAGCTCTCCTTCATGTCGCAGAACAAATTGACTATGTGCTCCCATTCCTAGAACAACCATTAAGTGTTTTTATTTAGTTTCTTCATTTATAGATTTTTGCAAAGTAATCATGTAAACCCTTAAAAAAAAAAAGTGTGGATCAGTATTCTCCAAAAGCCCCAGTTGATGTGACCTAACAGTACTCAGGTCTCTCCTGTGCCCCCACTGTCTGTAATATCCCTGTGCACACTCCTCATTTGGGTCTATAAAGGAAGAGATTAACCACCGAGGCCCCAAAAGCTCTGTCACAGATTCTGAGTTAGAGGTGCTTGATCTTCTACCGTAGAACTGCGAGTGTGCCATCCCAGTACATGAGTGTGCCATCCAGTACATGAGTGTGCCATCCCAGTATATGAGTGTGCCATACAGTACATGATGTGATGTTTAGAGAGATGAAATTCTTATCAAAGTGCCATTTACAGAACAAGAAACGGAAACTTAGGATGACTGGTGTGGGCTTGTGTAGCAGGGCACTTCTGTTAAAGAGTGAGTCAGAGAAAATGGAGTTTTAGGTTTGTGTGTCTGTGATTGAATGTAGTTGGTATCAGTCTGATGTATTGATTTTGCAGGGCAGAATCTCATGCAGATTTTGAATCTTGATGCAGTGTGGGAGCCTTTAAACTCTTGTCTTTTGTTTTTCCATCCTAAGGGTTCCCTACACTGGAGCAAAATCCTGTTGCTGGTTGTGAAGTCTCTCTGCCCGGTGGGTTTCATGGCTGGGGTTGCTGCTTTTGTGTTGATTTGAGGGATTAAACCCAGGACCTCAGCCATGCATGCTAGGCAAGCCTTGTACCCACCCTCAGAGTAGTGGAGCTGAATGAACAGTCAGTTAGGTCGTGAGTGAGGAGAGACACTAGTCACTAGTTCTCTCTCAGTGCTGTCTGTGAGTTGGGACTCAGGTGCATAGAACCTTCTGTCTGGATCTTAGGGTCAAGGATTGAGAAGGACGAAGCTGTGAGTTCAACATGTTTCCTAAATATTCATCTTTACACAGAAATGGGGTTTTTCTTTAAAAATTATTTAAAAGCAATCCTTACTATTTTAATTGTTCAAATGTTAGATATTAAACAATCCTAAGATACGTGTTCTGGTATGTGAATGTGTTAATATGGTAGGAAATCCTGTAATTGAAAGGGCTATTTAAATTTACAGTTAAATTGAAAACTCTTGATTTATCTTATCAGTTACTATTCCCCACTAGTAGCCATTAATTAAGTTAGTCTCAGTATGGTGCCTAGCTCATAGTAGGTGTTCTGCACAATGATTGTGTAACTGAACCAAAACACTGTGGTGGAAACCTTAGATCAGAGCTTCATGGATGGCATTTGGGGCCTAACAGAAAGCTTAGTGTTTGGAAAAGAAGCCTTTTGCTACTGTTAGAGAAATTTGTGTTGGAGAGGAAGAGCCAGAAGCAGTACAAAGAGAGCTGTCAGCACCTGGCTGCTGCTAACCAGGTGGTAACTCTTGTGGTGATTTTGTTTGTTTTTTAAGAGAAAAGGAGCACCTCCATCAAACTAAGATGTCTTCTAATCTGGGCAGAAAGTCTCACAGACTTGTATTACATGTAAATGACTGAATTCTTCTGTAATCCCTGTAAATATTCAGATTATTCTTTTAACCACTGATGTCTCTGATTTTGAATAGACTAAGCAAAGCAGGTGCCTTAGTGTTTATAGCACATGCAATCATTCCTTTCTTTGTGATGTAAAAACACACAAGTGAGAGACTTATCCTCTCACAGGTGAGAACATTGAGCTAGTAGCATGCATTCAGATCCACAGTGCAGAGCTCCCATTGTCTAGCCCACAGCCCGGGAAAAGTTACTGAATGGGAGGATTGGAATTATAAAATTTGCAAGTGTCTGTTTACCACTGTCTACATGCTCAGCATATGTATGCTGTGTAATAGTTATGTGTGAAGCAGTGTCTCCTTCCTTGATGCTTTACAGTCCATAAACTATTTACTTTATGCCATTCTGGTTGTCTATGTATAGGAGTCATGAAGAAAACCCCACTTTGGCACCATGCTCCTTTGTCTTGTTCCTGTAACAGAAATGGCTCCATGCCATATATAACAGGAAAACTGCATAGAGACCACTCTCAGTAGAGAGTCGGACAGCTGCATCAGACAAAGCCTTAAGACATTCAGTGAAGGGCAACCATATCCTCTCCTCTCCTGTGAGCAGACATAGCTGCACTTGGATGTGCTGTGTATCAGCATAGCCTGCAATGGGGAAGGCCAGGCCTTGCTCTTGAAGCTAGTCACCTGTCCAGAGTCTCATAAATGCTCGTGGTTGTGTCTGTCCGCTACTGGAGCTTTCGCTAGGAGGGGAGAGCCCCTCAATGTGCTGTCTGTCCACTGTTATCCTTGCTTGCTAGGCCATCTCAGCCAAACTTCCTATGTTTCTTTTTAAACAGAAATATAAGTAGCACCTTCAAGAAAAAGTAAATACAGTTAATATTTGTATCAAAAGCTCCAAGATGTATTGTTTTTGACCATCTGTGCCTCAGCCACATTTAATGACCCCTTCCCCCCCCCAGAGTCCCAGGTGGGATGAAGGAGAAAGTGTGCTTGAGACACTGGCTCCTCAATAGTGTCTTGATGGAGTTCCATTCTCTTTTGTAATTGTTTTTCTCACAGTTAATCTGAGTGTGACTTCTTTGTCCTCTGCCTTTGACCAATCATCTTCTCTTCTGATAGTTACCACTTGGTTTCTGGGAAGTCAGCCCAGTCTTCCAGAGGTCCACTTGTTGGCCTGTCTCACCTACATGTCAAGTTCAGGAGAACTGGCTTGTCTCAAGGTTGAGGAAGTGTTCTCAGAGGAGGAAGGCCTTTCCAGTATCATTAGCCACTCCCTACCTGAGAAAAGTTTCTCTCTGTGGACAGGACACAGGAGACGACCCTGCCGAGACGATGTGCCTGTGATGCACTGGAGCACTAGGAGTGGCAGGAGTCGGGCAGAGATGTGGATGCAGCATCTCGGCTCTCAAACCTTAATGATGGGAGAGAGCGTTCATGGCCAAGAACAGGGTCCACCTTACTAAGAGGAAGAAGAGTCGCCATTGCCCAGCCATAATCCGCACACAGCCAGATTCCTCTCCTTGTATTGTCCACTCTTGACCCTCTCGTCATCAGCTGCTGGAGCCCACATACTTCACTTACTAACTTTTACCCAAAGGAAGCTTCTTTCATCATTTTAAACGTTCTTTCTTTTTTTTTTTTTTTTGAGATTATAAATACATAATTTCCCCCTTCCCCCTACTCCCTAGAAACCTATTATACATGTCCTTGTTTTCTTTCAAATTCATGGCATATTTTTTCATTTACTCTTATTTTACACATTCTTTCTCTCTCTCCTCTCTCTTTCTCCCCCCTCTCTGTCTCTCTCTCTCTTTCTCTCTCTTACATTTACAAAATACATGAATACAATCTATTCAGTGTGTGATGTCACTTGTATGTATATATTTGCCAGGCTGATGACTTAGTTGGACTACAAAACAAGGAAAAAGGTGGTGGGCATGAGAGTCATATGCACTGTATGAGTGAACGTCAGCATAGCAGAGAGGGTGATGCGTCTGACCCACACGGAGATGATACGCTCTACTGTGTCCTTTACCTGTAAGCTTTGTGCTTCAAACTTGTAGCTGAGATTCTTATGATGTAGCACATATTATCAGACCCATTCTTTATAGATAGTAGATGATAAATACATCAATCAGCATGAACTAACAAATAAAATTTCCTCTGTATGTGTGCATTAATAATTGCCAATTTTCAGCATTCCTAAAGTTGAAAAGACTGTGTCAGCTAAAGTTTGTTTCTTCATGTACGCTAAGTTGCAGAAACTTGCTTTTTAAAAAGAAAGAGAGAGAGAGAGAGAGAGAGAGGAAGAAAGAAAGAAAGAAAGAAAGAAAGAAAGCAAGAAAGAAAGAAAAGAAGGAAGGAAGAAATGTTCTTTGCTAAAATCAAGGTCTTTTTGTAATTATTGTGCTTTGAGAGACTCCACTTGTCGGACCCCTAGTGATTCACAAGACTGTGCTTCTTAAATGCTCTGACAGGACATCTGCACACACTAAATCTGAAACTGCAGGGGGAAGAAACCTCCCAGACATTGCTGATTTTTCTTAGTGACAAGAGAACTCTGGACTTGTGGACATTTGAATAGAGCATTTGGTTAGAACATTGCCTTCCAAGGAAAGAGTTTAATAGAAAAACCATAGACGATTGAGAATTAAATCCATCACCGACTGGCACACACAGCTTCCATCCAGTTGGAAGTGTGTCACGGCTGACACCTGAAGGATGCTGGGAGCTCTTAAGCACAAATACCCTTGTTTTCTCTCTCACAGCTGAGTCACACTAATTCTTTCTGGAGGTCTTGGTATTGCAATGAAGAACATGGGTAGACTTGGACACTTACACGTGGAATTTGTCTGAAGAGGTTATGAAAGCCACAGATACAGTGTGATACTTTGGAGACGTAAATTCCTTTTTCCTTCAGTTACACCATCCTAGGAAAAATGTTCATCAACTCTATAGATATCCTGTTCTTACCTTATAGAAATTTCCAAGCTTACCAATTTTAATCTAAAGATGTAACTTGAATGGTGAAGTACTATTTCACAGTTTATCCTGGGAAGATTTACCATTTCTTATGAAGCAGAGTCAGGATGGGTCTTGCTAGAAACAAGTTGCCTAGTGGACCCTGTGTGCTTTGTGTAGTGAACTCAGCAACAGTCATCACTTCCTGTGTTGCTAAAAGCAGATACTTTGGGATATTCTTGAAAGGGAAGGAGGGAGGGAAGAAGGAAACAAGGAAGCAAGAGAGAGGCTGCTTCTATTCCCACTCAGTGTAAGGCCCTTCGAGTGTGTTCTGTCGCTGCTGCTGCTGCTGTCCTGAGGCCACCAGCTTGATGACAACACCCAGCAGCCACTGTGCAGCTGATGCTCAGACCATGCCTGACTCTCCTCCTTCCTGTTCCTCCATGTTCCCTTCTCGATTTTCTTTCTTTCCTGAAATAGCAGTGTGAAAGCATTGGAGGGCCTGTGATTGCATCCTAAGCAGGCTTCTTTCATCGCATGTAAGGTTCTTTAGGATGAGTATTTCATCTTAAAGTCACTTAAACTCCCCAAGCTTTAATGTAAAACCACAAAACAAAAACAAGCTCAAAAACCATTAAATCTGATGGAGATTTTAAAATATCTTTGGTTAAAACTGATATGCTAATTTTATTCTAGGCAATTTTTACTCAACATATATACTCAAAACCAAATGATTATACTACAAATACTGAGTAGTTCAAAGAAACAGTAGGCAGAGATGTATATTTATTAAGCTTTTATAGAAATACATAGATAAATACATTGTAAAGCAATCATGAAATCAAGCCTGTGGGCTTTATCTACGCCATTGTTCCCCAGGCCTTGAAGCCCTCACCATGGCTGCACCAATAAAGCGTTCCCTAAGTACATAAAGGCTCTGATCGTTAAGATTTTTATTGCCAACCACACATACAGAGCTGCAAATTGCCTTGTTTCAGATTTATTATGTATTACTTCAGAAATTCTATAAAGATCAAAAGAACTGATTACAATGTTGACCTTTGCATTAACTCATCTGAATTTAAATTCAAGTGTTTGATTTGGGAAAATAAGTCCATTTATCATAGGTCTGCTACTGAGGGGATTGTGCCGCGTTGATTGGGAGTGCCGAGACCAAATTTATTTATTGAGCGTGGGCTTGAAAATTGTTTGTAGGACAAGAGGAACAAAAGTTTGACCTGCCGTTGTGTAGTACCAGGGGAACACTGTGAACATTGCCCTTTTCAAACGCAAAGTACTTGCTCCATTTCAGTCTTGTTGATAGAATCTCCAGATATTAAATTGAGCAAATATATACTGTTTTAATCACATAACCATCCTGTAGTTTAACGTTAACAACCCTTCTCTTACTAAGAAAGATAACCACGTCTTCCAGGGTAACCCTGTTCTTAGAAGATACTGGCATACTCCCCATTCTGAAGTTAACTTAATATGTTGACCCTAACTCACACTTTTCCATGTTTTTGTTCTTTGCTTTACTAAGAAACTATTAGTAGGCAGTACCTTTCTGTGCAGAATTATCAGTTCAATTAACTTTTACCTATTGAACTGCTTAGTAATGGACACAAAATTTGAAATTTAATCCGGCCCAGTATACCCCATCCCTAAATGGCAAATCTTGTCCGTATTATTATACCTTTCCACTTTCCTCAATACTTACAGAGTGCTAAAGAGTGAACTGCCCAAGGGACCGTTGGCAGTCAGTTCACCATGTACAGATCTATTCCTAAACCTGTGCTCTCTGATAGTGTAAAGCATCTGTAACCATATGGTTAGGGCTCAGTCCTGCTGACTATAGCAGTGATGGACAGAACTTGACCCAGAGCAGCCTCAAGGACCCATAGTGGGGTGGAGGGGAAAACACATTCTGGATTAAGATTTATATGCATCTCAATACTAGGGTTCAGCTGTCTGCTCTTCTTGGTGATTAACCTTCCAATTCCAGCCATGGGGAGGCCAGGAGTTTTTCCCATTTGCTAAGATTCAGTGAGCAGAAGGGAAACAATTGCCATATACCTTTAACATTTACAGACTATCTGTCCTGCATCTTAAAGTGGGAAAGTACAGCAAAGCATATTATTTTCCTCCCTCAGGTTCTGTAAAGTATGACTGACGATGTTTGGCCTTTTGGACTATATGTGGTGAGAGTGTACGTGCATTCATGGGTCAGCGTCAGGTGTCTTCTCTTGTTCTGCTCCTGGTTTTGGTTTTTGTTGTTGGTAGTGGTGTTTGTTTGTTTTTAAGAATTTGCTTCTCCTCCCGGTAGCTGAAGTTCATTGGCCAGGGCTGCTCAGTGAGCTCCAGGGTCCTCGTGTTTCTATCTCTCCAGCACTGGGATTGCAGGTGTGCATCTCTCTGCCTGGCTTTCTGTGTGTGAGTGTTGGGTATCCGTACTCAGCTTTGATGATTGCACATCCGGCCATTCACCTGGCGTGCCATTTCCCCACCCCCTTTTCAGACTATCAATACAAACATAGAACAGTTTTATAGAGCTGATAAAATTAAATCCTTCCACTAAAATAAGCTCCATACCACATGATATCACTGTAGTAACATTTACTTATGGTGTGAGAATTTGTAGAGCCTACAGGACACTGATGGTGCTTCACGTGGGTGTCACCAAATGTTGGGACAACATCTTCAGCTTGCTCGCCATGAGCTCACACTTGTTCCAGTCTGGCTTTAGAACCACTACAAAGCAAGAGTGATTTTAGCGTCTGCCTTCCAGGCAATTTAAATAAATGTTCTTGCAGGACATCTGCAAAGAAAAATTTAAAACAGAAGGAAGAGAATCAAAGGGATTTGATATCTACTTGAACTTATCTGAGACAAAGTCGTGTGTTTTAAGACAGGATGGTAGCGGTCTTGTGCTACGTCATTGTGGTGAGGTCTAGAAAGACATGATCTTGGTCACTGTCTGTAAAGGTCCCTGTTCACAGTTGAGAAAGGAAAGTCTGTGAACCCGAGTAGTGTAGCCTACATGTCAGTAAAATCTACTTAGGAATCTGTCATAGAAGCTTCTTAATTTCTTTGAAATTGACAAAAATTGATCAGCAGCAAGAGAGCCTTGAGGGAAGGAAGGAACCTCTGCAACACCGTCGATGTGAATTTCCCAGTATTATCTAACTTACCGGGTTACTGAAGGACATAGTCACAAGCTGGCGCATTTCACCATGCCCTAGTTAGCTTAACCAGCCATCGAGTCTCTCCGCACCTTGCTGTGCTCTGATGAATTAGAGTCTTTCATTCCACCTTTCTTATATCATAAAAGCTTGATTTCTTTTTTTTTTAACACAGAGGTGATTCATTCACCTGTTATGGAGGACAAGGTTTTACAAAGAGAATACCAGCTGTCAGTCAGTGTGAAGAAGTAGCCTTTCATATATTCAGTTCATCTCAACTTCCTCAAGCTAATTAACTTCAACTCAACAAATATTTTGAATGCCTATTTTGTACAGACATTATCTTAAATAAACCAGGTAGAAAAATTAATAGAAGGAGGCCCCATGGCAGAGTCAAGCAGACATGTCCATAAGCTACTGTGTGTGTTTGTCAGTGCTGAGATGGAAGAGGGTTGAGGAGGAGAGTGAGGAAAAAGGAAGAAGACAAGGGACCTCCCATGTCTAGTCTGTATGAAAATAATTTCAAAACCCAACGCACAACAATACGATGGTTTGGTATTACATGTTAGAGAAAATGCTGGGTTCTTTTTTTTGTTATTTACATTTAAAAACTTGAGGTCTGATGATTTAAAGTGACATGTAGTTTTTACCCTTGATTTTTATGAACCATAGTTATTGATAAGGATTTCGTGTTCTCATAGTGGTTATAACCTGGGCAAAACCTTCCAAATAAAGTCATACAGGGGTCACCCTGATCACAACCAGGTTCCGAAGCAGTCAGAGCAAAGAATGGGCTGATGCAAATGGAGACTTCCCAGGAAAGAAATCAGAAATTCACCTTCATGTTTGGAGAGATGGAAAGTCCTGTAAGCCCAGGAGAAAGCGTAAGAGGGCAGAAGCGTGAGGAGGAGGAGGGCGTGACAACTCCAGCAGACATTTTCATCTTGGATTTCACCTGTCTCTAAACCTCACAGAGAAGCCGTGCGTGCAGCATTAGGCACTGTTTAAGGGTGACACTATGAGGTGACTCCCAAAGTGGACCTCCACTTCACTCTGGGAGAGCCCCAGTGGTGCCACCCTAAGCTGTGTAGGGTGCCTACCTTTAGTCCCACCAGCTTCCGAGTCTGAAGCTGGAAAACTCCTTGAGCTCAGGAGAGGGGCAGCCTGAGAAGCAAGCAAGGCTCGCATCACAGCACGGGGCAAAGACTAAAGCAGGAAAGAGATGGCTTCAGCTCCTCTAGTGACTCAGTACGCTAAGTTAGTGCGTGATTTATCAGTACACTGACTTAGATGATTCACAAATGTTCTTCCATGTGCGACTAGAAAAAAAGCTAAGAATGACCAATGCTAAAACTAAGTAAATAAGTAAAAATAACATTTTAACATAAAAATAACATTTTAACTTAAATTAACATTTAGACTTAAAGCAAAGAAGCTATCCGAGGACTGTACCACGCCTGTCTGTGTGGGAGAGATGGAAGATTGATGGAAGTGTGGGAGAAGGATGTGCTCTCCCTCTGTGTTATGTAGAGAGGATAACTGAAGCTGAGGCCTGAGTGCACTCTCCAGTAGTTGTAGAGTGAAGAAGAGAAGGCAAAGTTTCCAGTGGAAGAGATACATAAGTTTGTAGGCATCTCGTTTTACTGCCTGATAGACTGTTTCCTTTTGTTTTTCATCCATGTTCTGAAGGTGTGGGGACATAGCTCAGTCAATAAAGTGCTAGCAATGCCAGAATGAAGTGTCAGGCTCAATCTCCAGCTGCCATGTGAAAAGCTGGACTTGTGATCCTAACTATGGGACAGAGCCCTAGAAGGCCACAGACTAGCCAGCCAGCCTAGCTTAGTAGGAAAGCCACAGGCCCCAGTTAGGGACCCTGCCTCAAAAACTCAAAGAAGATGACTCCTGAGTAACTGCTGGACTCCATAGGCACATTTGTTACATAACCATACACATGAGCAGACACATATACATGCTGTGTGCAAACACACACACCACAAGAATTTAATTTTCACTATAAACAAGAGAGCTTTCTCTACTCACAGTGATAAGCATATAGCTTTAAAGTTTTGCTATTATTTTTCAGTAATCATTTTAGTAGCTGAACAAAGTTCTTTGTTACATTAAAACACTCAATGAAGGAAGGAAAGTGTAAGTCCCAGAGATGAAAGAAGTGATGGAGAGACAGGTGGATAAAGTGAAGACCAATAAAACTCCACCAGAAGTGCTGAAAGTTGGAATGCCGTAGGCAGTGGATGTGGCCACTGGTGGAGTCTGGCATCCCCTGGGGACTGCCTGTTCACTGGCATTGGTTCCAGTTCTGAATCTGCTGAGTTCCTGCCCACAACTCGAGTCACTTGTGTTGGTTCATTCAACAAATACTGTAGGCTGGAATTTTGCGCATAGAAGCTTTTTGAGCAGTCTTGACTTTGACTTTAACTTAAACTCCTACAAAAGCTGAGAAGGTCATAACTCACTCCGTGATAGACTTACTTCCAGTCAGCTCTCTGGCCTCACTAGAGCTGAGCAAGTAGTACTTGACATTGAGATAACATCTGGTGTAAAAGTGTTTAAATCAAGTGATTGGAACTAAAACCTAGCAAGGAGTCATCCTAGCAATTAGGTCGGAAGTGAACTGTCAAGCGAGTTGATAAAGCCGGTTGGGACTATAAAAGCTAGGCATGCTACAATAATAGCCATCTGTGGTAGAGTGAATGAGATGTCCCCCAGTCTCAGTCATTTGAATACTGGCTCCAGCTGTGGCAGCCGAATGGGTGTAGCCTTGTTCTGTGGGCTCTGAGATTTTTAAAGACTTTGCATTTCCAGTTGCTCTCTGCTTTGTGCTTGTAGTTCAAGATGTGGGTTCTCAGCTTTTGTTCCTGCTGTCATGCCTGCCACTTGGTGCCATCATGCTCATTAACCCTCTGGAACCATAAGGTCAAGTATACCGTTCTATAAGGTGCCTGGGTCATCACGTTTTATCACAGCAATGGAAAAGAGTAACACCACACCAGTGTCTGCTGAGACCGGACTGTTTGTTAGCATTTAACTAAAAACTTTGTGATAACAGTTAACTCACTTGAGCCCCCTTAGGAGGCAGTCTCTACTGTCAGTTACCTTTCTTTGTAGCTGTGGGAACAGAGTTAACAAGAGCTGAAGGGTGGCAAAGCACGAACTGGGACAGCTTGGCTTCAAAGTCCACACCAACTGTAGTCACTTTATGTCAGGACTATCCATGGATTCATAGATCACAAGGAGTTGGGGGTTAAAACTGAATTCAGTCCTTCCAGAGTCAGATAGTCCTAGCACTTGAGAAGTTGAGACAGAAGGGTTCCAAGTTCAAGGCCAGCCTAGAGAAGGTATTGGCAAGACCTGCCTCAATAAATAAATAAAGTAAACACAACAGGAAACAAGCATGTTGATACATGTGTGTACTTCAAGCACTCAAGAGACAGAAGCAAGAGGATTACCATGAATTGAAGGCCACCTTGAGCCTCATAACAGAAGACTTCATCTCAAAAAGCTCAAAATAAATACAATAGAGAATTTCATTTTGAATATGGCTTTGTTTCTAGTTTAAAGTAAACTGGACAGTCAAAGCCCTGGTTAATAATAAAATGGGTAGTTCTCAGTTATGAATTTAGTACTTGATAATATCTTCAAATTGTAGCCTTGGATTGTGAGTTGAGAATTGACTACTGCTTGCTAGAATCTACTAGAGCGCCAGGAAACTTTCTGTCCCCATCTTGTACCCAATGCTGGCATTACAGGTGTCCGCAACACTTCACCCAAGCTTACACGGATGCAGGGGATCCAGACTCAGGCTACAGTCTTGCAGGGTGTACCATAACCTGCTGACACATCTCCCCATCTGCCATTTCTAAGATGCACTTCCAAAGCCTTCCAGCCTCTGCCAATCACCCAAGCCTCAGCGTTTCCAGGTTTATAAAATACTCTGCAGCCACCACACTCTTGCTGCTAACTTTCTTAGGAGACATCCTCACGGAGACATCCTCACAGACACATCTGGAGAAAATGATTCTCTAATTATCTAGGTACCCTCTAGTCTGTTCTAGCCACAGTTACCTGTCACAGTGCGCCCCACATTTCTGCACTAAAATGCAGGCTCTTCTGCTTGCTGGGCAGGAGAGACTTAGAGCAAGTTATTGTAACCTGTCTAGAATTCATTGATCAAAAATGTATATTCATTTTTTGAATCTCACAGAGCAGGAAGAATAGATATTTTATGTTCAGCTTCCTAAAGTACTTGGCCATCTAGAAAGTATGCAGTCTATATTTGTACAAATCAGTAATAGTGACTTTGTTACTTTGCCAGATTAGTCACAGGGATGTCAAAAAACAGTTGAACTTGGAGTTGCCCATAGCTCATTGGAGAAGATGGCATGCTCCTTGTGCTACTCCAGCTGCTGCTCAGCTGATCTGTGGCTTCTTTCAGACCCTGATAATTGGCCAAGAAAAGCAAGTCAGCTGTAACACATGCAACTCAGAGACCAATGAGGTAGATATGGTAGGTACTCTGTTTAATTCAAGGTCACTCTGGTGACCTCTCCATTAATTGGAAAGCATCTGAGTCATCATCCATTGTTGTCAGTCGTAGTGTGTACATGGAAACTGGTATAAGATGTTAATTTATAAAGTAAGTATTCTTTAAAATTAGTGTGCTTTGTAAAATAAATATATATCTCCATTTCTGGTTCTGAGACTGCTCATCTCCAGCACTTGTAGGTGTAGAGATTCCTGGATCATGTGTCCAACACAGCTCGGCTTTCAGAAGCCATCTGCATTGTCCTGGTATCTGTTGTTGCTTCCACAAGTGTGCTGTTTTTCATTTGCTTTCACAACAGGCAATGGGATATCTCATTAGTGTAGCCTCTCCTAGAGCCACCTTACTGCAGTTGTGCCTTCATAAGGAACCTTCCCTCGGCTCCCTGTACTGCTCGATGCTTCCAGCTCACTTGACTAGACAGGAGCCATTTAGCATGTTGGCTCTGCCTTGCTCCTGTTCCAACCCTAGGTCTCCATGCTTTATGGGAGCCAGAGTAGACAGATGCCAAAGGAACTTCCTTCTAATGTATGCAGAGGAGCCTGGACTCCACATCTCCAGATCCTGAATGGAAGAGTCAGAAAGCAGCTACAAATGAGGATTTGTTGAAAACCAAAATGTGAAAATTTAATATATGAAAGCCTATTTTCCTTTCTGACTTGGCTAACCTTAATGGGGTATGGCAATATCAGCTGGGTGGCTTGTATTTAGACCTAGCTTTGACAGACTAGGATGAACAATATTCTTAGACTTCTGAGCCTTCGGTATTTATCTGGTCTGTGTTCCCATAGCTTTCAGGTAAGGTTTGTGTCCTCATTTATAGTCACTGCTCCTCCTGCCTGTGTTCTGTGTTTCCATTCTTTCATCACCTAAAATCCAACTCAGCTCTCAGATTCTTTGGTGGATCAGAAACAAACAAACAAAAAAACTAAAGCCAGCATTTGCCTGCACGGGCCTTATCAGAAAGCCTCTTGTAGTGTGGCTGGCGGCTGGCTGGGCAGGCCCCCATCTCTGTTGATTTCATGTATTTTGAGTTTGCAGATACTTGAGCTAGCAGGGTTTGTGTTCTACTGTTCTTTAGACTTCCAGAGCACCCAGTACACTTCTGGATGGAGAGAAGGTTCCCCTCCCCTCTTCCATTGGTGGGGACTGAGCAGCGGAATGACCAGTTTTCTAAATGGAAGGAAGAACAGGATAGGGATAGCTGGCTTTCTCATTGTCAATAAGGATTGAACTTGGTGCAAGCATCAAGATCCCAACCAACAGTTGCCTAAACCAAAGGGTTTGGAAGACATAATTATTGGAAGACATAATTAGATGGTGTGGGTTACTCGAGGGAAGAGACCAGAGATAGAGAGAGAGCCTTTAGTTCTTTCTGCCTCTCCTAGTTAGAAGTGGACATGAGTATCCGACCCGCCAGCTGAACTCGTGCCACATGGGTCTTTCTACATGCTGCTGGTAAGTGACTAGAGCTTACACATGACACCTCCAGCTGCCTGAGTGTCACTTAAGTTGAAATAGATTATTTGCCTGCATCAATTTAACCTCAGTCTACCATAGAGTATTCATGAAACGTGAGCGTGTGACCATGTGATTACCTCCTTGAAATAGACATTAGCCAAAGATGTTAAAAGTTACAAGTTATATTGGGAATTTTTCTTGCAGCTCATTGGATATGTAATAGACTGAGAGCATAATTTCACTATCTTGTCACTAAAACTCCACTTCTTTGATAATTTGTCCATTCCCTCATTTTATCTTGAAGGGTGCATCATACATGTTTGGGATTGTGACATTTCCCCTCTCCTCTCAGATCAAACTTGTATGGTTTTTTCTAATTAACTTATTTATTTATTTCACTTTACATCCCAATTGCTGCCCCCATGCCTGCTTCATTCAGTCCCTCAACTCATTCTTCCCTCCCCTTCTCTGAGAAGGTGGACATTCCTCTCCCCCAGGTTCTTGCCCCCTCCTAGCATATCAGGTCTCTATAGAGCTAGACATATCCTCTCACACTGTGGTCCAAAAAGGCAACGCCGTAAGGGAAGGAATTCCATAGACAGGCAACAGCTTTGGGCAGAGCCCTGCTCCAGTTGTTGGGGAACTCACTTGAAAACCAAGCTTCGAATGTCACAGGAACTTAGGTCCAGCCCGTGCAGGTTCTTTTGGGCCTCTCAGAACAGTCTCTGAGAGCCTCCCAGAGTCCAGGTTGGTTGACTCTGTTGGCCTTCTTGTGGCATTCCTGTCCACTTTGGGGTCTAATCCTTTCCCCAACTCTTCCATAAGCGTCCGGAGCTCAGTCGGAGGTTTGGCTCAGGGACTCTGCATCTGTTTCTATCAGCTGCTGGGCTCCTATCTACAAGCATAACAGAGAATCATTAACAGTGTCGTGATTGGTGCTTGCCCATGGGATGAGTCTCAAGTTGGGCCAGTTATTGGTTGGCCATTCCCTCATTCTCTATTCCATCTTTGTCCCTGAATTTCTTGTAGACAGGAAAATTTTGAGTGTAAAGTTTTGTAGATGGGTGGGGGTCCTACCTGGCTACAGGGAGTGGCCTCTTCAGGTTCCGTATCCCTCCTGCTATGAGTCTCAGCTGAGGTTATGCCTATAGATTCCTGGGAGCCTCCACCATCCCAGGTCTCTGGGACATCCTAGAAATGCCCCTTATCCTCCATCCCTGCCAGCTGCAGCTTTCCATTCATCCTCCTGGGCCTCTCTCCTGTCTCTCCCCACACCTGATCCTGACCCCATTCCCTCCCCGCTCCCTCGTCCACCCTGGTCCCTTCTTCGATCTGCCTCCTAGGACTATTTAGCCTTCTAACTTGTATGGTTTGGTTATGGTCCCTGACAGTGCAGGTTATCCAGAGTGGCCTGCATCACAGGACTGAAGAACTGCCTGATGCTTCAGCAGAGCAGCTTGAGGAGTGTGCTATTTTTAATTGTTTTCTTTGCTAAATGCATACTGGCTTAAAAATGTGCAGCCATCTGTATTTTCCTTATGAATTACTATGAAAGTATCCTTGAGATTCTTAGAAACCATATTTGAAGTGTTGAGACCAGCTGTAACCTTTTCCCCTTGATTTAATTCAAGATTCCACAGAACACCATTGGCCTTGTTTGGAAGTAACAAGTTGGCTCCTTTACCAAACAGTTTGAAAAGCACAGTGGAAACCATGCATGCATCTAGACAGGTGACTGAGCAGCATGTGACAATGTCATGTACTACCTGATGTGCATAGAAAATAACGGTGGCCACCAAAGTGCTATTGGTCATGTTATTCTTGAGTATAAAAGTGAATTTTACCTAAGCACGTGAAAATCTTTCCAGTTGCCTCAGATCCTTGGATAAAAGAGTATTTAATATACACCTAGAATTTTGGTCCAAAAAGCTGTCTTGCTTTGTTAGGTGCCACGATGAGTGCTGAATCAAATGTCCCCTCTGACCTCTTTTAGAACCAAATATACATACATAACTGAAAAAAAAGTTTCCTGTGTGCCAAGCTCTGCAGCATCATTCTCCCTAGAAAAGGAAGCTATGACTATCTCTTTTGTTTTCTAAATCCTACCCTTTATATAACTTATATAATAGACTGTGCAAATGAATGCATATGAGCAAGATACCTTGCATTCTGTGTTGCATACACACACACAGACACACACACACATACACACACACACACACACACACACACACACATCATTCTAAGGAAGGTAGTGAGTATCCAGAAAGATAATAGAATTTGAATATACAAATACTTACTGTGAGCTACAGTTTGTGGTGTGTATTTCAAGCTAATAATTAGGGCTTACAGTGGGTCAGTGTGTCATATCCCAGTGGTGTCTGGTGAGATGGAAGGTTATCTTATATGTCAGCTAGATAACCCTGTGAACAATTTTCAGCAGGTAAAATAATGGGACTGAATTCTGAAGTGATGTTTGAAATATATTGAAATGTTATGACATATGAGAGCCATAACTTTAAAAATGTAGTTATTCTTTGACATCTTATGCATATTTGACAATATATGCATTTGAACAAAGATAAAGGAATTAAGCCAAACATAGTTTATGTTTAAGTTGATATATTTTAAAAAGATAGTTCCTGTTATGTACAAGAGGATTATAGGTAACTTATGAGCTGTGTGTGTGTGTGTGTGTGTGTGTGTTTGTGTTTGAGCGTGTGTGTGAGTCTGTCTGTCTGACTGTCTGTGTGTCTGTGTGTGTGTGTGTGTGTGGGGTGGCCGTAGGTAGACAGACAGATATAAAACAAAACCTGCAGCATGTTTTCTTTCCATCTGAGAGTCTGAAGTGACATTTCCTGCTCCTAGGAGTAGCAGGAAATCTTTCCAGGCTAGAGAGATGGCTCAGTAGATAAGAACAGTCACTGCTCTTCTAAAAGACCTGGGTTCAACTCTCAGCACCCGCATGGCAGCTCACAGCTGTCTGTAACTCCAGTCCTAGGGGATCTGACACCCTCATCTGGCTTCCTGGCACTAGACACACATGTGGTACACAAACATGTATGCAGGTTAAACACCTATACACATAAAAATAAATAATTAAAAAATAATAAAGCCCTTTTTAAATTGCTGTTAAGTTTTTTAGACAAAAAACACTTTAGCGCAAACATAAGCATGCTAATAATGTTTCTAAATTTTCCTTTGTTATTTCTAACACCCCATGTACTTAAAGATTTACTTTTTTTTAATCTTATATATGTATGTGTATGAGTATTTGCCCACATGATTTATGTATTTCAGAGGCCAGAGAGAGTATCAGATTCCCTGGGACTGGTGTTGCAGGCAGTTGTGAGCTGTATGAATGGTGGGAATCGAACCCAGGTCCTTCTGCAAGAGCAACAAATGTTCTCAGCTGCTGAGCCACCATCTCTCCAGCCCTCTAGCACCCTGTTTTTCATAAAGCATTACACATAACAGCAAGCCATTTTTTTTTAGATTGAGAATGGTGTTGAAGAATTTTAGTTCTTTTTTTTTTTGTATACACTTTCAAGATAATTTTGTCAGCCTTCACTATGCACAGTATTTTGAGCAGATATTTGTTTCTGCTGTATGTGTATGTTTTAAAAAATGAGTCATAGAAAACATTTATTTTTAAAAGTACATGTGAATTGCTTTGATTTGGCTTGAATAAGAAAGTACATATTTATGGCATATAAATTGCAGTTTGGGAAGAATGTGTAAATTCTCAGTATAATTTAAGCATGCAGATTTCATGAAATCTACAAGTGCTGTGTCGTTCCGTGGACGTTTCTCGTATCCATCTGCATCTGCTCTTGAGCACAGCGTCATTACAGACTTTACATCAGTTCGTGTTGTCTCCTTGAAAACCAGAATGTGGCAAGATATACATGAGGGATTTTGGAAGCCCCTGGTCAGCCAGTAGAGGCCACTCATAGCTTGCTGAAACTAGATGGAAAGTGAACCTCCATCTCTATAGCCCTGTTGAGCATCATTTTGAGCTGTGGAAAGTTAAAATTGTAACGCAGAAAAAGATTACTATGAACTAGCATGAAGGCACTTGCCACTTTGCATCTTAGTTTGACACGTGTGCAACCTTTCTGTTGAAGCACTGAGTACTCACACAGATGTGTAATCACTATTACAATATAGAGACAGTGTTAGCAATCACACCAAAACATGAATGATGATTAATATTCTAATAAGCTAGTAATTTTAAATTTCCAGTTCATACAGATTATTAACTGGGAGAAACTGTGTACAATGGGATTTGAAATCATTACATCATATACTTTAGTCATATGTTGCTGTATTTTATATGTATATATCTAATATACATATATGTATGTATAGTGTATATATAGTACATGTATATACATATATGCATATATATTATACGCATATGTATATGTATTAGGATATGTGTATTTCTCGAGATGACTTCATCTCAAGGACATTACACTGCATCCAGCTACTTTCCTGGAGGCTCTGTCCGCCCTGAGCACTCTTCAGTCAGACACACCCTCACTCTGCTCTCATCAGCCTCATGTACATTTTTGTGAGTTTTGCAAGTTGTTCTGCAGAAATATTTACTTTTTTCACATGTTGCTTTAAAAGTGTGTCTGTGTTCTTTACCTTTTGTGATTGTGAGCATGGGTAGCGTCGTGAAGTATTTTATTTACTCACCCCTCTCTGTCTTGGCAGAGTTCTGAGAGTGGCAGTGTTGGCACAGGCCCCTCGCCTCAAGTGCTCATGGAGTAAGTCTGAAGGTGTAAATGTAATAACCGGTTGCCACACCGCTTTATAGAATATTAGTTCCTCAGCCTTTTTAAAAAATGAAGATAACTCCAGAGACCGGCACACAGAATCAGTTTCCTTGTCTTTTTGCCCCTGTCCCTCAACACCCAGCTCTTGCTTCCCATGCCCAGAATTTAAAGACATATTTTGAAGCTTTTGGGGGGTTATTTTCCTTAATATTTATTACATGTATTTGAGGACACATTGGTTCAGGACAGCTTGACTGTAAAAGTTTGCTTCTCTCCTCCATATTGTCAAGTTAATCATTATCCTGAAAAAAAGAGGAAACTTGTATGTGGACAAACTGGCAGGCAGTTCAGGCCTTGCCTCCCTCCAGCCTGGAGGCTACAGGCCTTTGACTAGCCAGGCTCGCCAAGTTGAAAAGCCTTCTATTGAATGGCAGCCTGTCATGGTCAGTGTTCGTCGGTGTGGGCACTGAGGCAGAAGACTGTGCGGACGGCACTCAGCTGTGGCGGACAGTGAGCACGCGGCTGGTGGCCAGGGTGGCTGGAGGCACAAGCAGAGCTGCTGCATCTTCATACTGCTGTTCGGGTGCAGCTGCAATCATCCCCAGTCTTCAGCACGGTGGCCCCTCCACATTGGCCAGCCTTGTCCCAGTCTCACAAGTGTGTCTCAGCTCAGTTTCTGGTTCAGGGACGGATATGTCAACTGAAACTTGCAAGAGGTTGTATTGGGAAAATGAAAACCAGGTGCTGTTAGTCTCTGAAAACCACCAGTCATCACGTTAAATGTCATGATGGAGAAGAACAAGAACTGAGTGAGGGGCTAGGTGTTCCTAGATGGACCTGTTCTGTAAGCTGAGGGACTAGGTGTTCCTGGCTCCACACTTTCTGTTAAAGCGGGGGGCTAGGTGGTCCTGGCTGCACACGTTCTGCTAAACTGAGGGGGGGGGCAGGTGTTCTGCACAGGGCCACTTGCTTGCCCTTCCATTCTGTCAGCAGTTGTTCTTAAGTGTGGTTAAGGTGTTCATCTTTCGCTACCACAATGTTTGCTGAGGTCAACTACTTGGCTGCAAACAACAGCAGCAAAAGCTGAAATGACAACAGAAAATCACATAGAAAGGCTTTTTTTCTGGTTGTGCTGTCTTGTTTTGATTGGTAGAAGCACAAATAATGTAAGTAAAGATACTTTACTTAGAACCACACTCGCTGTCAGTGTGATGATATTTAGCAGCTGAACCCTAAAGACTTAGGGCATGCCATATGGTTTCTGAGATCACTGTTACTAATACTAATTACATAAATGTTGATCTCTGAGTTCTACAACTCCCCAAGATCTCTGTGTCATGCAGACACTGTTTCTATATGAAATTCAAAGTACCTCTTCTAATAATTGCATGAGCTAAGATTTTTGGTACTAATAAACTTGACTATCTTGTTGTCCAGATGGTGTATATATCCAATCCTAGGGATGCAGAAGCCGATGGGTCTCAGAGTTCAGAGCCAGCCTGGTCTACAGGGAGTTTCACTCTAGCCAGGGCTACACAGTAAGACTCTGCCTCAAACAAACCTGAAACCTCCCCAACTATCTGAATATTTGATCTACCTAGTTAAAGAGGTGCGACTTACAATAGTTGGTGATTTCTTTCTAAAACAATTTGCTCTGATTGGAAAGTTTTGGCTTTATGGTTTATTGTTTTGGGGAAGGCTGCACACTGACCGATACCTCCAGCTTTTTATTTTATTCTTTGAGACTAATTGTTTTATTTTGTATGTATGTGTGAATATAAGTATGTATGTATGTGTAGCAGATATATGCAGAGGCCAGAAGAGGGCATCAGACCTCTGGAACTGGAGATGGTTGTGAGCCACCACATAGTTGCTGGGGAACAAAGCCCAGGTCCTTGACAAGGACAAGAAGTGCTTTTAACCACTCCGTCGCCTCTGTAGCCTGATTTCATTTTTTTTTTTATAAATATCATAGATGCTGAATTAATCATTAGACCTGCTATGATTTTTTACAATTCTTATGTTTCTGAAGGGTTAATTAAGGTCGGCATGATATGCACAGTATATCATGCTAATAATCAGTCATATTAAACATTTTCAAAGTTTAAAATGCTCTGAGACTTTAGGATAGCCCTGCTTTCCATGCAGGAGTGGTTCATTGAAGATGTCATGCTCAGATTTTGGGTAAGGCTTCTCCTTGTATGACACTGAGGTGTGACCCTTAAAATGTCACAGCAGTGACACTTTAGCTCATTTTTGGAGTGCTAAAATGTGTCCACTTTGTCTATGTTTAAAAGCAAAATATAAGTATCTTAAAGGATCTGCAGGACACTCACTTGGGTTTTTCCAAGGCCGGTTTTTCCAAGGCCATGGCACATGTAAAGTCATTTGAATGTCTATATTTGATTCTTTAAATATATGAATTATTTGTTGCAATTGAAGGGAGCTTGTAGTTTTTTAGACATATGTCCAATTCCTGAGAAATATCCAATAATATTATTTTTGACTGGATTGAAAGCTTACATTTGTATTGTGCTATAAACTTGTTATAAGTTCTGTTTTATTATATTTCCCTATATTGTTTTCATCAGGCCATTTATCACATGGGTATATGTGAAATTTCTTCATCTATTAAATTTCAGATTAAGTATTTCAAGCCAGAGCAAGACTTAAATATTTTCGCATAAGTGTAGCTTCAGGTAAACAAGCAATTTTAACCTCGAAAATAGCTCCTGCTTCTGTCAACATGCTGCTTATTTTTTCTCTGAGATAAAAAGTTCAGTTTTCTGATATTTGTACCAAGATAAAGTCAGTAAACAAGATTAATATAGTGTGGAAAAGGTTGTCAGCAGCCCTGGCAAAGGAAATAAGTTGCCTGTACATAGACCATACCGTAAACTGAATAAAAGTGTCAGGTCCGCCATGAGATAATATGATCACGGACGTCTAACAAACCATGACACAGGCCCAGGCGGCTTCCCACAGCCCCAGTGTAGAAAATGGATTACTGTGTTCCAGGGATACCTACTGGAACAACATGAGACTCTGCTCCACGGTGGATGCGGGATATGGCCCTGGAGCTGAGCGTGTGTGTGTGTGTGTGTGTGTGTGTGTGTGTGTGTGTGTGTGCGCGCGCGAGCGTGCTCCTGCCGTGCATGGATCACTGTCATCTCCTGCACGCTGACCCTGCTTGTATAGGAATGCCAGAGTGGATGCTTGCTACTCAAGGGGTAGAAGAAGAAAGGTTCCCCCAAATGTTCCTTTTTTAGGCCATGCTGGTTTTACTGTGTCATGGTTAAAATGGCTCTCCTGTAATTAGATAGTAATAGCTTTTATTATGAGGGAGCATGGCTCAGAGTCCTTAGCTGTACGTTCATACCCTGTCATTGGTAATGGCAGATTCATCCCTTCATAGCTGCCTTTTGCTCCATTTAAGAACAGCAAGGATTCTGTGGAGTTCATAACAAACCTAAACAGTTGTCATCATAGATAAAACACCTGGTGTTTTCTTTATAGAATTCCTAATTTATATAGACATTGAGGAACAAATACTGTTCCTTTTGCTAAAATTATATTTCACTCAATGTAAATACCAAGATTGTTCCTTCTTTTGTGGAAATACATAAAAAGAGCCCTTCACTGCTCTTTTGACAGAAGTTCTTGTTTACACTTGGATTTGCACATTTTAATGCAAGTGTCTATGTTTAGGATCTTACCACAAAGCTGGTTTCCCAGAAGCGGCACCTGCTCACGAGTGGTCTGGTTGACCTCTCACGCTAGTTAGGCAGTGTCTGAATGGTGAAGTCACTCCTCTGTTCTTAAGCACAATGTGTACACTTGTCAAAGTGCTCTGATCACACCTTAAAAACCTAGTGTGCTAATTCTGTTAGACCAAAAGAATCGAACTCCCTGGGAGTTGACATGTCAGGGGTGCTGGGCGCCAGGCTCAGGTTGGAACCACCCTGCACCTCTGTAGCCCACAGAGGACCTTTCTTCCCAAGCCTTTTGCCCCTTGTCATTTTGCCTTGGATTTGAAATTAATGTTTTTTCTTCCATTTAGAAAGATGTCTTCAAATGGATGCAGCATTACATTGTCTTCAGCAAACCATTGTGACTTGTTTTTGTCGTTTGTTTTCAGATGTCTGCTCCTGGCCCTGTCAGTAACAAGAGGATGGTTCACTTCTCCCCAGATGCTCATCACCATGAGTGAGTGCTCATGTTTCTGTAGCTTGCTTGGGTTATCCATCTGTTTCTCTAGGAAACTAATCACTATTTGTGAGTTAGGACACTTTAATTTGTGCCTACTGTAATAGCATAATAAGGCACACGGAGGTAACAGTATAAGAACAACTGCAGTAGAGCCCATGACAGAGTAGAAGGACTTGGGACTTCATTCTTTATTTCCACAGAGTTTGAAGTTCATGCCCTATTCAGTGGAATCTAGGCCCTGTCTAAAAACATTTAAATCTGGGTGACATTGGCCTGTAGCAAGCCTGTGGGCCAACCCTTCTATGGTACCAGTGTGAACGCCAACTGACCCATCTTCACGATGCTTCTCCACTCTGGTGTCTGCCTGCCTGGCTAGCCTTTGCCTATCGTAGTGAAGACCTATAATGAAACCAAAATATGTTTGGTTTAGCAACAAAAAATGGTGCAGTAGGTAACTTTACATAGATAAGCAATTTGTATGACTTACTATAAATTAGAGATAGGATTTCTCAATAGTAACCTTAATTCTAAATAGTCTTATTGGAAAACCCTGTCTTATGTGTGGTAGTTTGATGTTATGAGTCTCTTCTGCCATCTGAAGTTGGTTGAAATTGAGGCCTGTAAGATGTGGAAATTCATGAATTATCAAATTTTTTTTTGTAAGAAAAAATAAGTCTAATTAAGATCTGTTTAAAAAAAAAACTGGTTTTCTTTTAAAACAAAAACAAAATCTGCATCCTAAATAAAAAAACAAACTATTGTCCAGACATAGCAAATTGATATCAAGAATCTCCCTTGTTTTCTTGCTTGATATGATGAAGCTTTAAAAATAAATAAATAAAATTCAGAACTGCAGCCAAATGTTATATACAGCTTTCACATTAATTTTCCTTTGATGAACTACAGAAGCTGAGGCAAGTAGATGTAGAACTATTTTAGAGCATTCCTTTTTGTACAGGAAGAGTGTAAACACTCAGCGGACATGCTTCTCCTTATTGCTGCCGCTGCAGTCCTGTGTCAGCCCTGCACCTGATGGATACAGTCACTGAGTGTCTGGAGACTCCAAGTATTGATTTAAACTAGGGCACACTGACCTGCCTATGGGACATGGCAGTGTGCCCATGCCAGCACATGGGAAGTGGGAGCAGAAGGATCAGGAGTTAAAGGACATCTAGAACAGACTTGAGGCCAGCCTCTGCTTCATGAGACTGTGTCTCCAAGTCTGTGATAAGTAGAGAAATGAGTAAGTAAGAAAGAACAGGATGCTGACTGCAGTGTTGCTTCTAAGTGGACAGGGCTTACGCTCAGTGTCCCTCCGTCTCCTCCACCCCAGGATGTCTGTCCTGGGTTCTCGGTATGCTAAGGTGCTCCCAGAGTAGCAGGCATTAGGTTCCCATTCCCGTGTGTGTGCAGCCTGCCACTGCTTTACCACAGAGAATTCCAGTCTCTACTCCAATCTCTGCCTTCCTCATGGCTCTAGTTCCGTTCCCAGTGTCTGTCTCTTCTGACCTCTTCATTCCCATTTCCTCCCCATGGCCTTCTTGATGACCTTTTATGTCATTGTAGAGTCCTTGTGGATCTTCCAGTCTCTAGCTTTCCATGGTCCTCTCCATTCTCAGCACATAAAAAGATCAGGTCAGCTTCTATGCTCTCAGTGTCTCCTGTATGTCACCTCTGCCCTGTAACCTTGGATTGGCTCCTGTCAGGGCTCTTTGCAAAGACTTACGTCAGCGTGTGGTAGGTACAGATTTACACCGACATAATTTGCGGTTGTTTTGTTTTAGTTTTGCTTTTCTTCAGGTTTATTTTTCCTTTGTTTTCTTTTCTCACGTAAGTAAAGAAAAGGAGCTTCTTTTGAAAAGCTCATCAGTATCGTTTGGGCTTCTCTGTCTCCCTTTATAATCCGTATTCCATTCTAGGCTGCTGTATCAAAACACCACAAAGTAGATGGCTGAAACAAAAAACATACCATTTAGCCAGGAAACGCCAGATCTCAAGCAAAGCTGTCAATATAGTTAGCTCCCTCCTGGGGCTGGGAGAGAGAAGGCACTTCCTGCTTGTTTCCTTGCTTCTCAGAGTTCACAAGCAGTCTCTGCTGGTCCCTCCCCCACCCCACCCAACTTCAGTGGCATTTTCCATGTGCTGGTCTTTGTCAGAATTTCTCCTTTATAAGGCACCAAGGCAGGCGAATGAGATGTTCCACAGTGTCACACCGGACTGAGGCCCTGTCTCACTGACCTCATTTTAACTTGTCTCTGTAGGGAGCCTATACCTATATCCAGAAAAGATGCTATTCTGGATCAATATCAGATATTAGGACCCATGTCTGCAGGGACACAGTTCTGCCAGTCACATTGCCATCGTTGTCCTTCTCTCTGATGTCCTCATGGTTATTGTCTTCTGGTCTTTGAGATGGCTGCTTCTGGTGCTCCTCTCCTCTCTGCTCTGAAGAGGATAGTGCCAACAGCACTCCTGTTTCACCTTTCAGCAAGGACCTCTTCATGGCCATTGGGCAGAATCAGAATGCCTGGTCGTCGTGGCTTTTAATCTCCTTTAGGAGATTAGGAAAGAGGAAATGTAGTAGCTTCAGCTGATAACTCTAATAACTCTAGTTCACCTCAGAGCTACTTGTAACCATAAACCTAAGAAGGAGATGCTCTCCAGTAAGTAGCTATTGACAGAATTGTCATGCCCAGCCCATTAGCCCATCGCTTCACCATCCACGTCTCTGTTCTTTCCAGGCTTACACAGTGTGCAGAGTACTCTAGCCTTTCCCAGAGGAGAGCTCTTCTAGATCTCCTAGGGTTGGTTACTTCATCTCTCTCAGACTCCTATCCCGGACCTCTGACCAGTAGGGACTATTCAATCTGGCCATGAATCCTCTTGGTGAAGTAGCTTATGTACCAAAGCTGCACATCTGCAGTATAGAATTGTGCAGAAGGCAGGCCATCTCAACAGAAGATGAAGATTTCCACTTGGGAATGCCATTCCCAGTGCCCAGCATGCCAGAACATGCATGTGCATGGACCGCCATTCCTGAGAGAGGGCTCTGCCTTGTAGGAGCAGCTTGCTCTTAAGACTGACACATAGTTATAGCTGCACATTTCTCTATGGTAGAGGCAGGAGTCCTCATCAGCTGTTGGTAGCCATGTGGTTGATGCTTGGCCTGTCCTCACATACTCAGTGGGTTCCCTTGTTTTTGCTGCTGCTTCCTTGCTGGTCCTTCTTGGTCTGTACCCTAAAGAGTTCCATCTTGTGGCAGTACAAGCTGACCAGCAAGGGTGGGTTGAAACAGTGCTCTAGGTTTTGTCCACAGATGCTCATTGTCTCTGTGGGAGTTGCTCTGCTGAGTGGTTTCATAGCTCCACAGCAGCCTAGGCTTGGGAAGCTCAGTACATGCAGGTGAGAGCTCTCCATCCTCTGCCTCTTTCCAAACTTGATTTTCTAGTCTAATGTTGTTGAGCAGGACGGTGGAATCTTGGATTTCTTTTTCATGACATTGAGAGTTAAAAGACAACAGAGCTTTGTATCTGGAATGTCACCCAGCTAGAAGTTACTCTGTGGCCAGTTATCTGACTTAGTTCCTGAGACAGCCCTTCCTGATGCTGTGACAGGAACCCAGGAAATGAATGGGCTGATCTTCTCTGTGTCTACCTTACAACTTAAGGACCTGTAGGAAAGCAGGAAGCGGTCACTAGCCTACTGTGTTTATTCTATCGATGATTCCTCTCTAGGCCTGCTTACACATGACTAACCTTTACTCTCAGAAAAGCTAAAGAAGGAGGATTATAAGTTCAAGGCTGGCCTACATAGTGAGACTTAGGTTTTGTTGTTGTCATTCTTTAGTTTTGATTTGGTTTTTAACTTTATCATATCTCCAAAACTGTCTTATAGAAAAATACTTAAAACAGTTTCAGTTGTGGGCTGGGGAGGTGGCTCAGTGGAGGAAGGGCTTGCTATACAGGTGTAAGGACCTGCATGAGTTGTATCCATACCCTTCAAAGAGTGCACACACACATTTGGACACCACTCACACAAGCATGGGATGGTACAGTGTGACCACTGGTCAAATGTCACAGGTAAATAGAGTTGGGTGAATAGAGTCAGTCACTGTGCCGGCTCTATAGAGCATGAAGGGACTTTGAGTGTTGAATGTAGGCAGCGGAGGATTGCAGCTCCCAGGGCTCTGTCTGTGCCAGGATGTGTATAAACATCTGGGAAGGCGTCGTAGGAGTCTCCAGCTGGAGAAGGGAGAGCTGGTTTTAGGGTTCAGAGAACCATAGCAGTGGGATATTCCATAGTGAAAGCTCTCTACTGAGGAGGAGAGTGGATGTCAGTCAGGTAAGGTGTAGGTAAAGGTTGAGCTGCAGCTCTGTGGTCAGGCACTCATGGCCATGCTCGCCACCCATTACTTCCGTAGCCAAATAACCAACTAAGTAAATACTATGCAGTAACATTTCAAGATGATCTCTGTTATAAAAACTAATACAGCGTATCATTTGCTGATGGCAGCATTACTACACACCTTATAACACTGCTCTTGTAGACATGTGGAACACACACTGAAAAAAGAGTACTGTAGTTATACTGTTGTGATCAGTTTAATAACAGTTTGTTTTGTGCTGTTCTAACTGGGGAAAAAAAACTACTTAGTAATTATTCCCTGGAAAAGTATTATCATATTGAAAGCCCAGGCATTACGAGATAGTTGTTCCCTTTTAGCAGGAAGTACTAAGCACAGACAAATGAAGTGTGTGATAATATAAGATCCACACAGAATGTGCCAAGAGCCTCAATCCAGCTAACTCGGGAAGTTAGCTCTAACTTCTGGTTAAAAAGAAAGTTTGAGGAGACAAGAGACATGGCTCAGTGGTTAAGAGCACATACTGCTCTTCCAGAAGCCCGGTGTTCAATTCTCAGTACCCACATCAGGAAGCTCATGCTCACTGTTACCTCAGTACCAGGGGAACCAGTGCCTCTGCTTCAGTCAGAATCCATAGTCACAGGGCACACGGTCATACATAGACAAAACTAATCATTGCCACTATCACCATCATCATCTTAAAATAGTGTTTGGGATGTAATTGTCTCTCCCATCATTCTACTGCCTTTCTAAATATGTAAATAGTAAAATGTAATAATTTTACTATCAAAATTTACTATTTACTTTGGAAGTAGTAAATGTAAAAATTAAATGTAAAATTAAATTATACAAGGTCCTCTTAGAACCTTGTATAAGGATAAAGTAAACTTTGTTTTCATTAAATGATAGCAAAGCCAGGCGTGCTAGTACATCCCTCTACTGCCAGCATTTAGGAGGCAGAAGCAAGAGACTTAACTGCCAGCGATCACAAAACTAGTCTGAACTTCATATTACTAAGCCAGCCAGGGTAACATAACATGATCTTGTCTTGAAAACCAAAAAATGTTCCAGCATTTTATCTACTCTCTAACTTTTCTCAATTACTTGCAAGATACTTACCTTTAAAGAGATAAATGTGATTTATTAATTGATTCTTAAATTGATATTCCTATCCTGTTTCTTTTTTTATATAAAATATAACTACTTTAAAAGCTATATATAGAATTAACTTTTTAAAAATGTCCACAGATAACTCATTACAGTCCTATGATGAATTCCTTCATAAAGCAAATATTCATTCATTTTATCTTTTGAGTAAATATCAGGCTTGCTTTAAGCAAGATTTGACTGGATTAAAGGTTATGATCACTGGGAATACTTTTTCACTTTTACGTTTAGTATTTATTACATTATGGGGAAAGGGGCTTAAACTCTAGGTTGAGGTATATACAATATGCTGGAGCAGCTCCATCTCTTATTCATCATGGTTGCCATGGTGTGCGCCGTGAACGGACGCATCTCTGTTTTAGTTACAGAGTAAGTGAGGTTGCCTCCTTCCATAGGTGTTTGCAGAGCGCTGTGCAGTCTCTAGATGCTAGAAAGCACGTTGGCAGTTTGCACCTTACAGGTTTTCCTTCTCAGAACACTTTTCAATGTGTCATTTTAATGTCTTTATTCTCTGAATTACCAAAGCAGGTGTTCTTTCTCCATTTTATAGGTGATTTGACTTTTCCAGAGACACACACTGTAATTCTGCTTGACCAGAAATCAATTAGGAAACAAATATCTTTGGTGTCTCTGATATGTTTTGTGACATGCAAGCCCTGTGGGAATTCTGTAGGGAGCCGCAGTCATATTAATTCTTCTGTGGACATTGAGGGTCTCAAAGCTTGAGAATGAAACTACACATGTTCTGTAGCCCATGGTGTTCTGCGGGGGAAAGGACATTAATATTGATCTCAAATGCCTTCTGTATGGGAGATTAGAATTTATGGTTAAGCCTCCAAGTCCTGGGAAAGATCTTTATTTTTACTTATATTTTAGGGGGTGGGGGGAGTGGAGAAAGTGAGAAAGTATGCGCGTGGTCCACACATGGAGGTCAGAGGACAACTTTGTAGAATCATTTCCCTATGATGTTGGTTCCAGAGGTTGAACTTAGTCAAGCTTTCCTATGCCTTACTGAGCCATCTTGCCAGCATCCAATGTTATTTTTGTTGATAAGGAAGGAACCTAGACTCCAAATGGATAACATTTGCCAGAAGCTACCTGAGAGGTGCCAGAGCCTGTTCCCAAACTTGGGCTTTTCTGTTTATCAAGTATATCAAGCTAAACTTTCTGAATTTTCATTAGCATTTTAATAAAGTAAATGAAGCATTTAAAGAGCCTTCTGTTTATAGCTTTACAGTTGGTGTTTTATATCATAGAAAAAATTAATGAAGTAGGAATATCTTCATTTAAAAAAAACAAACGTGGCAGTTGGGGTTGGTCAAGCCCTGCCTGCCCACCATTTTAAGTCATGCTCTTCTGCACTCATCCCAGGGAACCTATGAGGGCTGTCCTCGGCGCATAGCAGCGAACAAGATGCACATGGTCACTGTGTGCATGCTACTCACAGACTTTGCCTATCATTAGTGGGAAACAGGCAGTGGTCAGTGGATAGGCACATGCACGTGTAACTGCATGATAGTTACATGTGTGTTATTATATACTAAGCTAAGGGCTCCAATTCTTACATTTTGTCTGGACATCGAACTATAACAACTGATAAATCTATGATGTACATGAATTGGGAGTGGAAAGAACATTTCAAGCAAATAAAAAGCATGTTCTGCATTCCAGAATCTGTCGCAATTGTTAGATTTTCAAGAGTAGCTTAAACAGATAACGTCAGACCAAACGGTTCGGGGGGGGGGGTGGTATTTAGGGCGGAGGGCAAAGGTAGGGAGACAAACAGGAGGAACATCAGAGAGAAGAGAGAAGTGGAGGCTGGCCATGATTACGTGGAGAGAGGGGGAAGGGAATGGGGGAGGGGGGAGGGGACAGAGAACCAAGGGAGCAAGAGAGGGAGGAGGGACCAAGCAGCCCCTTTTATAGTGGGCAGGCCTACCTGGCTGTTGCTAGGTAACTGTGGGGAGGAGCATACCTGGCTGTTGGCAGGTAACTGGAGGTGATGTTTAGACAGAATACTAAAAGCAATTCTAAGACATATGAAACACCATGAAGGCAGATTGTCACATGTGAAACTGGAGAAGGTTGTGAGCCAGGCCTGGAACACAGTTAAGGAGTCTTTCTTTATGAGTAGTGGAAAGCTAGCTGGACGGTTAGTCTGCTGTTTGAGCTCTCTTGGTTTCCATCCTGACAGGTCAATCCCCATTCTTACTTAGGTTGGTGTTGTTTTTAGGATTTTTCTTGTTTTGCTTTATTTTTGTTTTTTTACTGCTGTTTAAGGTAGCTACAAAGATTTAAGCTCTTAGCCAAATAGATTTTTGATGCTAGACTATCTTTCTTTAATTCTATATCTGAGGTAGAAGCTTGTCATGTTTCTGGTTTTCCCTCTCCTTTTTATCTTTTTTTGATAATTCTTGCATCACCTAGGATGATGCTCAGGACCCTGCGTCGTGGTCTCTTGAGTGCTGTGGTCAGAGGCGTACACCACCACACCTGGCTCTCCCCTTCTGTCGTGTACGTTATAGTTACAGATTTCATCGAGAAAAGACCTGTGCTTCAGAAAGAACATGTTCATGGTAGATGACTGTATAATGTATGGTGGATGACTGTATAATGTTTTCAGTGTTAATTTAGATTTTCAGTGATACCTCATTAAGGCCAATGCTATCCAGTAAGTCATTTGCAGTAGTGTACTGTACATTCGAACTGAAGTGAACTCAGTGGTGGTCTCTAAAACCACGTGTACCTTAAGCCTGCATTGTGACTGTAGGAACTGAGTATGTAATGTTCCTTTAAATTTAAATAGGTAGATCTGACTACTGTATGGCTACTATACTGAACAGCATATATTCAGATTGGATTACACACACATACACACACACACACACACAGACACACACACTCATAATTTTTTAAAAAAAAATTATTGCTTTTTGTCCAGAAAGAAAAAATCTATTTATAAAATCTATTTATAAAAGTACATTTTTGGAGTCTTCACTTAAAACCTTTGGGGTTGGCTTTGTCTTCTTGCCCAGGAGTGATGTTGGTTGACTACCTGTGAAATCCAGTACATTGCTGTTGCCGCTGTTTGGCTCCTCGGTTAGAGGGGATGATGGAAGCATGAGAAGGCATTATGTGCTACTCAGCATCTACAGAGCCCTGAAACACAGTATCCCTTCCGCTCTGTAGGTACAGGACCACTCTGCTTGAAAGATGTCTGCAAAAGGAGGGTACAAGGGTGGGGGGTGGGGTCACACTTCCCCCAGCAGAACCGAGCTGGCGTGATAGGCTCTGTTTCTAGATCTGCCCAAACCCTGCCCATATCCCACAGGGAGAACTGAGCCTAGAGGTCACATCCAGCTCTTCTACCTTGAGAGGACTTCCGGCCTGTGTCTTAGCCTTCCTGTTCTACCGGTTAATCATCTGTGTGTTTGCTGTGAAATCTTGACTAGAGTACAAATCCATGTATGTAGACATCACTGCAAGTGCAGTCTGCTTCAGGGTACCATCTGCCATATAAGTAAGCTTCACTCACATCTGAAGGACACTACTACCCATTTTTTTCTCTTATTTTGGTCTCTGTCTGTTTCAATCTCTCTCTCTCTCTCTCTCTCTCTCTCTCTCTCTCTCTGTCAGTGTACTGAGCCTGAAGCTCGCCTATTTTGTTAAATTGGATGATGGCCAGCAAGCCCCAAAACACTCCATTTTAAGCCTCCTCATTGCTAAATTTCAAGCCAATGTTGCCTTCTCAGGTTTACCAACTGAGTTGTCTCCCCAGCTCAGGGTATTTTTTTTTTTATGACAGTGTTATTAAAATCATTCCCTCATTATTCTAGGTTCTGTGGTCTCAGAAAGGAGAGAAACACCACAGAAACAGGATCCTAGCGATTCCTTTATCAAAACTTGGGGTACTAAACTGGAGGAGATAAAGGGGAGGTTGCCTAAGAACACAGGAGCCAGAGTCAGATGTTCTGGGTTCAGTTGCTACCCCAGTACATGGCAGCCCTGGCGGCCTGTGGGCCTGGGGGCCTGGGGGCCTGGGGGCCTGCGGGCCTGCGGGCCTGCGGGCCTGCGGGCCTGGGGCAGGAGATTGATAGGGTTGGGATGAGAAGTGCCCGGCCAGGGTGAGGCGCAGTGAGCGCTCTTTAGACACAGCAGTGCATGGCCACTGCTTCTGATAACTGATTCTTCCACACTTTCACTCTTGCCATTGCTGTGACTGTTGCTCTTAAACACTGTCCCTCTCTCAAGGAACTCCAGTTCTCCTTACTACCTTAAGTAAATACCCTGAAAGGAGAGAGATGTGAGCAAAGGTGCTGACACTGTAGAAGAGGAAGCCTGGAAGTCTGCCAGGGTGTTTGTGCGATGGTGCACACAGAGCCTACCCTCTCCCGAGCACACCAGTACCCCAGTAAAGTCTCTTCCTTCCACACCTACCTTTGTTCGTGGGATACTTGGACACTTGGATCCTTGGTTCTCTTGCTCTGAGATGCTGCATGTTCCTCAGTGGCCGCAGGCACAGTGACTGGAAGAGCATGGCTGTAGAGTCAGCACTGACCTTTGATTCCAACTGTTGCTTACTTAGGAATCTGTGGAAAATGACGTCATCTCTCTGAGCCTGTTTCTTTGTTTGCAAAGCATCTACCTCTGAGAGTTTGGGGATTAAATGCTAACTGTCTGGTTGATGGGGTACTCCTGAGACCAAGGGAACTACAGAGAGATTTGCATGAACTCTTCTAGCCAGCACTTGGACAGATTTGCTCCCTACTTGACCAGTGAGTTTCACTGGAGTGTGACCCAGGTACAAAAGCACTTCCTTGGTTATTCTGCAGCAAAACTCCCCAGAATTCCTAGCCTCTAGAATTTTGGTTTTCTGATGTTCTCCAGCTCTCTCTCCTTATTCACAGCCTTTGTTCATTAACTCATTCAGATGAACTTGGCCACTCACACCTTCCTTTACCCCCTTTCATACAGTTGTGCTTATTAGAGGAAATACACGTCTTTGTCCACTGTTGGCACTGGCTCCTGTGCTTTAGTTGGTCCTTTCTGTCCCGGGTCCATAACCACTCTCTCTGCCTACACGGTTTCCTTCCCTCCTTCCTCCTCTTAGCCAGTTCACTGATTCACATCCTCCTCCTTTCCCACCTGTGTATTATAATCTCAGGCCCTCCCTCCCCAACTCTGGGAACTTCTCCGGAGTCCCTCAGTGACCCTTCCAGAACCTGCCAAGTTACATTGCTCTATGCTCCAAATTCCACGGAAAGTTTTTAAAACTTATTTCAGGGTAACTTCCGTGGTCAAACTGCCTCTTAGGATTTTTGCCTCTTGGAAAACTTATTTCGAATCTCCTTACCCAAATCCTATGAAGGCAGAAAATAGAAAAGTGTTGAGAGAGAGGCCATAGATGAGGCTTCAACCAGTTTCCAGACCCAAGTGCAGCAACTGAATCAGCAGATACTAGGGGTTCAACAGATCCCACAGAAAACCATCGCATGCCTCTCAAAATTCTGTAGAAAAGCAGAACATTTAAAATAGGGTAGGCATTGGGTAGTGGCCCCCACCTTTACCACTGATGATGACGACAAAGTGTGACTCTTTATTTAAAGGAGGCTGAAGGGAAAGCAAAAAACACAGCAGAGAAGCCAGGCCAACACCAGCTGGGGAAGAACGTAAGAAGTGTGGTGGCAGGAAGTGGCCTGTCACTTAGTAGTAGTGATAGGACATCTTCTCCTTCTCTCGATGTCAGGCTAAAGCAGAGAGTGTCCAGAGCTAGAGAAGAGTAAATCTGTACTGACAGGAACTCAGTTATTAACATAAAATCATTTACATACCACCACTATGCCATGTTCTTATAAAACGTAGCATGGTTGTGAAAAGGAAAAGACCAAAAGCTGTTTCTCCAGCCTGCCTTTGGAGCTAGAAGAGATGGCACAAAGGACTGTGGCTTTAATCCTGTTAGGAAATGATTCACTAGGGTGTGCATTTGATCTTTAAATACTGGGCTTTAAAACAATCCACAGCAGAAAAGGCATCTTGGCCAAGCTGTCAGTGGAGCTCTCATTGAAAGTTTGCTTCTAGCTGGTAGCTGATCGAGTGTTAGCACTAACACCAATGAAGTGTCCCGTCTCATGGCAGTGTGGGTTCTGGCCTGCCAGGGAACATCAGGAGCCATGACCTGGAAAATGGCAGAGGAGAAGTAGGCCAGCCGGCTCCTGTGGAAGCTGGTCACTCACACCTGGCTGGCCCAGACTCTCTAGAGAGACTATAGTGTATAAATATGCTGTTCTCGGGATACTAAAGGCACTTACAGTCACTAGTATTCTTGTAGTTGTGAGTGTTTTCAACTTCACAACTTCAATTTCTACTCCTACATATTTGCTGTGCTACTGGAGCAGTAGGTGTGTAGCTGATAAACACTCCCAGGGACACATATACTGAGAATCTATGAAGGGTCTGTGGAAAGATTACTGGGCTTGGTGACAGAACAAGAAGATTTGGCTGTGCAGCAACTGTGGCTTCACGGTTGTGGAACTTGTTCTAACCCACTACTGTGATTGCTTAGCTGGGAAAGGAATGGATCCAAAGTACAAAGTGGGGCTCTGGGATTCACAACTGGGATTTTTCTTGTTTTTGTCTTGAGTGCAGAGCTGCCGAATAGGATATTCTTGTATTTTCAACTCTTTTTAAATAACTCCAATAATCAAAAGTCATAATTTGGCATAATGATGCTATAATTAAGTTGTGGCAAATGATAGCATTTGTAGATTTTATAACCAGAATTGATTTGTAAAATGAACACAGTCCCAGCAGTTTATGTTAACATAATTAAATGGAAATGTAATTCTAACTCCGTTTGCTTATTAAATTGAAAATTACTGGGTTATGAGCACTCTTACATTCCTGTCAAAATTGGTGTAAGTCTAGAATTACATGAAATATCCATTAAAATAAAGCATATTTAAGGTTCTGTTGCTAGTATGAACAAATTCCTTAAAACATATGCTGACTGTTCATTGGAGAGCAAGTGCTTCTGGGGAGGGGCCAGCTCACAACTCTTCTTCTCTCCACAGCCACTGGTTTAGCCCTGGGGCTAGGACAGAGCACGGCCAGGTAAGGGACCATCTCCTTCAATGTGTCTGTCTACTTTGGGATAGTAAGTGAGCATAGAGAGGGCAGCTTATTTTAAAAGGAAGCAATTGTGCTGGGGCTTCCTACTGACCTCAGCACGCATCTGAGCTCCCTCCCACTGCCACTGTCCTGAGTCACACAGGTAACCACTGTCTAGGACTTTACTAGGAACTACTGGGTGTGGTTGTGCATGCCTGTGTAATCCAGTGCTTGGGACATTAAGATGCAAGGATCAGGAGTCCAGTATCCTTATCCATGTAGTGGGCTAGCCCATGAGGCTAGCCTGGTTGGCAGGAGAAATTGCCTCAAAAATCCAAGCCAACAAGTAAATTAAAACTATGGTAAGGCCAGGCAGCACAGGCTGTGTTGTTGAGCTGAGGAGGAGGCAGTCGTTTCTTCTGAGATTTGACATATTTTGGTGGGTGTTTTAAGCTAGCTGTTTGATGTACATGGCAGTGCAATGAGTCGTTGGGCTGGCAGGAACTGGACGTTCACTTTGGCTGTCTTTACAGATGAGTGAGTGTATTAATTGTCTCCTTAAAACATGCCAGTATTATTTAGAGTTAGATCATGGTAAATCTTAAAACTTACAATTTAGTATTTGACTCCTTGTGAGGGATTTTGCTCTTTTGAATGATAGAGTTATGTTTAATCATGTGATCCATAAGGAAGCCACTGTCTGAAAGTTCACAGGACTCTAAGGAGCTGGGGCTGGGAGAGGAGAGTTCATCTGGCATGAGAGCCTTCAGAGGCCCTGGGCTTAGCTCTGCACCAGGAGAGAGTGAGTGCGTCTGCCACTCCTAGCTTCTAGAGAGAAAGGTACCAGTTCTTTCTCACTTTTTGAGTCATAATCCTTTTGACCAATTTTTAGTTTGGCTTTTTGCTTAAAGCTCAGTATGCATTCCCCATTTTTTGTCTTGACTCAATAAGTTATTAATTAGTAAATGTAGGTAATGTTTGCAGTACTAAGTTTTGTAGGTAGACTCTAAACACTGAGTTTGTTATTAGTGACCAGTGTTCATAGAGGAAGTACAGAGCTACTTTCTTCCAGACTTTTGGTCCCAAGGTCTTCATCAGTCAGTTCAGTCAGTTTGTGACCTTGGGGTGTGTGTGTGTGTGTTTGTGTGTGTGTGTGTGTGTCTGAGGGGGGGGGGCTTGATTGATTGTGTTTCTGACATCAAGCCTTTGACTCGTTAAGCTCTGACAGTGGCCCTGTAGATCCTACCTGGCAAGGCTTGTCCTAACAGGAATGCCTTTTCTTTAGCAGCCTATCACAGCCCTCTTGAGCGTAACAGCAGAAGACACTATCCCTGAGGCCAGAGAAGTACAAAAGCATTGAATTTCAAAAGGACACATACTAAAACAACAATGTGTTCACAGTAAGAGTGCTTTAGGGTGGCAGGACAGCATCCTCCTGGACCACCTGGAGACTTGGTTTCCCCAGTGTATGTCTGCGGGTGAGTGACTGCTGAGGCACAGGAAGCACAGTTCTGGGTATGTGAAGAGACGGTTATGAGACAGGGAGGACTGGTGAGCTTGGTAGCAATAGGCACATGCATAACATTTACATTGTAAAACACAATCATTCTTGAATTCAACAGACCTAACTGTAGTACAGTAAACAGGAGAGCTGTAAGATTCTTCACTGTGTTGAATGAATGACTTGCCATGCTCTCACCTTTTTTCTTATTCTAGTGTAGCAACATAGAGTAATGACAGTATTGAGTTAATTCCCTTAAAATCCTCACCTCATTCCTTTCTCCAGCTTTCCATTCTGTTCCTTCCTTCGCTGTCTCATTTGCGTTTGTGTGCCATGCTTATGCTTCTGTCACACTTGGACTTAACTTCCCTGTCATCTGTTGTATTAGTCAGGGTTCTCTTGAATCACAGAATGTACAGAGTGTCTCTATATAGTAAGGGAATTTATTGTGATGACTAACAGTCTATAGTCCAACTAACCCAACAATGGGCATCTGTGAATGGGAAGTCCAGGAATCTATTGGTTGCTCAGTCCCACAGGGCTAGTTGTTTCAGCTGGTCTTCTGTAGAAGTAAGTTCCAACAGACATGTTAGCAAGTAAATACAAGCAGTTGAAGAAGAGTGACTCTTCCTTCTTCTAATGCCCTTATGTAGGCTTCTAGTAGAAGGTATGGCCCACATTAAGATGTGTACCTCCATGCTTGAATCTGGAACTTCTTTTGTTCCGTGCTTACCTTGAACTCAGAGATCCCTTTCCTCAGTCTCCTGGGATTAAAGATGTGTACTACTTTACCGGTGCCTAAGCTTTTCATGGCCACTATGCCTCAAGATCTCCATGTCAAGATCCAGGTCAGAAACTTGTGTCTTCCAGTCTCAACATCTGGATCACAGTGTGCCCTCCAATTCTGGCTTGTAGTTCATTCCTGATATAGTCAAGTTGACAACCAGGAATAGCCACCACACCTATTATCTGTCACATGCTCACTACTCTTACAGGCGCAGGTATTTGTAGAAAGGAGCGTCCTTTTTCCACTCAGACACTGATGGTCCGCACATGAAGGGAATGACTAGTGGTAGCTATATAGATGGATGAGTACCATCCTGGAAGGCCACTGAGGTGAAAGAAAGAGGGGACATCTGTGGTGTGTGTGTGTGTGTGTGTGTGTGTGTGTGTGTGTGTGTATGTGTTTGTATGCACGTGCGTGTCTATGTCTCAGTTTGTGTGTATATATTTCTAGTGTGCACAATGGTTTAGTTTCTAAGGCTTTTCTCCTTGAACATCTTACAGCTTGACATCTCGAATCTCTTATCATGGTTTAGATGTTACTCCATTCTCTCTCCAATGTTGAAGACACTGAAAGGCCAAGTCTGCAAAGACTTGAAATGGCTTTTCAGATACTCAGGGGTTCCTGACAGAGGTGTGTCAGCAGAGGAGCTTTGGACCAGGAGGACTTTGTCTTGTAGCAGCAGGAAAAGAGTAGTATGCCTCTTGCTTTTGATGAGACTTAATAGTCATATGGCAACATGAATAGCTCAGAAATTCCTTATTCCCATTATGTACACATGACAGCCATGAGCTACAAGCAACCCTCTTGTCTTCCTGGTTGGCTCCATCAGCTCTGAGCTTGTGTGCCATGGTTTTGCATGTTGACTTGGTGCTGTCTTCATGTAAGCCATTTTCGCATGAATGTCTGCACATGACTAAGAAGGGAGTTGTAGCTTCATTTGGCTTAAGCCTCCCCCCCCCGCCCCCCAGTTTGAAGGCCTGAAGGTAAGCTCTGTTCTTCAGCAGGATGACACTGAGTCAGAACCCCTGAGTGACCTTACGTGTGACACTGATAGAAGCCCCACAGTGCAGCAGTAGCTGCTCTCACAGTGAGCTTGCAGCCTGCTGTCTGTTCTGAGACACAGCATGTATCCAGGCCTTCTCAGTGTTCTTCAGACTCTGAGCTTCATGCAATAACTTGCTCATGGCTCAAGCATCTAAATCTTTTTTATCTGAGCTGCATTCAAAGTTTATCATTGGCTTTGATTTGTAGTTTTTATTAAGTAAACTGAGATATAATTTCATGATGGAGTCTATGTATTAATTGCATTATTGCAATATTTGTCTTTTTTATGCTATACCCATCAAAACCATGAATTTTAGGATAAGAGCACATCTTATATGGATCTACTCAGAAGAGGTAGAGCCAAGTTCAGAGTCAGTATCATCTCCTTTGTGTTCATCCCGACAGTGGGCTGAACCTTCCCAGACCAGGTTGGGACAGCCTGTCACCGTGGTTGCAATTTCAAATCTAAGTTGTCAAACTTTTTCTTACTGAACTTTTGAAGTATTTTAACTGTTTTAATACCATCTCCAGGAAAATAGATCCAATAACTTTGATCTTACAATGAGAAGAGAGTTAACTGCCATGAATCTTAAGATAACAGAGAGGATTTTGTCATTTCACCTTGAGTTATCTTTGTTACAAATGTTGGTTTATATATAGACTTAAAGTTACTAGACTTAGAAATGCCAAAGCAATGAATTTTTTTTCATATTTTCAGAACCGATTTAATGTTCATGGTATAAAGTATTTCTAAATTGAAACGCTCTCAGATTGATGGACATAAGGTAAATGGTCAGTGTTCTCTAGAAGTAGCAATAATGAGCTGTGGCCTCAGCTGCATGTCATACACCAAATCTCATGCCCTATTTTATTGCTTCATTTATTCATTCATTTCTTCATTCATTCAACAAATATTTATTGAGCACTGAAAATGTTCCAGAGTAGGCTAAGCCCTGGAGATGCAGATCAGTTGAAAAACTAAAGTCAAGAGCCACTGTGAACAAAGGCAAGGGCCATCTCCCAAAGGAAAGTTCAGTACAGCTGGGATCTGAGGAAGTAAGGAGATTAGACCATGGGTAGGAGGGAATACAACACGTTACTCATGTAGAGAGGTAATCAAATTGTGAAGGGTCATGATAGCCTGACACAAGACTTTGAATTTTATTTTACACGTAATAAAATGGGATTGGTTTAGGAAAGCTCATCCTGACTGCAGCCCAGAATGGCATGGATTAGAACAAGGCCTCAGACAGGGAGACCGGGTGGAAGGCTGTGGAGTGGGAACACAGTGGTCTGGACTAGGACAGTGACATGGCAATCTGGGTAGAAGTAACTGGTTCCTTCAGAAGAGCTTTAGTAGCTGAGACATCCTTGGGTACCGGGGACGGAACGAGGGTCTGGGCGCTTTAGTAGCTGAGACATCCTTGGGTACTGGGGACAGAACGAAGGTCTGGGCTGTCTCGGGAAAGTGGCCAAGTTAGCACTCAGTTCTCAGTGGTGGTGTGGAACTGTGGAGAATAGTTACCATTCATCAGAACTTCATGACTCTCTCAGCCTGTACAAACTACAGCCATTGTCACACCTGCAGAGCTCAGACCATGTTCTCTCCACAGTTGAGTGTTACAGGTTCCTGCCTTACAGATGGAGACTAGACCTTAGAAAAGAGAAGAACAGACTCTGTCTGAGGGTGCAGACTCTGTCTGAGGGTGCAGACTCT
>NW_021604588.1:19354391-19400504 GCF_004785775.1 Grammomys surdaster
AGGGTGCAGACTCTGTCTGAGGGTGCAGACTCTGTCTGAGGGTGCAGTTTGTATTCAATGACACTGTCACTGAAACAAATGGCTTTAGGGTTTGTTGGAGCACATGCCTGTCATGTGTCAGTCCCTATGAAACTTACTATGTCGTTCAGGCTGATTTCTGATATGCTTTGCATTTGAGTTTAGCCTTGCATCTTCATAGCCATTATTATAAAAGTAAATTAAGCTTTGAGTGACATTGTGAAAGTACTGGCTGAGTGTTTTTGACATCTATTTTATTTCCAGTTAATTAAAGTAAAGCAAATATGAAGTGACATGGGTGACTAGGCATTTGGAGGATGTACATACAGATACACACACATAAATGCCTGCATGCATACATACATGCATACATGCATACATACATACATATAAGGCAGTAGTATTCTTAGAGACCACTTTTGGTGTATTTTCTGAAATGGCAGGCTTAGGTACATAAGAAACAGTATCAACTCTTTCATATCAGCCTCAAAACTATGGAAGCCTAATAATCAAAGCCTTAGACAACACGGTATTGTCACCGTGACTATAGAAGTAGGGGACACACTTAAGCCCTAGTCTTGGAGTTCCTTCCTGCAAGAGATCAGTCAGCTGTCAAGGACAGGTTGCCCCCTGGCTTGCCACCCCTCCCTAGCATTTCTGCACAGTGACACTGACATCGTTAGCAAAGAGAGTGGCAAGAGAGTTATGTGCCTGGACATGCCAGTGTCCCTTCAATTACAACCAGTTTTCCTCATTGCAAAATAATATAATGGAAATATTTCTGTTTTTACACTTTGTCTTGACACTGTGTATAGCATCAGCTTCTCAGAGATAACCGAGCGGAAAGAGGACACAAGAAAAGCTGCTCCGTGAAAACAGCCAGCAGGTAAGCATCCAGGATGGTCTGTGTTCTCAAGGGCTCAGTGCCATTCTGTACAACCATAAAACCTTGTGAATTATGACCTGTTTATCAGAATCCATGTCAGGGTTCCCAGTGATGACTAAAAAGATGCCGTTTTGGTTTTGGTTAAATTGTTTTAAAGCTGGTGAAATGTGAGGAGATAGTTTTTTGTTGCTGTTGTTGTTTTTCCAAAAATTCGTTTAGATTCTTTTTCATCTTAAGGTACGTAAGTTGCCTGTTTTATCTTCTTTTCTAATACAGAGGATATTTTGCAGTTTACTTTTGATAGTATGTTTTCAACTTTGCATCTGGTGCTTCTGAAGATTTCATTTTTACTTAGATAACAAATACTCTATTTTTCTTGACTAATGATCAGAACGACTGCCATATCAACTTAGCACACTCTAAAGGCACTTGGGAAGGAAGTTGTCGTCTGTGGGCATGGTGATCGTCTTGATTATGTTGATTGTAGACAGTTAACTGAAAGTAGACGATAGTAACCACTTCACCTTTATGAAAAAGAAGAAAGGAATCAAGCACAAGCATGCATGTATTAATTAGTGCATTCCTCTTTGCTCCTGACTGGCTGTGACATTGCCAGTTGCTTCAGGTTCCTACTGCCTTGCCTTGATTGATCAGTACTGGCGGGCTGTAACCTGGACTTGTTATCTAAATAAATCCCTTCTCGTCAGGTTGTTTTTGCTGAGGTATTTCAGAACAGAGAAGGAGCTAGTGCAAGGGTCAAGACCAAGAGGACCAGCTTTTTATAATATTCCCCAGCAGGAAACCCACAGTTGGCCCCAGTAGCTGGAAAGAGTTCTCTCTTTCAGTCTTTCTGTTCCACTAAAAAGCAAAAACTGATTGGCTGAGGCAAAATTAACCATCATACCTTGAGCTTAGTAAGTATCTCTCGGAAACTTAAAGCTCAGTTTGTGGAAGAACAGTGGAAGTGAGACTCCATCCAACCTGAGAACGGCTCTTCCCACACCCTGTGAGGATGGCAAAAATGAAATAAAAAGGCTTGACTTGAGAGTGCCTAGAGGGGTGTGGTGTTCAGCCCATCAGTAAAGCATGTCTGTATAGGAGAGCCCTGGGGTCCATCCCCAGAACCACAAAGAAATAAAATAAGAGGGGAGGTGTGGGAAGGAGGGAGAAGCTTCCCCATAACCCTGTCATATTTGTGCTCCATGGGACTGTTTCCTTTGAGCTCCCTGGGAAAGAAACGGATTGTTGTATCTCTGCAGACCCTCCTGCTTCTCTCATGCTGCTCAGCTCTCCTGGGACTGATCCATCTCAGGGGTTTCGTGCCCACCCACCATCTTCCAGTTTGGGGTAATTGCATTCCTTTCTTTCCATTGCTCACGTATTGGAGAACCCTCAGTTCTCTATGTTTAAGCCCCTCCTCTCCCCTCTCCCGAGTCCCATTGTCTCTCTCACATACATACATGACATGACATGTCTATGTTAGAAATACACAATTGTCTTATCTGCACAACAGGTATAAATACTCACATGAACTGACTTCTTGTTGCACTAGTGGGCAATTTTCTTAATATCATAACACAATCTTCAAATGATTTTTTTTAACTTTCTACACTCGTGTCTCCAGACAGCGCTTCGTGAGCATCGTCTCATATTTATCCTTTGTCTTGATTAGTGGCTGTGCTGGATCTTCTGATCATTAATGCCACAGGCTGTGTTACGTGCAGGGCAACGTGGAAACGTGAAAATAAATATGAGGAAAGATGGAAGCTTACATTTTGTTCTCAATCTTTGCTAAATGCAACATGAAAATCCTTCACCTTCCAATTCATATATAGTATTCTGCATTCCTCTCCTGAAGCCCATTTTCTTTCATAGTATTTTAATATTATCTTGACTTTTCTTAACCCTTTTGGTTGAGTGACTGCACTTGCCTTTTTCAACTTGGGGAAAAACATAAAGGTTAGAGAACAGAACTGTAATGTATTGAGTGAGTCATTGCATTATGGGACCATTTACTCCCAAAGCATCCCAAGCAGGTACAGAAGCATGAATTCACAGGTGTGAGTCAAGGCTGAAGTGCTGAAGTGTTTGACTGCAGCACACTCTAAAGTGGGCATTGTTCAGAGATGCGCCGAACACACAGCCACGGCTGTGAACTTACAGTTTGGGCCCGGGCACCTTGGGGAAATGTTAGGAATCTTCGTAGAGAGTTTTACTCACATATCTACCAGTGCTCCTAAGGACATCGGTGCAAGGCTTCTGCATCTCTGCTTGAGGCTCCTGCATCTCCGTTCACCTCACTCACATTCGTATTCTGTGCTCTTTATATTGCTGAGTATGGCAGAATTGTCTTCTCTCGGAATCAGAAGGAGCTGTACCCAACACAATTGAAAATCTGAATTGAAAAATAGAATTGTAAGATCTTGCTTAAACACACCACATCCTAACAGTTTCAGTCCCTCACTGTCTCCCTTTTAGAGGGCCCCACACTGTAGTGCAGGGTGACCTCAAACTCACAATGTTCCCTGTACTTCTGCATCTTTAATCCTGGGACCTGAGGCATGAAGCACTACCCTGGCTTCAGTTATTTCTACAAGGAGATTTGGGCTATGTTCTGTGAGCTGTCCTGTGTTCATGCTCCTCAGGGTGCTGGACTTCTGGGTTCTTACCTTCCCTCAGTGCTTCAGGTGTTCTGCCCTGCTTACTTGGAGCAGCAGTGCTTGTCATATGTCATCCTGTCATATCCCAGTGGCCACTAATAAAAGAGCAACAGGCCGAATTAGTACCTACTGTAATGAAATCATAGATTCACTGGTCGTCAGTATCATTGATGGTGTTCTTCTAATGTGCCTGTCATTTTGTTGCTTCCTGTTGCTTCTCAGAGCATCCTACCACACTGCAGATGTGTCCCGGTGAGGGATGAGGAAGTGTTCCTCCCAGCATCCCCCTCGGGTGTTCATTTGACAAGTTCTTCTGGATTCTGCCCTACAGTGGTTATAGCTCACCTCCCTCCAGTGTTTTTCCATGCTGCTTCTCTCTCCTTGATTCTTCTCATTCACGATGACATAGGACCTGGGTTTTCCTTTGGAACAGAGGGGTTAGGTTGTCCTGGAGACAGTCATACTTGTGCTGCCCAGGCCAGCCTGGAGCTAAGCTCCTGGGTGCAGTGGTCTCCAGCTGAGCTCTGTGCTCAGATTTCTGGTGTGCTTTCCCCACTGCACTGGAGTTTTGTATTCTGTTCATTCTTGCATTGGCTTGGTGTTTTCTGTCCGTTTCCTATCATGAATCTTCGCCTTAGTTGTATTGTATTGTTTTTTGTCTAATGTTGATGAGTATTTTGTGCCACTTGATTAGTTTTACATACCTCAAAAATTTTCAAGGTATAAGTAAAAGCTCAAGAAAATGAAACTTTCAAAACAGTTGAATAAAAGCACATTTAAATATTACTTTTAGAACTTCTTATCACTTTTAGGTTTTAATAAGTAGCAGACATGGCATTTGTTGAGTCATGTGTCTGTTGAAGTGAAAGCAAAACTAAATCCTTGAGCATTGCACAAAAGGTTTTTGTTTTGCTGTTGTTTTGAGATAGGATCTCAGCAAGTGGCTGGATCTCTTTGGAACTCAGAAAGTGTCTATGCTCAGCCTATTCCAGAGTACGTAACTCTGGCCTGGATACCTCCTTATCTGTGACCAGTGAGACAGAACATGTTCACAATGCTATATGAAGCAGTTTATTGCTTATGAATGGACAGCAAGACACAAAAGAAGCAGCAATCAGTTTGAGCTTATCCCCCAGGCTCAGGAAAGATGTCTGAGACAAATGGAGTCCCTGCTGCTCCACACTGGAGGCACAGCTGAGGGATCCTAAGAGGCAGCCGCCCAGCCTTACGTAAGTCAAGGACGTGGTTCAGATGGGTAAGAGCTCAGAACATGTCCTGTTTCCAGAGGATAGTTGATCCTCATCTAAGAATGTCTCTGCTCCTAGTACCTTCTGCAGGAATCACTGATGGCCAGGGGAGAAATGCCCTCTGTGTTCCCATCTTATATTTCAGCATGTCCCTGTCGGGTTTGCTTCTTTAAAAATTAGTCTTTCCCCATGTCATCGCTTATTTAATGTTACAGTTAAATATGTTCCCAATTCTGTAAAAACTTGTGTGTAGCATCAGTTTTCTGTGTCACTCTCCCAGATTGAAAGCCGCTTCCATAGGCATGCGGGGATGCCTGAGCCTCAGTCAAGTGTCATCCTGGAGCTTTATACTGATGACTGCTGTCTTGTGCCTTGAGATCCCATGTGCCAGCCTGAGAGCCTGGGGTGACTCAGCTTGGTTACTCCCACTTTTAGATGTCCCCTTTTGGTTCTGGAGTCTTTTGGAGTGAGATGGAATTTTTCTCCTCTTTTTTTTTTTTTTACTAAGATTGGGTTTTGGCATGTACGCTATCTAATACATTGACATATTATTCGAAATCAAGTAAAAATCTTTTATTGCTGATAGTATTTAATCTGTAAATCTCCATAATATCTTTTCACTTTTTTCCTAAAGTACATTTAGTTCATGTTACATGATTGGATGCCCCTTACATACTGTGTGCGCTAATCACTTACGTGATCTATTCATAATAAAATAGAGGGAATGATTCTTTGCTATCCTCTTCCCCACTTAGTAGATTAAAATAAAACTGTATTAGAAATAGAAAGACAGTAGATTTCATCTGAGAAACAGTAGCCCCCTGTCCTACACTCCCATTTCCTACACTTGCGCATGTCTGTCACCCCCATCAAAGTAAGAAGAGCCTCCTGTCTGCACCACCTCGGCCTCACTCCTTCCACATGACAACGCCTGGTTCTGTGTTGCCACAGATGGGACAGAATTACAGCTGCTCTTTATTTGATCTTCTAAAGCTCCAAAGATGTTTGAGGATGCAGTGCGCTCGGTCTTCCCCGTGCTGCCGTTTGTCCTTTAGAAAGGACACTTAATTTGCAACAGATACAAAACTATTTGTCATTTTGCAGCTTTGCCAAAAATAAATGAAAGTATTAACGACTACAACTCTAAGCAGCTGGTAATGAATGGGAGGGGGACTGCTGGTGAGAGACGACGTGAGGATGTGGAACTGGGTGTGTGTGTGTGTGTGTGTGTGCGTGTGTGTGTGTGTGTGTAACGTTGCCTTTCACAGGAACATCCACAAACATTCCATAATCAGCAGAGCCAAATGGTACTCTCCCTGTGTCCAAGGAGATACCACCTGACCTCTTAGAATACTTACCATTTTAAACAGACCTGTCCTTGTCACACTGGCGTTGTGACTATTTAACACTATATTTTTAAAACAAGTTATGCTAGTTGGCTAGTTGACATTTTGTATGTCCAGAGAGTGACTTGGGACCACCTTTAAACGTTGACTTTAAAATGTTATCGTCCTTTATAACCTTCCTTCCCAAATTGAAAACTAGGGGAAGGCTGTATTTGTTGTAAACAGGTTCGTTCAGCCCTACAGAGAGAAAACGCTCTCAAAGTGATTTCCATTCATTCTTATGTGTGCATGGCCAAACGAATAGAAAATAGTCACATGTTCACTTTAATTAGGATGTATGCATTCCATATTTGTTTAATTGGAATACATTTAATTATATATGTGTCCTAATTAAAAAGAGCATCTGAATAACTTCGAGGGCTAGAGATAGTTAGAGCAGAATAATTGGGAGCTTCCCACATATGCGACATAAAATGGCTTTTAAGTGGTTTAATTTTCCCATTCTACACTCTACGACCAAATTACTGTATTTTATAAAACCACACTGTGCACAAATTGCCAGTGCTCGTGGCTCCTGTCCTTTGGCATCCTGAAATTCTAACCTTCCTTGCCAAGATTTTAAATGAATGACTGGAGAGGGTTATTTTAAGTTATGATTATACCAAATAAATTAGCCAATTTGAATGTTGAACTGTTGCATTTTGGTTGGATCTGAGGGACCCACAGAGAATGAGCAAGCTTACCAACTGGAAATATTCTTTGTGTCCTTGTATAGTAAATAAAACTCTAAAAATGCACTTCCTCTCAGTGTAGCTCTGATCACGTAGTAACCTCTTTCTCCCACAGATGAACTAGATGTTTTCAGATGCCTAGACATGTGCACAGGCACTGTCCCCAAGGATGGCTTTTGGATGTGGCTGTGGTCACTAATGATGGAAAATTGTTAGCATGTGTGAGCTGTTTCTGCGACCCTTAACAGAAAGAAATTCCTGGTGTGAAGTTCGTCTCCTTAAGGACAGGTGTCTGTCTCACAGTTGGCACTCTCCAAATTGGCCCAGTGATTAAGTGACCACCGACACAGATCTAACCTTTAGCTCCCAGAGATGGGTCCCCAAAGAAATGATTAAGGTGCATCTGCAGAGCTGCATCACAAGGCTGTGTCACTCCTGCAGCCTGAGTTGTCACTTCCTTACAGAGCATTTGGGGATGCTGATACAGTGTGCTCCTATGCCAAAATACTTTCCCAGACAAGCACCAGCCCAAATTCTTAGAGTCACTGGGAATATGGCTGCTTGATAGTTTATATCTGTCCTACTCCAGAATAAACGTAAGTCTGCATGAAGGCCTGTGTCAGTTAACTGTCTGGAGAAGTTCAGCATGTAGACAAATTCATTTCAGTATTCCCTCCTACGAAACTCATCTGCCACATGGAAAATCCCTTCAGTCTGCAATACTGTCTTATGTGGGTGGAATCTAAATCAGATCAACTGGATCACAATAGAACAGGAATTATCCATCAGCATAAAATGTGATGCCCATGTATCTGTAATTGAAATATTTTACTTAATAACATGTAAAAATTCTAATTTTAAGCACTTCTCACTTCAACCACTTTTCAATTATTAGATGAATACAGAATAAATTTAAAAGTAATATGAAACTTGTTTACATAGTTGTTGGTTTGCTTTTTAATCAAATTTTTTTTATATCTAGTACTTTCTTTTTTTCTCTTACCTTTTCTCTTTGGGAATAAACACTTTTGTCATTTCATATTGATTTTGTTTGTGTACCAGGCTACAGATGGGAATTTACCTTTGTTTATTTCATATATTTCTGTTCAATTCCAACTCATGCCCAATTATATTACACTAAATTAACATAATTCAACAGATGTTGATATTTAAATGTTTTCTGGCATTCAAATCTTGGACAGCTGTATTAGAGCTTGGGGAAAAGGCAAACATTTAGAGTTAAATGCTGAACATATGCTTAAATTACTAATTAGAAAGATGGTCTGAAAACTATTGATTCTCCTTCCTAAGGACAATAAACCTCAGATAAAGATTTTTGTAATTTTTTTTTTTACAGCAGGTTATATAGTATGGGCAAGCTCCTAAACTAGAGGACACAGGCAAGCCTCACAGATAGATTAGCTGAATTTCAAATTTAGTCCTTAAAAATTATGAGCGGTCTGTTTCCCTGAGCCTGAAAGCGGCCATAGTGACACCATATTTGCAAACTTGTAAACGTAAGGACCAGAAGATAAAATGGTGCATAAGGGGAAAGTGCTTTCAGTGTGTTGTCATGAAAAATGTTTATATAAGAAAAGTCGAAGCTCATATCTGCTAGTCAGCTAGCTCTGGCTCTCTTAGATAAGTGCCAGTGTGTTCGAGGGCTAATGAATCAAACAGAAAATGCACTAAGGAAGTACAAATGGCCAGCACGTGAAAACATGTTCAACATCTTTTGCCATCAGAAACATGTAAATCAAAACTTCACTGAAATTTTCTCGTCCTCCAGTCAGAATGGCTGTCAGGAAGAAGACAGGTGGCCGTAAACACTGGCATGGATGGCAGAGAGGAGATGCTAACACATTGTCACATGTACTTAACAGTCACAGTAATTCATTAGCAAGTGTGTGTGCACATGTTCATCCCATGTGTCTTCTCACCAACTGCAAATCCTGTCATCTAGACTTACACACCTTGAGTATGCCAGTTCACTTCTAAAGCACAGGCTCTCTTTATCAGCATGTGCTTGGTTTATAAACCCCAGGTCTTCTTGGGACGTTTCTATAGATGTGTTTCTCAAACATATTCACCCCAAGTACCTTTCACTACTCTAAACCTTAAGCCTCTTGCTGCCTACCCTATTCCTTCCAAATGGTCTTGCTACTACTTTCCTGTCTTTTCAAAATATAGCTTCCACATATAGGACTAGATTGTGCTGTTCACACTTGGAGTGCTTGTGTGTGTGCGTGCGTGCGTGCATATGTATGTATACATATATACATAACTATACATATAGTACATATATAGTTATGTATATATGTATACATATATACAGTGTGGTGACTCGGGTGTGATGGCTCTGATTCCTTTGTGTATGCACCCAGGAGTAGTATCATCTATGTTTAGTTGTTTGAGGAATTTATGCTAATGTCTATTTCCACCAGTAATGTGCTAGGGTCTTCTCTGCCATCCTCACCAGCGTTTGCTGCCATGTGTTTCTTCCTGACAGCCATTCTGACTGGAGTAAGCTGGGGGTTCAGTGAAGATTCCATTTGCATGTTTCTGATGGCTGAAGATGTTGAACACATTGGTCATTTGTTGTGTTGGTCATTTGCACTTGCTTGGTGTTCAGGTTAGTCCATTTACTGATCAAATTATTTGGCAACTTCTGACAAAGTCATAGTAACATCATCAGTTAACTTTAATAGTAAAGTAACTCATTAGCATGTGTGAATATGCATCACATTCACACATTTCTCAGCTGATTTTATTCTTTAATGCCTTTAATTCCCTTACACGTAACAAATTCTCCTTCCATACATACCCCATTTTCTTAAATTTGTTGTTCTTCTTGTTGAAAACATCAGATTGGACCCAAAGCTGACAAAGTTTTGGAAAGAGCTCAGTTATTTTGCTTTCCCGCCTTTTGGCATGAACCTGGTAAGTAAAATCTGAATACACAAAATAAAAGGAGTCGGGTTGATGGTCATGTGAATAGCCCTTCCTGACCTGGGACAAGCCTGCCTTGTTTCCCCACTGGCCCCATTAGGTGAACTCTTCTACCCTCTCTGCCCTTGTAACTGGCATTTAGATCTAGTAAGCCAGTCCTCAGATTCCTCTTTTGCGGCATCCTGTTTGACAAAGGGACACGTGTGTTGTCATTCATTCAGCTCTTTGTACGATGTTTTGGCTATGGTGCTCACTGCCACTCGTCCATGAGCAATGCAAAATGGTAACAGTTCTTGTGGTTTGTTTTGTTTTTGTCCATCTGGGATTACTTCTTTTAAGAATTTCTCTTCTCTGACCACTTGAATACCTTGTGGTGTAGATGATGGAGAGATGGCCTGATGAAAGCTTGGTTCTGGCCCTCCCTTTCAGTTTGCAGAGCTGGATTTTTGTTTTAGAGATAGCAGTGTGTCTCTGTCCATCAAGAATTACCCTAATGGTCGCCGAGTTGTCCTCCTTGAGGCAGGTGACACCATTGACTCCAAACTCTTCCTTCACCACAAGCTTTGCATTTTCTATATGGGAACCATTTTTTAGATTGCCAGGACATTCTTTCATTTCTGGAAACCAATTAGGATTTTTCTTTTCATTTGTTCCTCGTTGAATGTGTGCTTCATACTGATAGTTCTAGCTCAAATTCAGAACATTGTTCTGTGAGCTTTCCTTTGTCAGTTTTAATATATTTGTCTTTGAACAGCATTGAAGATATTCCATCTCAAGGGCATGGAAGTATTTTAATATGAGAATACCAACCAGCTATCTCAAAACTACACCACCATTGTGCCTTACAGTACAAATAGTCATTAAGACAGGTTGTTTTTTCTCTTTTCCTGTTTATTGGGCACATACTAAATATTTCACTGAGAATATACACTTTCTGTGTTGAAAATAAGTTAAAATTAATTACTATTTTGTCTTATAATAGCATAAAATGATGTATGTGAGGCTCCACAATCAAATATTTACAAGGAGAATTTCTCAAAGTCCAGCCGTCCTCCCAGCCTGCGTTACCCCCCGGCCTACCCCATTTCTATTCAGTTTGTTCAGGATATCGCCCTCCTGTAGTTCCAGTCTCCATCTCTTGGGAAGACACATGGACAGATGCCCCAACCTGCCTTTCCAGTGCTTTCCTGGTCTTACTCTCAGGCTGTCTGGTATGCTTCGTATACTGAGGTAAATCTGTAGCCAGCTCATTCTCTCTGGTAATTACACTCATGTCAGACTCTTGTCCGTTTCTGTCTCATGCTGACAACTCTCCGCTATGATCCCTCAGCCCGTCTTGTGTCTCTTTTAAGCATTCCATTTTATTGTTTTGCACGTGTGTATGTTTTTTAAATATGTAACGGGAGGGTGCTGTGCATGTAGGTACAGACGCCTGTGGAGGGAGGCGCTGTGCACAGGGATGCAGGGGCCTGTGGAAGCCAGAAGTGCTGCATTCAGGCTGTGAGCTGCCTGATGTGGGTGCTGGGAACCAGACTTGGGTCCTCTGCAAGACCAGCGCACACTTCTAAGCACTGAACCGCCATCTCTCCAGCCCTCCAAATACTTAATTTTAATATATCTTTACGTTATTGATACATACAGCCAGGAAGCAACTCTGTCCAGACTTCCCTCTGTACCCTTAAATTCTTTGCATTTGTAGGTACCTCAAAATATGCCAACACCATATATAGCATTCTTATTACATGCCTATTCCCATCATAGGGGCTTACTGACTGCACACCAAAAGGCACACTGACTTTAATCCTCACATCAGCTTGATGAGATTTGCTTTACTATCCTCTCCATTTTCCAGAGAAGGAAAGCCAGGTACCAGAGTGTTGAGTATTGCCTAAGACAACAAACAAAGAAGCAAGAATTGAACTTGGCTCCTTGGCTCTTTGGGCTTGCAATCCTAACCACTTTACAAACTGGGAAGGATGGACGAGTGAACACAGAACTGACAAAATGTTTCCTCGTAGAGAAAGAAACCCTTCTTTCCTTTCCTATGTTTTTTTTAAGGTAGGGTCTTCCTGAGCAGTGCAGACTGAGACCCTCTATCATCCACCCCTGAGTGTTAGGAGTATAGGCATGTGCCATCACACCCGACTTCTCATGGTAGCTGAAAGACTGAGTGTTGATCATGTATTTGAATTCTCCATGCTTTTACATTAGCCCTGTGCAGCAGTTCTTCTGGTTATCCCCCATTACATCCAAAGAAAAAGAGAAAGGGTTGAATAATGTTCGTAAGCCAGTGGTAGGTAATTACTTACTGGATGTCTTTTGTTTCCCAAATCATATTTCTAATCCCTGGGGCATCAGTTATCTTAATCTGGGGATGCAGGTCTGTTATAAACACGTCCTTACAATGTGTGAGACCCTGGGTTCAGTCCCCTCCATGGTGATTGTAGTAGGAGAGGTTGGGGGGCGGGGACTGTTGTTAGCAGTTAACCTGCCCGCTTCCTAAAACCTTACATCTTGTTTTTATGGAAGCCTGCCTAGTCTTCTACATTAACATCTTAAAGACTGTTAAAATTGGCTATGTGTGTCCGAAAACAGGAAAACATTCACAGCTCTTTGGATAGCTGATCATCTAGCATGCAATATTTGAGATTAAAAAAAAAAATACGGCTGTATATGTCTGCCAGAAGTACTATATAAAGGAGAAAAGAGAAAAACGTTTTATATTTGAAAATGGTTCTTGTAGCATGGTGTTTTCCTTCATGAGCATTGAAAATTAAGTCTTTTAAATACCGTGAGTAATAGACCTGGATTAGAGAAGTCATAAGGGAAATTTGATACAAATATTTCAGTGTCAAAACAAGTCCTGAGAGTAAACTGACGTGCACTAGCTTTCCGTGTATCTCGATTGCATTGAATTTGAAGACCCCTACCATCCTCTGCCTCTGGGTCAATTTACTTACCCAAGCCATTGTGAAGGGAGGAACTGAAAGCATCCGGTCCACAGACCTACACTCAGATGCAGGGTTATTCAGAAATGGCAACATTGTAGAATTAGAGTGCAAGTCTGCATTCAAAACTCCACCGAAGTGAGCACATGACATTATGACCCACAGCCTAAGACTCTCCAAAGAAACCTAGTATGTTTCTGTTTCTGTAAGGAAGGACTTACAGTTAGTGAAATTGGAACCAATAAAAGTATAAATAGTTATAAGAGGAAACTCTTGTAAGCTCTGGGCATGCCTAGTTAAATTTCATTCAATTACTATTTTATAAGCATGTGATATTAGCAAGGATTTACTTGCTGAGGGAAATAGTCTTCAGTAAGTCAGATATGGTCCCCACTGCGTTGATGGCATGTAGTCTCTGCAGAGCATCAGCTCATGCGTTGATGACTGTAACGTAGAGTAGAAGACACTCTTTTTTCCCTAAGGAATAAACAGTTGTTTCTAAGGCAGGCACCCAAAAAGGCCCTGTAAGAAAGGTAGCAGGTCAGTCGATTCGAGCAGATTTTTATTAGTAAGCAATTGAATCAAGATTCAGTTAAGTTTGTTTTCCCACAGTAATACTAACAGATTCAAAAGCAAAGATCTAGTTACAGTTTCACACATTTCTGACATTCTATCCCATTACTCAAACAGTATGTCAGTATGAAGATAAAAGGCTGCCCTGTTTCCCTTTGCATTTTGACTTATTCGACAAAAGCACTTTAGACAGCAGCATGACTGTGACTCCTCTGAGTGGGCTCAGTCATTGGACAGGGCACAAAACCAAGGCTGAGCTGAGTCTGAAGCCAGGGTATCACAGCCTAGTCATGCAAGGAAATTACAGAGGAGGCTTCAGAGAATGTGGCCTGTCTTGCTCTGCATTCTAGTTCACATATAATAAATGTTGAAGATTTGTTAATTATTAAATTCATTCCAGTGAATTGAAATAATAGTTGGAGAAATACTTCTTTAAAATTCCTGTTTCATTGCAATGTTGAGGGCACAACTTCCTAGCAGTTTGATTTCAACGATAGCAGCCTGTTAGGTTCTGAGAGTTAGACATGGCTGTTGGCCTGGAGTTGGTTCCCACAGTCAACTGACAGACCTTTCTGATCTGAAAACAACTAGAAGCTGCCGTCTCTGCTAAGTGTAATGACAGACATGTCACACTGTAGATATAGAGGGAAAGAAGCTGCAGGGAAGTGGGATCAGAACACTTAAGAGACAAGGAAAACGGCTCCTGTACCCCTGAGAACCAGCTCAAGACTACAGACGTAGGGAGGAAACAGGGAGGGCAATTTGGCAAGTAAATAGATTGTTTCTGCTCTAAAGTTAAGACTAATACATAGCCTTGGTGACTAGCAGAGGTACTATAGGAACCATACAGGTATGGAATACATACTTCTGTGGTAGTCCCTCTAGGTGCAGGTAGCTCTTCCCTCCAGACGTTAGTGTGTTCACCAGTGACCTCTCAGACCCTCCAGTGAATACCCGCCCAGCTACAGTAGATGCTTCCAGTGTCACACAGCATAATGATGTAACTAAAGTAAGAATGTTCTTCCAGACTGTGGATGGTGCACTTGAGGCATGACACCATGCAGGTACCTCCAGTTGTCACAGGTGTCCATCACCAAGCCAGGCTTTCCATAATGCACAGAAAATACCATAGCAGAAAGTATGACATGTCTATGACATGGAATCATGACCAAGAGAAAACTCATGATCGTGGGCTCACCTGAGAATGCCAGTAGATTTCAGACCCTAGGACCTGTAAGCTTTTAAGTCTGAGATAAAAGTGGGTCTTTTGTTCTAATACACTATTATATAGGTAAAGCAAACAGACCCAAATGCTAAAGAACAAACGATCTTCTCTTAACCAGGAAACAACAACATAGTTGTTATTTTAAATGACTTCTATTCTTTCCTTATAGCTTATTGATACAATCATGTGCATGTGTGATAATTTACTGGATCACATATTTGTGCATTGCGTTTAGGAACAGCTCACGGAGCGTGCCTCCAGGTGGGTTGTGTAGCAGCATGCTTTATTTTCCCTTATCTGTGTGAACCTGGATAAATTGTTTACCTTTCCTGTAGCGGAGGCTTCTTACCTACAAAGTTGGCATGGTAGTATAGTAGAAGCAATAACTGACACTGTGTGTGCAATCTGTCCCACATATTCTACATAGGTGTATCTAAAGCATATTCCCCAAAATATTTAACGTCCATACTAGTTGGCATAATTTCTGAATGTATGGAAACCAAGCCAAAGAGAAGTGACATAGCATGCTGAAGATTGTTGAGCATCCTTCGCCAGCACTAACAAACATGGTAGCCAGGGACTTCTTCAGAGATATAGCAGGCAATTTGAAATAGGAGCTTAACAGGGACAGGCCAATAGACACGTGGTGACTGAAGTTACTCCCGGGCTTTGACACAGATTCACCCTCTGCCCAAACAACTTGCATTTATTAATTCCATTGCATGTTTTGGGGGGTGGGGGGTTGTTTGTTTGTTTTGTTGGTTGGTTGGTTTTTCATGTATGTATCATATGTCTTCGTGGGGACTTGTTGCAAAAAACATCCAGTAATAAAACGAAGAAAAATGCCAGCACACAAAAGCAGTCACCAGTATGTCCCTCCACAGTTCTCAGAACCTCTCACCCTGCACATGTGTGGGTGTTCTCACTTGTGTGCATTAGTTTCGGGTCTATTGAAAAGAAGTTGAATAAGTGATGCAGTCACTGTTGGAATACAGTATGTGTGAATACTTGGAGGGCACTTTGTCCAAACTTCTGTTGTGCATCATATTGTACTATAAAAGAGCCCTGTGTATATGAGATATTTAAAATGTTATATAGAAACTGTTTTTTGAGACCGTCTCACTGTAGCTCAGATTGACCGAAGTCACCGTGTAGCTGGCCTTTAGCAGTGCTCTTGCCTCAGCCTCCTGAGTGCTGAGCAGACGTGAGCCACTATGCATAGCTAAGTGTGCTGTAGATGGCCAGTTTCAGTCCCCTGCTCCCATTAGTCAGGAAACCCACTCTGTTAAAGGATCAGAACCAGGTAGGATCTGGCCCAGGGAGAATAGATCCTCCCATTGCTGGGAGGGTTGCTGGGAAACTGTCGTGTTGACCTTTCACACTTGGTTCCGAAGGCACTAGGCCATGGTGAGCACAGTAAGCTGGCTCCCACTAATCGGACAGACGCGTCAGGAGTAGCTGAAAGGGGCTGTGTGGTGGCAGGAGAGCCCATGTCCAGGGACAGAGCTCTGGACAACAGAATGCAGGGTTAATAGATGCAGGTTGCCGAGTTTCCAATGGGAGAAGCTGCTGCAGGAATCTTAGAAAGAGCCGTATGGCAAGCTCAATGTTTTGGTCCTGAATGTGAACCCTAGGAGGGTACAGGCAGTGGCCTGTTTCTGAGGGAAGTAAGATGTGGGAAGAGTCTCAGTGAGATGATAATGCCAAGGACAGCTGAGGCCTGTCACTGTAGCCTGTCACCTGCTTCAGGGCACTGACCTAAAACACAACACCTTCACGGAGACTTGGTGTGGGATGAGGCAGAATGGGAAGCCAGGTGATAAAGTTTCAGAGAGGAAAGTATCAGAGCCAAGACTGACAGTTCCCAGTGGAGACTTGCTCTCTGTGTCCTGGGAGAACTGACATAGAAGGGGCTCAGTAGATCAAGGGCTTGCACACAGTCGTGAGGGCAAGAACTTGGGCTCCTCGGCACCCACATATAAATCGGGTCTGTGATCCCAGCTCTTGGGAAGTGGAGACAGGAGATCCCTAAAGCAAGCTGCCTAGCTAGGCTGAATTGGCAGCTCCAGTGAGCCTGACTTAGAGGAGAACGTTTGAGGGGACACCAACTTCTGAACTACACATGCATGTGCATGCATGTGTGTATACATACACAGCCATGCAAGGACACATGGGGAGGGCAAAGGAAGGTGGCGAGGACAAGGGCTGCTTTAAAAGAAAACACTGAAAACAAGGATTTGAGTCCTTGTCCTGTTAAAATATTGCCTGAAAGTTCCTCATACTTATGTGCATGGAGGCCGGAAGGAGCAGTGCTGAGCCCACCCATCTGCTCAGTGTAGTCTGTGGAGACAGACTGACGATGGGGAAGGGGGAGGGAGGGAGGGACGTGGGAGTCTAGAGAGGGATGGCCACACAGGGTTGCGGTTTGCAGTGCTGTCCATCTCTCTGCCACCCGGGCGCTCCTCCAGTGACAGCACAGACCCGGCTCACTTCGTGCAGCTGAGGCCCTGTCCAGGCAGATATTGTCCCAGCTGACAGTGAGCGGTCTTGCCAAATGCTAGGGCCGTGGTCACATCTGCTTGTCTTCTCTGTATCTTGTCCCAGGCCTTGGGAACACATTGTATCCAGGGGGCAGCTTTTGCAAGGCCTAGTGCTTTGAAAAGCTGCTCTTTGTAAATGCATGCATTGAAGAGACAAGTTCCTGTTTTCTTGCCTGTAGTAGTATTGTGTTTGACGTGGCCTGCCTCGGTGCTGTCAGCCCCTGTCAAAGCCACACTCTCCTCTCCGGCAAGGTGCTTCTCCGTGGGGTTTGTCATCGGAATCTTGTTTTGGATGTTTTTGTTGCTGTTGGTGTTGATCACTTTTTCTTCCCTCCAGATGACATATTCATTTTCCTACATTCAAACCATCTGAAAGGCTGGCTGGCAGCAAACAATAGGATAAGTCAGACACAGTTTATTTAAACAGCAAAACAAAAGCGAAAGACTCCCAGGACACTGGTTTTCTTGTGGTTAATAACTACCTTGTAAGAAGCCTAGTTTCCATTTGTTCTCAACAGAGAAACCCAAGCAGACTTGGTCCTTTGTCTGCTTACATGGTAGTTGTCTAGACTGCAGCACAGACTCATGTCTGGCTCCTGGATGACTTGAGGATGCTGAGCAAAACCTTGAGCCACCCTACATCTCCTCCTCTTCCAGGCAGTCTGCAGCTGGCACAGATACATTGTGCTAGTCACTGGCAGTTTTTAGACAGGGCCTTACCAAAGAATAATTTAATTTTTTTTAACTTTAGATGTGTTAATAGGATATTGTATTGTCTTTAAAGTGCCCCAGTGCCTTCCCCTCCTCTTCCAAAAGGAATTGGCTCTCAACCTTGTGCTGTGCAAAGAGAAACGGCTCAAGTAGACTAAAGACACAAGGCTGCCTTTGAGACATTCATTGACTTTAAATTAAAATCATAACTGCTGTGTTTTATATTAGCCATGGCACCTGAATAACAGACCAAGCTGCTTGTAGCTGCTCCACCACCCATGTCTGAAATGAGGTAGAAGAGGGGCCAGCCTCAGTCAGCCTGTGCTCTTGCTGATCTGCAGCCCCGATCACCCCACATGCAGGGCACTCACTTTCTGGCTCACATCTTAGGTTGCCAAGGCCGTTGTCTCTGACTGTAGTCTCCATGTACAGTTATTTCCCTCACTGTGGGCCTGTACTGGGTGGGCAGGATTGTTGAAAGATGGCACTGTGTTCTCTATAAAGATTCTCAGTTTTAAAAGAGGGTAGTATTCTTGAAGTCTGTCACCCACAATCTTTAAAGTGATTCTTGCTAATATATTTTGAATAGTGTGAAAAATGAAGTTTTAAAGATAAAGTTAACCCATTTAAGTGCTTAGCTTATGAACAGCTATTTCAAGAACAGTGTTGGGTGGAAGCTGGCAGTACTGTAGTCAGGGTGGATGGTCAGAGGTAACGTGATTGCTGCACATGGTTGAGGAACTGAGTTGATATCCTAACACCCAGAGAAGAAGCCGAGCATGATGTCTCAGGTCGAAGCCCAGTGCCTGGAAAGGAAGACAGGATCTCCTCACTCACTGCCCCTAGTCTAGCTGAAACAGTCAACTCCAGGCTCATGGAGAGACTGACTAAAGAATAAAGTAGAGAATGATAAGGACACCAGACACTGACTGCTGGTTCCTCACACACAGGCACAGGCACACACATATACACACACACTCGCACACACACTAAATAAAAAAAAACAAACCAACTTTCACCATTTTCTTGGTTTCAGAATGGTCTCTTCCTTTCTTTTTTAGGCATTCCTGTACTGTACTAAGTTTTTCTGGTGTAAGCTCTAGAGAAGGGAAACCTGATTCTAAGCTTTGGCAAAGAGATACCAGTGGAATGAAACCTGTGAAAGCAGAACCAGGACAGTAGCTCAGCTGGTAAAGTGGTTTAGTGTGTAAGGACATGGCTTTAACCATCCAGAAACAACAGCATGGCCTGGCAGCTCGTGCCTGTGATCCCGGTGCTACGGAGGCTGACACACTCATGGGTCCCTGGCTGCGTCAGTAGACTCCAGGCGAGCAAACAACCTGAGGTGGATTTCTGGCATCTACACATGGGCACACACACATGCATGTACACACATGCTCGAACAAGTGGTGAAAGGGGGATTTTTTTTATTATTATTTACAAAACAGAAAGCTCATGGCTGTCATAAGAATAGAAAATGGAAGTATTGAAATTTATTGAATTCATTAACTGGGATAAAGTGGCTGTTATTGGAATTTAGGAGGAAAAGCCAGAGAAGCACAACTGGAAGAACTCCAGTTTGCAAGTGAGCTTGAACCTGGCCTTCCCAAGGCTGGCCGCTTGGCCTTCAAGACCATCACTTTGCCTTTCTATAGACAAGAGCTGATCCTTGTTCCTTCTGCTCTTTATACTTGAGAGCTGTAGGATTGTCCCAGTGGAATTGGAATTCGATGGCTTAAAAAGACCCCAATCGTATACTTTTATCATTGGAGAAAGAAATCCTACAGGGTGTGTGTGTGTGTGTGTGTGTGTGTGTGTGTGTGTGTGTGTGATCTCTACTAGTATTTAATAAAGCTGTCCTTGCCACCACCACTGCTAATTATTTTGTTGATTTTCAGCATCATCTTCTGTTTAGACTTTTAATTATTCTCATGGTAAGCGCTGCCTGCCCCTCTTTCTTCCTGTCTCCATCTCTCCCTCCCAACTCCTGGCATTTCCCCCACCTATAGAAAAGCCTCTGCTGAGTTCATAGTGCATACTAGTAAATTCTTGCTGAAATCACTTTGTACAATAGTAAAGGTCTCTCTGGTTTCCTTACAATGATTAAAATGTTTATATGGTTTATAAAATTGATCATAATCGTTTATTTATCTTGAGATCATGAGGCAGTTTTTCCCTCTCCAATCCAATAAATGTGTTATAGTTTTGTGTGACAGTAACCATTTGGGAGCAAAGCCAAACAAATTTGTTAATTCACTAATTTTTTACCTAGAAATGTAGTCTGTAACAGTGAAGTAAGCGGGAAGGAAACTGTGATGCTCTTGCTCGTTAGGCTACCCTGCAGGCTCCATGCAGTGTGTGCCAGCCTGCTGTCTTATGGCACTCACTCACTGCAGTGGGGAGGAATTTGTTCAGCTGTATACCGTTTGCTCAGCAAAGTCTTTCATTATGTTTAAACATAAATATACATATATAGTTATAGTATAAATATATGCCACTGTCTTTATATCACATTTTATATTTCTGAAATATCAGGCTATTTTCAATTTGGATTCTTTCAAACCTCATGCTACGACCTCTGTGTAAGAGTAAACCAACATGTGCTTTAAGTGAATACGTTATTTCTGCTCCTTGATCTTCAGTCCCTGTCTCAGCCTTGCATCCAGGGTTGTGGTCCTGGAAATGAGCACAGAAACCTTCTGTGGTTTGTAAAGTTTAAGATTTTCATTCTTTGCATTTACCCTTGTAAGTTCTAATTGAGCCACTATTTTTATAAAACTTTTTAAATCTAGAAGGCTAAAGTTAGAATTAGGTTATTATAACAGGCTCACTGGTTCAAAAGTTAAGAAGGCTGGCCTTGAGTTCTTGTGTATCATGTCTCTGCATATCTGTAACCTAGGTCATGTGAGGCTGTCTAAGAGCAGCAGCCGTGCATCTATGCATTCAATGTGTTCTCTCCTGACGGGTAAATAATTAAACCATTCTAATTGTGTGAGTTATAAGACAGCATCACCAATTCCTTCCATCTATTTAAAATGTTTTAAAAGAATTCACTGCTGCATAATATCCTAAAAGAAATTGATCATACTTTTCTGTAATAAATGTCGTCCTGACAGTAAAGCATTAGCAACCATTGATAACCTAGCAACAATATTGTGATCTCCTTAGATAATTAATCTTCGCTATTTTCCTGTCAGAAGCAACAGTGCTTGATTTTATGTTGAGCCAGAAAGATTGCCAGTTTTGAAAATTAAAAAGCATTCCTTTTATATTATTCATCCCAGTAACAATTTATGATGGTGCATTTAGCTGCTGAACGCTTGTCAACAAGCGTAATTCTGTTTCGATATAAACAAGATTGGTGGTTTTACTATGAGAATGTTTTGATTTAGGTTCAGATTATACAAGCTATGTATTTATGTCATTCCCTCTCCTTTGTTAATAGTTTTTATTTCTTCTGATAATTACTTGTAGGCAAACAAGCATGCATTTAGGATCCCTGTGCACGGGAGACATCAAAAGGAGGAGAAAGGCTGCCCCGTTGCCTGGACCCACAGCAGCAGGTGAGACAGAACGGGTTGGAGTGAGGCACCTTGGGATGCACGTAAGTCACCACAAATAAAACACGAGCTGTTCATAATCCCTCCTGCAAGAGAGGACGGCTACAAGAGTCTGGAAGGCAGGTTTTTGTCTTTATGTTAGCATGTATAGCCCGTTCATCATGTGGACCTGGCAAATAGCTGATCAATGAGACACATGCTGTATGCTCACTCAAATGGGTGGGATGAGCAGAGATACAGAAACCCACAACTGCGTCTTTGGCAGGCTTGAGGACATTTTCAGACTTGCAAGGGAAACGGCCTAAACAGATGAGAGGACAGATAGCTCACTGCCGAAGTCTTTGTGATTACTAGGTCTGAGAGGTGGGTATTGGAGAGTCACTGTGTGACTGCTAAAGCCTACTTTTTCACAGTAATGCCCTTAGCATCCTGAGTGTGTACATATTCTGAGGATATGTGAAGGCCTCCTTTGGCTCTTGTCCCTACCTTCCTACCTCCTACCCACCATCTCTTCCTTCCTGAAATAACCTTCCTACCCTTCCAGGCAGAAGCTGAGGTTTGAATATGATTCATGGTGTTAGTACACTTCAGTGCTATTCCTGTGGGCTCAGCAGCCATATTCTGATTAGAATTTTCCCACATACAATGTGAGTGAACTCACAGGATATTATAAAAATATTTGTCCTTTTTTGTTCACTAATAGGTATTGCCTGATTATCTCTAGAAAATATCAGAGACAAAGCTAAAGAGGCCATCTGTCACAAATGCCATGCCATGTAGTTATCAAAAGGATCATGTCCCAAAAGAAGAAAGGACTACGAGGAAGGAGTGGGCAGTGTTAAGAGATAGTAATAGGAGAGCAGGGCCTATCAAAATACATTATATGCAGTTATAAAGATGTCACATCAAAACCCATTATTTTATATAATTAACACACACTAATACAAAATGAATGAAAAAAAAAAAAGAGACCTCTCTTGCATATACTGACTTCAACCCAATTATGTGTCTGAAATTTATAGAAGATGCATCCAGCTATTACTATGGAGAAACATAGAATGTTCAGGAAATCCTTATAAAGTATAGTATCTATCCATAAGGAAATGAAGTGACATTTTAGGTCTAATAGATATGACAAGTTCTTCTAGTGTCTCCTGAGGCCGAGACAGGATTCTTCAACATCCCCATTCCCAGTGAGTGGTCCCCTGAACTCTGACCTCAGTGGGAAGCCACAGAAGGACAAGTCCTAGAGATACTACTTATGGTCTTACGCGGTCACAGTGACAAAGTAGAAGCACCCTGACACACAGCACCTATGTGGAGTGCACAGGAGCAGTACGTGAGGAAGAATCACATAGTTCTTAGTACAGGAGCGTTCTTACTTCAGAGCTCAGGACATCAAAGAAACCATGAAGAATTTAGACAGAAACCTTAGCTGTAGCCCAAAATAGTCTTTTGTCAAAAGCTTGTGCCAGCATATTCCAAATAGTGTCCTTCAAGTCTGTTGAGAGTTTTTTAAGATTTGAGATTTTCATTTTACTACTAGACTTTAACTCATGGAATAAAGTTCATAATTATTTAATGTGTGGTGGTGGTGGTGGTGGTGTTGATTTGATTTTTTTGTTTGTTTGTTTTTGTTTTTTAGTTACTCAGAATGCTGTGTCACCCATTTTAAGTGTATTTTTCAAACCTGTGTGCAGCAGTCTTTTCAAAGAGGAACAGATGTAGGCAGCTGAGGGAAAGTCCTTGATTTCAGCTGAACACCTCCAACACTGATGCAGCCTGAGTGAAGGTGCTTCTCTAGAGACAGTCAGAAAGGACATGACAGAAATACACTCGGATTATGCAGTTAGGCATGGTGAATAGAGTTAGTCACAGAATACAGCATATTTTACATCTACAAATGTCCCAGGCTGTACTGGTCTGTAGAATTCCTCTTGAAAGAATATTCTTGGGGCTAAAGAATTGGCTCAGTGGGTGACAGTACATGCTGTGGAGACACGAGGACCTCAGATTCCCAGCAGCCACCTGTAAAGCTAGACACTGTCAGGAGTGCTAACTCCAGAGCTGTGGAGGGCAGAGACAAGAGGTTCAGGGTCAGTCACTGGGGCTTGTTTAGTGCCGGCCACACTCCTGGCTCAAAGAGAGGCGGGGTCTCATGGGAATAAGGTAGAGAGTATAAAGTGGGACACCTAATGTCTTCCTCTGGGCTGTGTGCATATGTACCTACACATAACTGTGTATACCATGCACACCCGTATGTTTTTGCTGTGTTCACAGGTCCTTGCAGACCTTCCAAAAGACATACCTCCCTGAGATGCACTCTTGGGTTCCTTTCTTTTAGTCAGCACTGAATGTAAATGAGGAAAATTAAAAAAAGAATAGAAAAAAATCTGATGAAGGAGGGAAGAAGAATCTTCATTCTTCTACGACAGGTGGATATTGTTTATCATCTTCTCTGATTTCTCTGTAATTTATTATGAAAACAAATAGCAGATGTAGAAGGAGCTTACCAAAAGCTTGCTGGAAATGTACAATTGGGAACGTGTAGTTTGCCATCCCACATTGGATCTGTGTAAGTGGATGACTCTCATCATGAGCAGTTGTGCAAATATATTCATGATAAAGGGTAATGTCCGTAAGACGCGCAGAGCTGTCAAAAATCAACCCCCTATCTGATTTGCTGCTGCTAAAGTGGGGCCACCCTCCAGCCCTCCAAGCCAGAGTGCTGAGCGGAATTCAGTCTCTAGAAGTCTGCACCAGCCAGCAGTGCTGTTGGGTGTAAAGTTACTAATGGTGACAGGAACACCAAGTTTATTTCAGTGCCTTAGCTTACTTCCTGCTCCTTCCCCTAGTGTTGAGTATCGACAATGTGAAATGAATATTGATATGGTTACATACTTACTTTTTTAATGTGTGGCTCGTTCTGCCACCTTCAAAGTCACATACCAAAGCCAGTGTGTGTCTCCAGCAGAGGCTGTGGATTCAGTGTTATAAATGGAGGCATTCTAAAGTGAGGGCCTTGCATCAGGGTGAGTTTACAGTCTGAGAAAAGCCATCTGTAAGGCGAGGAAGCAGTGAGCAGCAGAGCAGGAAGATGCTGGTCACTCTTCTGCAGGGTCAGTGCTGTTGGCTCTGGGTGTCATCGTCAGTACAAGTCCAAGCCTTTTAAGGATTTGATGATAAACATGTTAAATAGTTTTGATGAGATATGGTACCAACCACACTTTGATAGCCTCCACTCTATGGCACTGAGATTAGTGCTGTTTTCAGTTACTGATGTCTGAACTGTTTAGTTTGTTATAACCTAAAACTCCATTACAAAAAAAAAAAAAACAAAAACACTCCTCCAAACACAGTAAAAGACTATTACGTCATTCTTTTATGGTTTTATCACTTAAGAAAAGAAACTAGTTTTACATTATACCTTCATATAAATTTAAATCATAATTTTCATTATATAAAATGTAAGTACAGGGCTCGGTAGCACATGCAGTGAGCAAGTGGATGCTAAGGATTAGCAAGGCCATAGGTTCTGTCCTCAGTGCCTCAAAATATAGTAAAGCAAAAAGAAAAGAAGGGAAATACATATTTAAGCACCCAATTAGATTGTTTTTTATTTACATGAAAAATGTGTGTGATATTACAGGTCAAATAATTGAAGCATTTGACAAACAGTGGTCATGCCTCCCAGATTCTCTCCTCTTGTCCCTAAAGTAGATGCTGAGGACATAATTACTACTCACAGTTTTGTTAACATTGGTAATAATAATAGCTCTGACCCTGGCTGACTAGCAAAGGGATTGGAAGGAATAAGGGAGAACTAATAACTGCTTTCTGAGTAGGGGCAGAGACAGGTGGAGCTTGCGTTATATGGGAAGTAGCTCTTCACCTCCCCTTCCACTGGCTGCTGATCCGACATCAATACAACACTTTAGGAGCCAAATTACTCAACAAGCTGCCAATTAGGCTTGCAGTCAGCTGGATAGATTAGTGGCTGAGAGGCCAATGCAGGATTGTGGTCTCTTGAGCCAATTACGCAAGTGAATCCCTCCACCAAGCTCTGCTCTGTGGAGGGTCTGAGGGGAGAGGACGTGCTCACCTGCAGTGGCCTCAGGGGACCCAGCAGACAGGCTAGAGCCTGGATCAGGAGCAAGGACTAAGTCAGGCTACGCTTGCCACAACCCCAAGCAGAGAGAGCAGATCCGATCTTTGACAGATCCTCTTTGTCTTTTCCACTGGTTCTTTATGGGAGTGCACTGCACTTAGGAATCAGGGTCCTTTGGTGTTTTCCTTCCAACATGCTGCTTTGACTATTTTTATGGAGTTAAAAAAATTTAAACACCATTCTAAACACTGAGAAAGAACAAGTTCTTCACCACTTTATAAAAAAGGTACCTTTGGAAGAAGAACAAGCCCTGTAGGTCTCCACGCTTCTGTACCAGCAATCTGAAGTCAGGTAGACATTGTTTTCACGGTGGCACTCAGGACTAAATTTGACCATCACTTAGCAATTTCCAGAGATGCATTAAATTGGCCTCATGGTTTTCCCTTTTTTTTTTTATTAAGGCTGAATTTCTGCAGGTTGATGTCCCACACATCTATGTGACCAGATGTGTTAGAGCAGCATCAGACCTCTGGCCTCAGTTCAGCTTACCCACAGAGTTAAATTAACTTGTTGCACTCACTGAAAAGCCAGAGCTGAGTGTGTAGAGTCACACAGTGTCACCTGACACCTGCTCAGCAGCCCCCACAGGCTCCAGGTGGCCACCCCACCTATTGTGAAATTAAAACTTAGATCTTTAAGACTCTGACCAGATGTTTTCTTTATATTTTTTCTGCTTTTCATTGCATCTATCCTAGTCTTTTTCACAATCTCATAAATGATACGTCTTGTGTAGCAATTCCAGCAGGAAATCGGGTTAGCCAGGAAATCCCATTAGCCAGGAAACTGTCCTGGGGATCAGTTGTTGCCATTCAAGCTACAGGTTGTGCCAGGCCTTTTCTGTCACGTTAGGTGTGAGTTTCTTACTCTCATGGGCATCGGACCTACAGAGGCTTACACTTTACCCATGAGGTATGCTTCCAGCCCCTTGACCTCTGATTCAATTAGCCAGTAATTCATATAATCACTGATTATTGTAATACCCTAATCCTGTGGAGTGGAGTGAGCTTCAGAAGTGGTGATCACTGTCTCTCTTGTCCTGAAGCCCTGAAGATAGAGAATGCAGAAATGCTGGCTAAATGGTTTAATGACTAGTTGATCGCACTGTAGTAAATAAGAGGAGGTTAGTCTTTTTAAAGTGCGTGGGAAGCACTTCGCCTGATTCTTCAAGGCAGGGAGATAAACCCACTTCCAGTTCCTGAATGCCAGGTAGTGTGCCATTGACTCTACACTGATATTTCTTATTCACTAGGAAGTACATACCAAACGGCACATACAAATGTGTGGACACAGTTTAAAGAGCAGTAACAAATTCCACCTGTGCAACCCACCCACACGAGTGCTAGGAGAGTGCTACGTCGGGAGCCCCTTGAGTGCTTGTTATTGTCATTGTCAGTGCTTGGGTATTCTCCTATTCCTTTAGGAGGCTCTCTGAGGAGAAGGACAGAGTCCTAGCTTTTTTGTGGTGGTAGAAAGGTACAAGCCAGAGAAGTTGCTATTGTCATCCTCAGTCAGGGAGGAAAAACCTCAGTGGATGTGGAATACAGATAGCAGAGCTGAGGTAAGGAGGGCCTTCTGACTCGTGTTAAGTGGCCCATTTCAACCTATGTCCATGTTCCAGAACAGAGACACCCCAGACTCAGGGACTGAGGTGGGCCACCACAGGCATCATGTGGGTCTCTAAAGAGAGAGACCTTTGTCCCTCAGATCTCAGGAAAGACTGCCATGAGCTCTGCAGTGTTCTTCTGTGTTGTTTCTGTGTTACCTGCTTCTGTAGCCATGAAAACACGGGCCTGGAAGGAGAAGGGGGGAAGTGTTCAGGGGCGTGGCAGACTGAATATAAGGGAGGAGAGAAGCAAGACTATTCCAGGTTTGGAGAGAGGTGCCTGAGGGCCTGAGTTCAGAATGCTAGCTCTAGTGTTAAAGCTCAATGCTCCAATGTAACCCCCTATGCTAGACACAGACAGAGGAGCCCACGGTATCGCTGGCCTGGGGTCTACATAGCCACTGAGCTCCAGGCTAAGAGAAAGATGCTGGCTCACAAAGTCAAATAGAGAATGCTAGAGGAAGACCATCCAAGTCAGCCTCTGACCTCTGAGGCATGCACACATAAGTGTACACTAATTCATAGGAATTTAGGGAACAACCAGTTATGTTTTGGGTTTGTTTGGTTCAGTTTTATTACGTTCGGGATCTGGGGCAAAAGTAAGATATTGCAGGATAAATTCTATTTTTACCACAGCCCGTGATGCAGCAATGAAAACCCACTCAGGTTTGGAGTTCCTCCTGGTTTGCCAAGCCTTCTTCATATACATGAGCTTATCTGAGCTGTGCCTTTTATATGAGGTAGGCAGTAGATTCTGTAGGATGCCTGTGTGATGGATGAGAAAACAGGGCTCAGGCTTCTCAACCTTGAGCAGATCTTCACTTGTGGGCTGTCGTGTTCTCATTTCAGGAATTGTGGGTGAAAATGCCCAGCCAATCCTAGAGAGCAACATCGGGAACCGCATGCTTCAGAGTATGGGATGGACACCCGGGTCAGGCCTTGGACGAGATGGCAGAGGGATCTCGGAGCCAGTTCAAGCCATTCAGAGGCCGAAAGGGTTAGGACTTGGATTTCCTCTACCAAAAAGCACTCCTACCAGCCCTGCCCCTGCATCAGGAAAACCTGCCTGAGCAGAAAGGCAGAGAAGAGAGCCTGCAGCTTCTGTTGCCGTGCCCCATTGTTATAACATGATCATAGAGCTTACTTGGTTGAAGCTGACCTTGGCGTTGCCTCCAGCAAGCTCCTAGGCTGCTTAGCATCCTGCCACAGTGATAGAAATGGGATTCCGTCACAACTCACGGTGCTGAAGTACGAACCTCACTGTTTTACGTTTCCTCGGTTTCCAGCAGTTTCTAGACATGAACAGTTGGTCTCTTATTTATTTTGATCCTAGACATCAGTTCTTTCTGCTGTCTTGTTCAGTCCATGCGTGTGTGTGATGCTGGGACAGTCGAGCATACCCACTGGGTCAGGTCGGAAAGGATCACATTCTCATCATGCCTACACTAAGTAGTTCTGTCCTTCCCCCTCCCCACAGGTTCCCTTCCCCACATGCAGGGGTCGTAAGCACATCTTCGAAGGCTTGGTAAGCTCACATTCCTTTGCTTCAGCTCTGATGAGGGTTTGTAACAATGATGCCCATTACTTTTTTCAACAGTGTAGCATAAATTCACAGTGGACAGATAGCAATCAGTGTTCCCTCTGACAAGAGCTAACGTCACTGTTGCTGCTGTCATCGTCATCATCATTGTCGTCATCACAGGAGCACTGTCAGCGTCACTCCAGTGTAGAGCTTATACACTTTACCTCAGTTAGGACACAAAGTCATTCCTAAAGGAAAACGTATTTGTAAATCATCCTGATTGAACTGTAAACCCTCCCCTCCAGATGTCTACCTCTTCCCAAAGCCTGGGGTTTAAGGATCAGCTCCAAGATGAAGAAGAGTGGCTGGCTCAAGGTTTAGTCACTGAGGTAAATTATTAAACTCTTGAGTCAGTTTATTTGAAGATTTAAATAGCTTTTCCCAAAACTGAGATGTCTGGTAGTGGCCTAATCCACTTACCAAGAACAGGAGAAACTGAGGGGACCCGTCACTCTCAGACTAAAACACTTTAAAATGAAGCGAAACACTATGTTCCTTTCATTCCATTTCTAAGTCATTGTCTTCATAATGTCAGAAAATTTAAGTTGTTCTTTTCAGAAAATACTGATTTATTATAATCTTCATTAAAAACCCTGATAATTATTATCACTTACAATGGCCTCCTTTATTCAGAAAAGGTTGTGATAATCCGTACTTGTATGTCCTTGGACAAAGCAGTATAAACTTCAATTTTGTAAACTGAAAAAATTTTTAAAATATTTAAGGCAAGAGAAAAGCTTTAAGTAGATTAACAGACCTTTTCTATGTGGTCCTTTATAAAAATGCAGCCTCTGCAGCCTGACAGATGTCTGCATTTCTGCTAGGAACTGTCTTCCCTGGAAGTGTCCGTGGTAAAAAGTGGGCCGTCTAGGACACAGCTGGACAGCCGTTTGTGCCTCTCGGAACACTGTGTTGGGGAAAGCATTGCTGCTGGAACAAGCTCCTCTTTAGCAAACTGCCATTTTTTCATAGCTGTCTTTCTAAATGCTTACTGTATTCATGTAGGCAGGAAGATGGAAGAGACTGGACTCAAGGGTCTGTTCCAAACTTGTGTGCTCGTCTTTGAATTTTATTTCTTGATGGTCTTGTAAAGCCCTAGGAGAGGACTTTTAAAGACTCAATTTCAAGCCAGTGAGAAACAGTGAGGCCACTGCACGCTTGGCTGCAGGCTCCAGAGGAAGTGGCATCCTAGAGGATGTACAGGAGCAGCCCATGTGCTGAGCAGTGGGGCTCCGGAACTGCTCTCTCTGAGCACTTTCCATCACTGCCCTCTAGACAGTGTGAACCCTCTGCTGTGGCTTCTGCAGCAAGGTACTCACAAGCTGCTGTGACACCTGAGTTCTACTTTCACACAAGAAAACTTTTGACTCACGGGTGACTGGGGACAGTTCTTATTCTACTAGTGTTTATCTGTTCAGAGTGGATGACCAGCACTTACAGGGGAACCAGTAGTCCCCAGCCCACTGCCAGCTGCCCACAGGCATCCTTCAACATTCAATCAAGTCCTTGTAAAGAACAGCAAGATACAGTGCTCTGGTATGCCTGACCATAGCTGAGAAGTAAACACAATTAAAATCGGAAACTTTCATGTGAATCAAATGTCTGCTTGGGACATGAATCCCACTGGTTTACATTTAATAGAGATTAATAAATCGTTGCCAGTTCAAATCAGTTCCTGGAGCCCACATCAGTGGAGTTCATGATCTTAAATGTTTATCATAGTCTTAAGAGATGTCCCCTGCATCCTTGTGAGTCCACCCTGCTGTTCTGCAAGCTAGTCAGTTAGAGTCTCTACCCATCCCATTCATTCCCTACCATGGCCAAAGAATCTAAGCATATCTGTGTTTGCAGTGTGACTCCACATTGTGTGTCTCTGTTGTTGATCAGGTGTGGGCTGCAGTTATTTCCTCCCTTCTTCCTTGCCTAAATAAAATGTCTAAGGCTCAGTTCCCCTTAAAATTTGTTTTTCTTTTGTTTTTAAATGATCTAGTGAATTTAAAAGTGGCCAGCTATGTTAACACCCACCTATATTCCCAGAAGTTGGGAGATTGAGGCAGGATTGCTATGAGTCCAAAGCCAACCTCGACTATGTAGTGAATTCCAGGACAGACAGGGGTATATAATGATACTCTGTCTCAAAAATAAATATCAATGGAAAGCCATTGCTAAGTGTAACTTATCCGTAAATTGGGCACCATGTTTAAACACAGTTGTTTGGGACTCCTGTCTATAGTGATTAAGCAGACGAAAATGTGAGACGGCAGGGTTAAATGAGCATGTTTGATTATGTGTACACATGGTTGCATTGCAGCCCATGTTTGTTTGCAGTGTACAGACATGATTGAGAAGTTCTGCCCTTCATTCATGTTCAACATTTCAAATTGGTATTCAGTGCATTTCATTTTGAGCAGATGTTTCATAAGCGAGTAATCGTTGAAAAACTTTTAAAAACATTTTAACTTGTATTTTGTCTTTCAGAAAGAGAAATGATTTACATTAGTACTGTAAAATGAAGTTGTTAGCAAGGAATACTTTGATTTTTTTTTCTTTTTTTTTTTGTAGAAAATTTATTGGTTCAACAAAGAAGTGAAAGAATAAAGTATAGTGAGAACATTATTTCTGATGCTGTTGTTGGTGTGTTTCCGTCTTAACCCTCTGTTAGTTCCTCTCCGTGTTTGTCCTGTTTGCCGGTGATGGGGATTGAATCTAAGGCCTCTGTCCAGACAATCACTCTCCTGTACACCATGTCTCTACACTTTGTCTCCTAACTTCAGAGTCATGAAAACTTGGGATGAAAACACTGTTAAATATTCTCTGGGTGGTAGAGTACTTACATAGCCTGCATGAGGCTCTGTGTGTGACCCACTGTAATGACAGCCAGTTAACATTTAATAGGACAGCTGATTGTTATTAAGCTCTGGGAATTCCCAGTGTCTCAAAAAAATGTTTTAAGAAAAATTTAGCAGTGTATCTTACTCACAAGTTTATTCATAATTGATTGGTACCTGTTCAACCACACGTCCCTATTTTTGTTTCTCTGAAATTGGAATGAGCTGACCTCCCATTCTCTCTCCAGCTATATCTTGTGACCAATGCAGCATGGCTCACCTCTCCTGACCTGCTCAGGCACTTGAAATATTTTGTGGTATCCATCAGATTATTAAGTTTACTTTGCTAGAAAAGAAGCTTCACTTTTGGGATAAGAGGGTTTTCTTCCACAAAAGTGAGTAGAGTTTTTACAGTAAGTAGGTTTTTTTTTTTTAAATCTAGCAGGCACTAAATACTCATCAGTGTAGCAGGCTTGAAGTAATATAAACTTAGCCAATAGGTGACCATGAAGGCTTCTTCTACAAGGACCCATTTTACACATCTGACACCTTAAGGAGACTTGCCTCTGGGTCTGGTGAGGTGGCCATTAGCTGCCAGTATCGTGGTCCACTGTTGCCACTGAGAATCCTCTCTGTACTACTGCCATTACATAGTTTAAATCATCCTTGTATCCTCAGCCCTCCCTCCTGCCACATCACCGTTATCTCAGCTGTTTACTTCTTCGAGTTAGAGGACTGAGGTGGCCAACAACAGAAAGGTGTCTTGTGTTTCTGTAGTTTCTGGCACCCCCACCTTGGTTTGGCCTTTCCAAATAAATCACACACTTTAGCAGTGAGCAGGATCCTTGGCTTTTCTGCCTGAAGGGTATTAGAATGTGATCACAGATAGACATAGCCTGGTTATCTTCAGTCTGTTTTCAAGTTACTATGAAATTTCCAATGGCCAGATGTGATATAAGGCTGTATTCTTAGCACATGTGAAATCTAGTTAGAAAAATCAGGAGTTCAAGACCAGCCTCAGCTATAGAATGAGTTTCAAGCCTACAGCAAACTCTGCTTCAATAAAAACCAAATTAAAAAGAAATTTCCAAGAAATGTTAATTTCTTCTTCATACAACACTCTTTAGTAAATTTGGAATGAAAAATAAAACAAACTGAACATAGACTTGTCAGAAATAAACTGTTGTGAGGTCCCTAATCGATGTGAATTCACTCGTAAGCCAGAACCTCACAGTTGGAATGGACAAATTCACCCAGAAAAAAACGGGAAAAGGAGAAGCAGATTCTACTGACTGAGTAGCAAACTGGGCTTCTGACACTCCACACTGGTGGCTCTAGTGTATTACAGAATGTATGCGGATGGCCTGTGGTACATTATGGATGAGGTATGTTATTCCTAAGAGTGTTGAGGTGTGCGGAGAACCCTTGGGAGCATGTGTTAAAGGTGGAATGTCTAAAACCAGAAAGCGTGGCACCTCTAACAGTACTCTGCTGTAGTGTGTGCAGCTCTGGGTTACCGTGCCTGCCTTGATGCCTGACTCACATCTTCTGACACCTATCGGATTCAATGCCTTTCCTACTTTGAAAGCACATCTTGGTCTATTCCACATGATATAAATCACAGGACAGTCCCCAGACTGAGGGCCGCATTGCCATGCACACTGGAAGCCAGTGTGTTCTGACTCTTGGGCTATTGTTTCTCCATGAGGCCCCTTAACAACCCAGATAGAAACAAGCAGCAGATTTTCCCTCCCTGACGCAGTGAGTAATTGTCTGCGCCGCAGTGACAGATGTGCAATATAGCAGCTTCTTCGGGAAAAAATTAACAGTTTGTCCAGCATGCCAGCTCTCTCTTTTTAGTGCTTGGGAGGTCTTGGCCCCATTACGGATGATTTAGAAATTGAGGCAACCAAAGCCCAGCTGCCTGCGCTGAAAGCCTTCGTTAGTACGCCTCATCTGCATTCCAGGACTTGCTCACATCCAGAAATTGGTGGAGCCCCTCTGGCCACAAGATGAGTATGGGCTGACAATGCCTTGATTTGTTGAGAGAGAATAAATGGATTTTCCAGAAGATGAGGAAATATCACCATTACTGGCCAATTTGCAGCATTTTATCTGGTCTTCAAACTTGTCACTTTTGTTATTGTTGCATGGTAATTACATAGTGAAACGGAAAGAAAACAAATCCTGGTTACATATTCAGATGGATTGCAAAATCATATAATCCCGATAAATGCCCATTTATGATACACATGGATGAAAGGTTCATTTTAATTTTGAATGGCTAGCTCAGCCATGAAGAGGATATAGGATTAAATTCCAGAGAATCTGACTACATCAAACAAATAGTCTTTCTCTTCACTTGTTCCTCTATTCAGGGAGGTGCCATATGGCATTTTCACAGACAAGATGGTCTTGACAACTCAGGAGTGCCCCGAGCATTGCACTCTCGGAAGAATGAGAATTCTTGGAGTGTATCTTGCCCTGGGGACCGGTATCCTAAGGGCTTCTGGGGAAGCCAGAAACTTGAGTGAGAAACTATCTTGAGGAATGACCATTGCTTTTTGATCACCTCTCCTGGCATCATCCACTCAGAAACTAGAAATCCCATGCTGTTCCTTATGGTCCTCCTCCTGAAGTAGCTCCTCACCCTGCCCAGGCCAGTCAGCACACAGGACAACTTGTGAGGTTGAGTGAGCTTGCTGATGTGGGGAACCAGGAGGCAGAGGGAGAAGGTAGGCAGCACTCCAGGGACACTACTTACAGTGTCAGCACTTTCTTAAGAGCCTTCCCCTCTTGTCAGTTGAGCTTAGATAGATACCGACTGGGTCCCATCACATTATGGTAGAGAGGAAGGGGACCCACTCACCTCCCTTAGCCAAGGAGGGGAGTGGGTCACTTCTGTTTCATCACTTGGGCCCACTGAATCACAGACTTTTACCATAGTAGTGGAGCACATGTGTATTCAATGTACATGAACTTTCTGCCACACGTCCATACTGTGGGACATGTCCAGATTGTTAAATATCAAAGTAGTCTGGTCCACATTTCATTGAATTTCAGACACCTTCAGGGTTAAGATGTATCTTAAGTTTATGGAGAGGCAGGAAGAGAGAATCAGGAAAGTTTCCGCTATCCATGGCAACATGCTGCCCAGCTCACATGATAGACAGTGATGAAAAGCTGTGTAAATTCTGAACCGTGAAACAAAAAACCACTTTAAAAATGAGGAGTGTCGGGGAAGATTGGGACTGGAGCTACTCCTAAAGGAATGGCCACTACTGTATGTTCTGACATGATGCAGAAGACACAGGCAACAGAATTCCTCCCGGTGGCCTCAGTGCGTGTCCCTGGTGCTGTGTGGATGGAGTCTAATCATACTTCAAGTCCTTTGCTGAGTTCCAGGCTAACAGTAACTACCATGTAAGGGTTTAAGGACAGACAGACTGACTGACTGACTGACTGACTGACTGACTGACTGACTGACTTACTGACTGAAGCTGCACACCTAGCACATTTTAGCACATAGCAGGTCCTCGCACCTAGGTACCTCTTACTCTGTTAAAGAAGTGGGGAATTCTTCATGTTTCTATAGTCTTGCCTAAAGGATTGAGTGAAGGGGGAGATTAGACACAAGTGTTAACTCACTTCTTCTACTTTCCAGAACAAGAGGCATGTTTAGTAGGTTCTCTAATTTTATTGCAACAGGACTATATGCCTTTAGTAATAAGCATCTGTGACTCCAGATGAGGGTGAGTTTTTAAAAATACATTCAGAGCTGGAGTTTACTGTTCTTGTAGGGCACCCAAGCTTGATTTCCAGCACCCATGTCAGGCAGCTCACAAAGGCCTACAGCTCCAGCTCAAGGGTGTCTGACGCCCTCTTGTGGCCTCTAGTAGCCCCCCCCAATATGGGTGCACATACATATACACAGACACACATGCATACACATAAATAAAAACATCTCTTTTTAAAATGCATTCAATTGAAAATATGTGAACAGTAAAAACAGCGTTCAGTCATCAGTAGCCAAAAAACCCTTGGAACTGGACATCTCCGGCTCTTGAGGGGATTTTGGCCACGTTTGCCTTGCCTCTGACTCCTCCATGGCTCCCCTGACTTCTGCTGTGTTCTCACAGACCCTGGAATGTAATGTACAGAGCTTATGCCAGACCTGGAAGGGAATATATTTAGCTCAGGACTCAGAAAACCTACTGTTTCTGTTATTTTCTCAGCCTGAAATTGTGTCTTTTCACAATCTTTTAAAGAATATATTCTATAACAGTGCCTACCAGAATTCAGTATGTAAGAATCACCAGAGCACTTAAAATTTTGATATTTTTCAAACTGTCTTCTTAGTGAGGCACCTGAGAATAAGGGCACAATTGAGCCTCCCCTGATAGAATTGGATGTAGTGTCAACAAACTTCTGGCCATATATAGACTGGAATATTCTGAATCTTCTGTCATAAGCTTTTTCCTGAGTACTGTCTCTACTTTACCACCCTTCCTCTTTCTGCTAAAGAATTAAGGCCAAGAGATTTCATCCAGTCTTGGTGTGACTGGTGTCTTGAACAGAGCAGCCATTGTGAAGGAGAGAACAAAAGGGGTTGTCTAAAGGGGTCAAAGAGTTGAGCAAGCAGCAGAGAGGATACCAGAAGAAGCAAGTGCAGGTTCCATGTGGCCACAGAACCTTCAAAGCATGGGGGAAGAGCATCACGCCATCGTTGGGAAAACAAGACTTTTTCTATGGCAAGCATAGCCTCTCTCCCATAGGACCCACTTTTTACAAATTTGACAGGACACTTTCCGTGTCCCCTAAGCATCCTGTGAGTAAGCAAGTAAGCCAGAGGGTGAGTCTTTCACATCACAAGACATGTCATGGAAGAGCAGGGTCCCTTCAGAAAGCAATCTCTCAACTGCTTATTTACAGATCATTAAATGCTTAACTGGGGGTGGGGTATAGAAACTGATGTATCTGGGCCAGTATTTATTAAACATCCGTCTTAGATTCAGATAAAACAAATTTGAAGTCATGATAACAGTCAATTGTCCCATTTTTAGTTTTTATGTGAGCAGACAGGAAAGTAAGATAGGCTGTCTGGGTTAGTATGGGGCTCCTGAGCATTCTACCATGGTTATAATTCTTTCCTGAAGACTTAGTCTTGGTCCCATAAGGCACCCCTTTTATCTCATAATAAATGTCCCCATTTTTGCATAGGCTAAATTAAGAGAGGCTTCCTGTTACATTCATATAATACTAATTCTCTTCTGGATGTTGGATAGTGTTTAAATGCATTATAAAACACTGAAAAGTACTGCTGTACTTGACCTATTGGACTCCCTCTGATTGTTCAGTCAGCTAAGAATGTATAGTTTTAAAGACATGGTTATACCTTCTAATGCCTTAATAAAGTTCTATCTTGTGGCAAAAGAGCATGTTAAAGGAGTCAGCCTCATATTTCCTTTTTATTTTTTTTTTAAATCAAGCCCAACTCTTTCAAATATTAACCCGACCATTCCTATCTACAGGGATAGGCCCATTATTTCTAAGCAAGAGTCTAAAATTGGAAAATAATCAGAATATATTGCACTTTTTAAATATGTTAATGGAGGTATGATATGTGGCATTTTTTTTCATTGAACCATTTTATAGTTTCTACAGAGTAAAATGGAGCATAGCAAAATTGTTTAAAAAAAAAAAGACTTGAACCCATGTCCTTCAGTCTTCCTGTCCTGTCTTGTGACTTCTCGTTGATCACCGTCAAGCAAGGAAACCTACAGATGGTTTGTGGAGCAGAGTGATAGCCTCTCTCTTCCTCCCTTATCAACAGCTCCCAGTTCCTGTACCTACTGCTCCACTTGCTTCCCATCTGTCACTAGGAGGCCTGGGCTCCTTCCTTCAGAAGGGGCCAGCCAAAGAGCTGAGGCCAGACAGCCAAAGAGTAGGTCAGGTTACAGAGAAGCAGTGGCCAGAGGTCAGAAGACCTGAGTTCAAATCTGGTCCATCCTGTACTAGTTCGTGAAACTCACCTGACTTAGCGTGTCAGAGTCAAGGTTTACAAATGAAGAAGCTTGACGGGACAAAGAATTGACATGTGTGTGCTGCCTCTGCACTGTGTTCCAGTGAACTTCACAGAGCATTACCACCTCTTATTGGTCCTACCTGTTTATAAAGACTAGACCTGCTTCTTTAATGAAATATAAGTAGAAAAAGTCTCATTCTTAAATGACCAAAGAATCCAAATTATGTAATACTTAAAGATATATAATGCTAAATTGTTTTCAGGTAATGTATTAGCAATTCAAATTAAGTTGAAGAAAAGTTTGTTAGGTAAAATAATATTCTAAATTTGCCTATATACATATATAGTGTATGGTGTCAAAGGTTTTTTTAAAAATTTTTATACTAGTCTACCCTCTAACTTAGGTCTAACATTCCCTTTAAAATACAATATAGTGTACAAGCATTCTATCCCAGGTCATTTGCAGTTAAAATAAATTCCAAGTTGATGGGGTCTAAACAGTGAACATCTGACAGAAGCCCCTAACATACACACCTCGTGACGTGCCAGTTGGTTGGTCACAGAAACAGAATAGTACTAATTGGGTAGTGCAGTCTTGGCCAGGAGCCCAAGCAGATTTCCCAGAACAATGAAGAAAGGGTTGCTCTTTTTTAAAGAGCTGGGGTCTGGGCCATGACCTTCACTCTACGTACAATTTGAAGAATTGGAACAAGACATGATAAAAGGCGCCGAGATTAAGAAGATACCAGAATGAATAATGCAGTTTTCTGCATAGTGGCTACATAAGAGGGCTCAACAACCCCAAGAAAAATGCAGACAGGAACTCTAGGGAGGGGTTTCAGTCAAGGTACTCATGGAAACTGTATTTTGTTTAAGCACAAATACAGCAAGGGAGGCTGGGTTTGAGGATGAAATCAGAAAATCATCCTTTGATGGACAGAGTTGCCACAATGAAAGGAAGACATAACAAGAAATCTCAGCCTGCATTAGTCTATAGTGAAGAGGTCAAAGGCAACATCTCTGCTTTGGGCAGAAAAATCCCAACCTAAACCAGAATTCACCTATCTTTCTCCAAGTCCCAGTCAACATTGCAATGGATAAGACCAGGATATGTTTATTAGTGTGTCCCATAGTAGGCATGGTTAAGACAAGGTGTGACTAGACTATGGCCCTTCTTGGATCCAAGGTGGGAGTGGAGTTATTGAGACAGTCTCAACTCTGTGCCCAGGCTGCCCTGGAAGGAGAGATTATCCTGCCTCAGCCCTTAGCCCTCTGGGTGCTGGAATTACAAATGTGTACCACCCACCGTACCTAGCTTTGGATCCCTTCTTTAATAAAACTTTTGCATTTGTGAAAATAAAGCATCTCGCAGGTCGTTAGGCTAGGTAAACGGCTCATTGCAGAACAAACCGAGATCAATTACAGTCGTATTCTGTCAACGCAGAATGTGCCCTCTCCCTGTCCTCTAATTAAATGCCACTTGCTAGGTATTTATGGAGCATACGCCATATGGCTACTGTGAGCACTGTATGAATTTCATACAGTACTCACTGCCCATAAGAGACTTAAAAATCTTTTTTAGAACATAAATTCAGCAATGATATTCCAAACAGTCCATGAGCAGACTGGCCCCAGCATTAGCCAATGGGCAAAAAAAAAAAAAAAAAAAAACCCAATCTCATCGAAACAGATGCACTGCGAGGATCCATGCTGTGAATACAAGATCTGCTCACACTGGACTTTCAAAGCATGAAAAAAAGAGTTGGAAAAATGTACAATTCAAGTAGGCCCTGGGTCACAATGAGAGAATGTTATGGAGGTGCCCAACCACCGAGATCTGTCCAGTGATGCCTTGAGGTTTTCCAGGGTCTCTTACTTCTCTCAGTGACTCCTTGTCTGTGTTCTTTTTTGTCATGTCCTTGTCTCTGTCTGTATCCATCCTCTCATCGAGCTCAAGAAGATTGCCCGGTAGTCTGTGTCTACTTACAGTCTAGTAAACTACCAACTCTTTCTACCAATCTCACCTTTAAGATAAACCTTTTCCCGTTTCTCTTTTATGTATTTATATGAGTGCACACAACTGCGCACATACACGTGGAAGCCAGAGGTCTGTATCACGTATCTTCCTTTGCAGCTCTCCATTTGACTTCTTGAGACAGAGTCTCTTCCCTGAGCCCAGAGCAGGTTAGACTGACTGGTCACTGGCCCCAGCACTGCCACAAACAGCTTTTTACATGGATGCTGGGAATCCAAATTCAGTTTTTCATGCTTATACACCAGGGGTTTAACTGAGCCATCACCCTAGTTCCAGTATAATTTTTATTTTTGATTTACATTTATTTTTATATAATTCCCTTTCTAAGCAGTTACCAAAAGACTGAAAATAACATTTTCACTTTCCTTGTCAGGAAGATTAATTTTCAATTGCTTCTCTATCTGTGATAGATAGATGATAGATAGATGACAGATACATAGATAGGTGATAGATACATAGATAGGAAGATAGATAGATAGATAGATAGATAGATAGATAGATAGATAGATAGATAGATTATTTTATCTCTTAATGTAGACACTAGCTCCTCGGCCTCAAAGTACATATATTCATTTTTAATTTTATAGTACCTAAGAACTAGTCCATAATTGAAATTTAACTCTCTGGCTAAATTAGTAGGTAAGGACAACAAGAGATTCCATAGACCCAAACTCTGCAGAGAGGGATGTTTAAAACTCCCTCAAGCTTTAGAGTAAGCCAGCAGAAGCACGGTTTCCACATAACATGTGAGAAAGGCCTTTGCCTCATTTTATTTCAGGCAAACACACCAGTTCTCTTGCACAGCCTACTCCTGGCTGCATTTCTTTTTTTTTTTTTTTTCAGGTGTGTTGAAAATACTTTATAGTCAATTCTCTGGAATCCTAGTCATCTAGTACAGGAAAACGCAACAGGGTGGAACATTTCAGTACTTTTAAACAACGAAACAAAATACTGACTAGAAGATGGCAAAATAATTTTACAAATATAAATTCAGGCTTCTCATATTTCCTATCAAGCAGCTAAACAATAAAAATACTAAAGATGCCGGTATATCTCAATGCAAGATTCAAAAGTCCAATAGTCACCTCTATTAAAGATATTTAACAAAACTATCTAATTTAGCAGTAAGAGCAACAGGCATGAAAGCCCACTTCACTCATGTATGGTGTCTCCTGGCTGCATTTCTTAACTAAGAGAAAAGTTAGCAGGGTTCAGTAAACAAAATATCTGGCAGAGGTGACAAGCCAGTATAACTCACATGTTCCTTGGCCCACTGTCTCTTAGTGAAGTTGTCTGGTATCTGCAGTTTACCTGTGTTGAACCCCCTTTTGACTACATTCTGATGTAGAAATAAAGGCTTGACTCCGAGGTGTCCATAAAATCATTCTACAGGAAGATAAATCCCAATTTCAACACGGCAGGAGGAGGAAGCCCATTAGCCCTGGCTGCTGGGTGGACCTCTTGGTTAACACAGCCTTCACAGGCTGTCAGCATGGCCGGGCAGGAAGGTCACAGGCAGCCTGAATGGACCCAGCAGAGACAAGCAGTCTCTGCTTGATGCTGCCTGCTGCCTGCAGAGGAATCCTTCATCCAGGGCCCTGTGTGAATGAATGGTCTCTAAGCGCACAAAGTGGTTTTTGAAATCTGACTAAGAGCTCAGCTATCATCTACAAAATTGTGGTTTGTGGAGTAGAAATTATGAAGGGATCCAGTTTTTCACTCTGCTTTATTGGCAAGCATCTTTAGAGAGATTGACTCTTCCATAATAAACCGTCATGGGACACAATTGTTTTGGAATATGGTCTCCGTGTTTGATTGCAGGGTCTGCAGGCTTCAGACAGTAGGAATGCAGTGCTTAAGCTTCTTCACTTATTGCCTGCTGGTGCACAAATACAGGATTTGGCAATTTAGCCTAAAGCCGTAGTCTCTCCCACTCTGGGAGGTATGAAGAACAAGTAACTTTCTACAGACGCCAAGGCAAGAGGAGGCCCCCTAAAGCTGAAATCAGAGCCAAGGTGTGGGCCTGCCGCATGCATAATCCACTCACAAAACAGTCTGGTGGACCCCTTACCAGAGCTGAACCCTGGACTCCCCACCACTGAAATAAAATAATAAAAAAAAGAAGGTCAAATCCTCATAAATGCTGAAAAGGAGCAGCTGGTGGCCAGAAAACCCTCTATAATAATAGGACCAGTCATAAAACCAAAGCCGAGTACACAAAGATTTATCTGTAAGGAGAGAATTGATGTCAAGAAGGATGCACAGCCACATTTGTCTGCAACGGAACCAGAGGGAGTCGAGAAATTCAAAACCCAGAAGCCATCCAGAGACCCATCAGATAATCGCCCACAATATCTTTCAAACACCAGTGATAATCATGTGATGGCAGGATTCACTGTCCCAAATTCATCCCCAAGTAGGACAATGCCCATGTAACAGCCATCGTTGGGACTGTGATATTTGTTAAGGAACAGCTGTGCTAAAACTCTGCCTGACCACTGAGGCTTCACTAAATCCTATTGGACAGAAATTTGCTATTGGCTGCCTGCTGCAGAGATTCACTACATATCTATCTGTTAAGGCTGAGGGGCCAAATTTATAGAATACTGATCAGCCGTGTTTGCATGCAATCTAACTATTAACTAATAGATGTTAGTTAGGGTTCCAATACTGGGATAGGATGCGTCCAGAAGCTAGGCTTACTTGTAATCTCTAACAGTATTAGACTATTTCAAGAGAAATCCTTGAATTTGGCTTATTTTCTGCCCTTGGGTATGTGCAACCTGCCCAGGGAAGCTAAGAATTGGATAATGAGCAGCATTACCCAATAAGGGGCCTAGTTCCAGGCCTGGAAGAAGGGCAGCTATTTGAGACCCAGGTTATAGTCCATCACTGAGGCAAGGCAAGGCAAGAACCCCAGATAGCTAGTCACATCCACAGTCGAACAGAGAGACAGGAAAGCATGGATGCTCTGTGCTCAGCTCCCTCCACACTTACACAGGCCGGGACCCAGCCCACAAAATGGGGCAGCATGCATTCAGAGTGGGCCTTTCTACCTCAACTAAAAAGTCCTTTACAGACATGCCCACAGTCCAACCTGGAGTAGACAATACCTAAGACTCCATTGGTACTCCTACGTTGTGTCAAGTCGAAAATATAAAACTGCCACAATGACACAATTTTAAAAAGCAGATTCTAATCCCTAGCCCTGGTCCACCAGACCCACTTGTTTTGAATAGCCATATGGGGCAGGGCTTTGAATGCCCCCCTCCAAAATCGCAGCTGAAATTTAATTACCAATGTTACAGTATGAGGAAGGCAGGGCCTTCAAGAGATGGTTACCTTGTGGTGGCTCCATCCTTAGGAATGGAGTAACAACAGTATCATGGGGCTAGGTTAGTTATCACAAGACTAGATGCTTCTAAAGTAGGACTGCCTTTTTTTTTTTTTTTTTTACATGCCCAGGCTCCTATGATGACGCCCTCCACTGAGCTAGAAGTCCCTTGCCAGATAAAGTGTGGGTTTCATAGCTTCCAGAACTGTAAGAAATACTGTTTTTTTTTTTATTATTATTATGAGTGGCTCAGCTCCTAGAATTTAGTGACAACTGAAAGTAGCAAGACATTTAGGTATCTGGAAAGCTGCCCCGGCCCCCCACCCCCACATACCCAATTCTACTCTTACTTTCCCATGTGCTTATATAAAGATCAAATAAATTGACATTACACAAAATCATGTTGAATATTGAAATCTTACATAAATCTGTACGAAAACATTTGCCCAAAACATTTATGGGAAGCTTTTGGAACCGGGTATGGGGTGAATGCCTGGAATTCCAGCGCTCAGGAGGGTGAAGGAGGAGGGTCACATATTCTACTAAGCTTGGGCCACATAACCTAATCCTGCCAGAAAAGAAGGAAAAGTATATGAATCAGTCACTGAACAAAGTAAACTAAAGCCTTAGATGTGGGGCTATAGCTCATTGTAGAGGGCTTCCCCAAGTGTGCCTAAGGCCTGCAGGAGTTTAAGCTCCAAAATTACATGTAGAAGTAAGTAACGGAATAAACAAACAAGCTTCAAATTTTCCAAGATTTAAAATGCCATAAAATCAGGTGTTCTGTTTGGACTTAAAGACAAGCTTTGGCACAAAGACATGACCATGAAGATAGAACAAACAGAGGAAACGAAGATGGAGAAAAACGCATATATGGTGTCTTTGTTAGAGTGTGCTTGCTGTGAAGGGACACTGTGACCAAGGTAACTATTATACAAGAAAACATTTAACTGGGACTGGCTAACAGTTTCAGAGGTTCAGTCCATTATCATCAAGGTAGGAATCATGGCAGCATGCAGGCAGACGTATTTCTGGAGAAGGAGCAGAGAGTTCTACCTCTTGATCCAAAGGCGTTCAGGAGGAGACTGTCTTCTGAAGGCATCCAGAAGGAAGATCTCTTCACAATGGGCAGAAGTTGAGCATAAGACACCTCAAAGCCCATCCCCCAGTGACACACTTCCTCCAACAAGGCCAGGCTTTCTAATAGTGCCAATCCTTATTGGTCAAGTATTCAAACGCATGAGCCTATGGGAGCCATATCTATTCAAACCATGAAATATGGTGTCCCATTTAGTCTGGTCTACGTGACAAAGCCTAGGGTCACCTTAGAGAAAAGCCTTGATTGAGAGAGTCCCTGGATCAAGTTGACTTGTGGCTATGTATGTGGGCTGTGGTCTTCTTTATTAATGTGGGAAGGCCCTCCCACTGTGAGCAGCACCATTCTCTAGGCAGGGGATCCTGAACTGTATGAGAACTAGCTAAGCATCAGCCTATGAGGTCAGCAAGCGGTGCTCTCCCGTGGTTTCTGCTTCAGATGCCTTCCCTGATTCCTTAAATGATGGACTGTGACCTGTGTGAGCCATGTAAACTCTCCTCCCCCCAGTTGCTGTGCTCAGGGCAGTTATTATGGCAGCAGAAAGGAAACTGAAACGTGTAAAGCTTGTTTAAAACCTGGAAAGCAGTCTCACTTGCCTAGAGCTTGAGAGAAATAGCATTTAAGTAAACTGTTGGTTTTGATGGTCATAGGTTTTTTTTTTTAATTTTCTCATTACATTTATTTATTTCATCTGTGAACATATATTTCTCTGTGTCTGTGTGCTTGTTTCTTTTTGTCTGTGTCTATCTCTTTGTCTCTGTCTCCTCCTTCTCTTCCTCTCTCTGTCTCCTCCTTCTCTTCCTCTCTGTCTCTCTATCTCTGTGTCTCTCTGTCTCTGTCTGTCTCTGTCTCTCTGTCTCTCTGTCTCTCTCTCTCTGTGTACATGTATATATATGCATGCTTACATGAGTATGCCACTGAAGGTCAGAGGACAGCTTCCAGGATTTCTTTTTCTCCTGCTACCACATGAGTCCCAGGGATCAAACTCAAGTTGTGCTTGGCAGAAAGCACCATCCTCTGTTGAGCCCTTTCACTGGCCCCACATTTTTTTCTTATGTGGCAAACCTTTCCATCCTTTTATTTCAAATGTTAATGATAGCAATATAATATCAGCAATATGTCTGCCACATGACATGTAGATGGGTAAATATTTATAGCTCAGCCTACATACTAGCATTGTTACACAGTAGTCTCTGCCACAGAGCATGTTAATATCAACCTTAAAAGTTCAGAATACTTTTCAAATATTTTTTCTATTCTTGGCTATAATGGCTGATTTTTAATGTTAATGTTTCCATTGTCTTAATATGCTTGCTTGTCTCATTTATATTCTGAGATTAATGATACTTCCAACACATTTGATTTATCATTTAGAGAAAGCACTTGCTCAGAAAGCCAGTGCTGGATATTAGATGGTGATTGCCTGCGATGAATTTCTTCTCAACATCTGCAAAGATGATTTGGCTTTCTTCTCCCACTTAACTCTAAATGAGAGTTCTTAAGGAGACTTCAATAGAATTCATATTGGTTTTCAAAATATCTTTTCAAAAGTTAGGGTGTTTAAAACAAGTCACATTTCCAATGCCTATTTTCCTTAGCTATCAAAGATGAATACATACAATCTCTCCCAAATTCTAGCTGATACTGCACAATTAAAATACTTAGCTGTCCTTTGTTTCAAATGGGAAGTACCCCACAGCTCATTTGTGAATACCTGACTCCAGCCTGTGACAATGTCTTGAGAGGTTTAGGAACCTACAGGAGGTGGGACTTAGCTGAAGAGGCTGGCCTCTTGGAGCCCAGCACTGAAAATTATACCCACATCTAGTTCTGACATGTGTTCTCTGATCCCTCATCTATGACAGGGAAGAGCCACAGGTCCAAGCTCCACCCTTGTAAGTCCCTAGCCATGCCTTCTCTCTGTGGTGGACAGTAGCCTTTTAAGTAATCCATGTATCGTGGAGCATGGTGGCGGTCAGAAAACAACTTTCAGGAGTTGGTTCTCTCCTTATACCGTATGGGTTCCACAGATCCCTCTCCTCCTCTCC
>NW_021604588.1:19400904-19410674 GCF_004785775.1 Grammomys surdaster
ATATACATGTTCAGGATGTGTCTTCCCATAACCACACTCTCCCCTCCCACCCCTCCCCTCCCCTCCCCTCCTCTCCTCTCCTCTCACCAGACATGGAGGCAAGAACCTTTCCCTACTGAGTCATCTTCCAGTCCTTAAAAGTCATTTTTAAATGAACATTTTGGTTTGTTAAACCTTCCCTTGACTGGAATTAAGTTACATAACCAATGCTATGTAACAGCTCTAGCTATATTTTAAGTGTAGTTACTGCAACTCATTCCTAAGAGTTGGTTAGGTCCTCACAACACCACGATTATTCAAAAGAAGATATTCTTAAGTCAGAATGACATTTCAAAAGGAAATGTGGTATAAACAAAAACTTGTTATCTCATTTTGCCTTTAGAAGAGGCACAATTTTGACCTGAAAGCTTTTATGATCCCTCTCATGTTATTCGAAGCTGGCAAGATATTATTTAAAGTTCCTGATTGTCACACTGCACCAATCACTCTAGAGGAAACATAGAACAGGGAGAAAATGTAAAACATGTAAGTTTTGCACTGTTTCAATTTCTTTTGTCAACTTGGCCGGGTTTGGAATTATCTTTGGAGGGAGTCTCAGTTGGAGACTGAGCAGATCAAGTGGATCTGTGGGTGTGGGTGTGTCTGTATGGAATTCTCATGATTGTGTTAAATGAAGTGGGAAGGCCTGCCTACTGTAGGTGGCACCATTCCCTGAGGGTGACTCTCGACTATATAAGAGAAAAGAAAACAAGCCCAGCACTAGTGTTCATTGCTCTTTTCTGACTATGGCTATAATGTGACCAGCTGCTTCAAGCTCTTGCTGCCTGAACTTACCACAGATGACATCACCCAATGGCAAGAGCATGAACAGGAGGGGCTATGGAGTTTGTGACCCCTCAGAAAAGACTACAGATTCAACTCAATCATAGTTAAAAGAGTTATTGATTAGCCGCTAGCAAGAAGAACAGTCTCTACACCAGATTTGAGATTGCCATAACGGAGGTTTATGGGGAAGGACTTTCAAAGGGGAAAACCACAGGAAGACCTTCCATATCTATGTTAAGCAAGTAAAAACTGTTCTGTTCTGCCAAGTTAAGTGATTAAGACAACTCAAAGCAGTCTTTGGGTATCTATGTGCAAGTTATGGTAGTCAAAAAAGGGGAGTTAGTCATATACTAAGTAGATAGTCACAGCTATACACTTGGGTAGGGGTCACTGGGTCAGGGTTACTAGGAGTTTATATACCAGGGACTGGGGTCAGAGACAAATGCTTAGTGGGTACCAAGATGGATGTCTAGCATAAAAATGGAGCTCCTTTAGCTATAACAGAGGTAAGTAATTATGGGGCCAAAGAGATTCCTTTGTCAGAGTGAAACCCAGTGGGCCAGAATTGGGCTTTCCTGAAAACAGTCCAATGAGGTGTCAACAACTCCCTATCAGATGCAGAAGGTCTTTCTGAGGACCCAGCTGACTCAAGGACCTTCCTCCAGATACATCTTCTTTTCTACAGTCCAAATACTGCCACCCCTGCAGAACAAATGTCAACCAGTTGGACACCTGGGGAAGAAACCATCACATAGTTAAAATAACTAATTAAATTTGACACAAACCATAAGCCAGAGGATGGAAAAAGCCATCTACCTTCCTATGAAAGACCAATGTGGCTGGATCTTAAAGAATGAATGGTGTGGTGGCTTAGAGGTGATGTTTTGGGGATGTTGGCAAGGAGTAAACTGGTGGTGGTTAATTTTCATCATCAACGCCACCAGATTAGAGTAACCTGGGAGTCAGTTTTGGAACTGGGGGAAGAAAAGTCTACCCTAAATGTGGGTAGTTTCATCCCATATGCTGACACCACAGACTGAATAAAAGAGGTGAGGGGATGAAATCCTATTTGGTGTTGGTATTCTTTCTATTTTCTGATCTGCCCAGATGTAGACAGGCAGCCTCTCACACTCCTGCCACCATGGCAAAGAACTATTCCTGCCAATGTATCTATCCATGAGCCAAGCCAAAGCTAACCATACCCCCTCCAAATTGCATGTTTTCCTAGGTACTAGGATCAGTAAGGAGAAAAGTAAGTGACCTTAGGTAGCAGAGCTGTGATCTCAAGCATGATATCACACCCATAACAGACAGAGCACAGAAAGCAGACTGAGTACTGGTGACCTAACCTGGGAGCATCCTTCCTTCAGTTGTCATCTCTTTTGCTGGCAGTATTTTATTCCAACAATGTATTCCTTTTGACCATGTTGTCATAGAGAAAAGTCTCCAAAATATCCAGAAATCACCCACAAAGAACAAAAAGTTCCCTCTGGCATGTCATAGTTTATGTGTGTGTGTGTGTGTACATGTATATATATATGTATATGTATATGTATATGTATATGATGTATATATAAATACACACACACACACACACACACACACACACACATATATATATATATATATTCACAGAGAAAGAGACATTTTCCAAGGATCTTGTCTGTTGGTCTAACTATGTCATCTATCATCATTGATTATCTATCTATCATCTGTCATGTACCAGTCTATCTTCATTATCCTCATCCAGGTATCCCCATCAGTCATCACCTATCATTTAACTACCTACATGCCTATCTGTTATCTCTACTATCATCTATATCCATCCCTATCTATCTACCACCTATGTATCATCTATTATCTAGCATCTCTATCATGATCTATATATCAATCATCTGTCACCACTACTAACCTGCCTGCTATCTGTCATCTCTGATATCTATTTATCTGCTGTGTGATATTCTAATTATTGGTACACATTCTCCCCAACACACAAATCACCATACTTTCAATATACCCTTTAAGCTGCTTTTTTTTTCTGCTTAAGAATATGAAGAATATTTTCTTGTACTCCTACAGTACCATTTTTCACTGAAGCATATGAAGAATATTTCAAATCTACAGTACCATTTTTAGGAGCCTTCCCCCAATCATTCTGTTCCATAAAAGAATGAAAACATGCTAACCAGCTGTAAGCAACTAGGTATGTGATTGTTTGGTTTGGTCATGACTAAACTTGGCAAGGGGGACAGCACTTAAAATACAAAGAGTGTCCTGTGCAGGCATCTGTGAATGCTTCCTAACGGCTTTGCTACTCCTTTTTTTCATCATCTTTGAGTAAATAAATTGTATTAGTCAACTAAACACTTGTATAAAGAAGCTTCAATTTTATCATCTCCTGTGCCCTACCTCTGGCAAAACAGGGATTCTGATATACCTTTGTGTGTGATCCAGGTCTTCAGGACTTCTAGAGAATAGAGTCATCAGATCTTATGTCACTCTACTGTGAGCCAGGACAAGGATGTTGTATGACTCCAGAGTCAGTTTTCCATGTTACAGTAGACTTGAATGAAATGATAATTATTGATCCAACAACCTGAAATGGTTTTTCCTAAGTCTGTAGGGAAATACTGTACAAATGTGTATTCAGGGACTCTTAAATAATACTTATTAATGACTTGGCAGGCCATAACTGCTTGAAAGGAGCCATTAAAGATAAAATGTAATTCCTTTTCAGTTCTTTCATCTGTGATCCTCCTGTTAGAGATTGTCACACGTGTGAGGAATCAAGCAGCTCACAGCTGCAAAGGATGCTGAGATAATATCTCCATCAGTTTGCAAATTGGACTTTTCTTCTGAAATTCACCAATTCCCTCACCTTCCTTCTTTTAACATATTTAAGCCATTCTCTTGTGCTGGGGAGATAGGTCAGTAGTTAGAAGCAGTTGCTTGTATATTCAACACATTAGTAACATTTTTTTGCTAAATAATTAACAAAAGTAGCTGTCTTAACTTTTTGTGTCAAAGCAATTGCAAAAGTAGTGGTGCTAGCAATTAATGAAATTAAAGTTCTTATACCAGCAATAATCAAGCCCACTACCCTCTTGCTTCTGCTTAAAACCTGACTAATCTCTTCCAGTACTTGCATGCTATTTTTAGAATACCAAGATTTTGTGATACTCAGGGCAATAAAACAAAAAAGCTGGTTAATAGACCTCCGTAACTGACAGGGCTGGATTTCAAAACATTAATACAATTAGAAGGTGTACAATCAATGCAACTTACTAATGTGTTGAATATACAAGAGGATTTAGATAGGCATTTGGAAGAACAGATTGATGCTATTTATCCTATTCAAATTATTAGAAGGAGGTTCAGAATTGAAGAGTAAGCAGCCATCTCCAGTGTCATGCCAAATACCATTGGATTCATGTGAGTTCTACAGTTTACAGTGGTAGTCATTATAATTAGGAAAAAGTATAAAGACACTTGCAGTGTATTTGGCATAATTCTAACACTTCCTGGATGTTTTAACTTTACATAGTGAGCTCATGAATTTCAAGAATATTGCTCTGCTCAGCATTGATTCATTAGATACTGCTGATAAAATTACCCATGGCTTGAGGTCAGTATTTCTATTTTGGTCAAGCTTCAAGAATGGCATATATAGCTTGATCATGCTATCCTTTTTTATCCTGGGGATATTTTTATTCCAGCCCATCATGTTAAAGCTTGTCTTTAACAATGTCAACATATTGGCAGCCAAAGTACATGGTTTGAACCTGAAAATGGACACCCAGACAGAGTTATTAAATTAACAGGTTAGCAAGCCAAGGAGAGATAAGATTCTGCACAGAGCCTTACCAACCTAAGACAGAAATGCATTGCTTTTGATAGTGCATATTCCATGATGGGTAAGGAAGGCATTATTGTCAGAGTGACCTAAGATAGGCTCAGTCTCGTTAATGAAAAAAAAAAGGGAGAGAAGTGGAGAGCCTTTGGGGCTGCTCGGCAAGAATCTGACATGGGCCAAGGACAAGGAAATGGGCTGCTTGGCAGGAATATGACATTAGCCAAGGACAAGGAAGTAGGCTTCAGGCAGGAATCTGACATTAGGCTAGAACAAAGAAGTAATTTCAGGCAGGAATCTAAATATATGGCTAAAACAAAGAAATAATTTGGGGCAAGAATCTAAATCTTAGGCTAGAACAAGAAAGTAGGCTTCAGACAGGAAAATGACTTTGGGCTAGGATGGGGAAGTAGGCTGAGATATTTTGGTCATCCTGTTAAGCACTTAGAAACAGTGATCATGAGAGTTTTCACAGATTTTTGTTTATTGTCTTTTTGTTTATTGTCTATTTGTGTTTATTGTCTTGTTTCTTGACTATTCGCATCTGTTGTATTGCTAGTCCCTCAACCTAGAACTGACCTTAATACTTGCATGTAATTAAAATGGTATAAAATCAAAAAGGAGGAGGGATGGGATAGAAATGTTCTAGGGAGGGGAAATGGGATGACATCTGAAAAATAAATAAATAAAATATCCAATTTTTTAAAAAAAGAAGCAGTTGCTGTTCTTATAGAGGACCCAGGTCCAGTTCCTAGCACCCATACAATGGCTGTAACGCCAGTTCCCTGGGATCTGATGATCTGATGCTCTCTTCTGGCCTCCAGAGACTTCTGCATGTAAGTGGTGCACATATATTCAGACAGGCACACACATACACACACACACACACACACACACACACACATTATAAAATAATAATTTTTAATTCATTCTCTTAAATGTGTTAAAATTCCATGATTGCTTCACTTTGATCCAAGTTTTCAAATTTGTTTCTATATATTTTAAACCACAGTAGGTCTACAGAGTGAATTCCATGACAGCTAGGGCTATACAGAGAAACCCTGTCTCAAAAAAAAAAAAAAACCAAAAAACCAAAAACCAAAAAACAAAAACCAACAACAACAACAAAAACAAAAAAAACACAATAAAAGTTTGGGATATTTAATAGTACCTGTAAAGGTTGTAATAAATTCTGATGAACACATTTCTGAAATTTTATGTGTCGTGAAATATTTTCATAGTGATTATCAACCACCACCCAACTAGGAAAAATGCGAAGCTTGGGTCCTCATCACAAAGCCTTCTCTGTCATGTTTGGTTTTCATATTTTAACCTGTCTGTTCCCCCCACCCCTATTGTATTCAGGGAAGCATACCAAACTTACACACTAGCAAAGTCAAGTGTGACTTTTCCTTTCATAAGCTGGTTCTGCCAAGACACCGAAAGCAGTGAGATGACACTGTTAATCCCCTGAAGGACTCACCCTGAGTTATCTTCTTTGTTTTGAAACCTAACCTGGACTTCTAAGGCCTACCAGGTGTTGCAAGAAGAGCACAAAAAGGTTTAAATTGTCTCCTTCCAATGTGTTGTGGCACTGCAGCCTGAAGCCAGAACTAGATTTTTCTTCCTTCTTCTTTTTTTTTTTTCAAATGGCAACCTACGTCCCATGAATGAAGGAAGCAGACTGCCTCTTTGCTGAACACTCAGACAAGGTGCTGATATAACAACAGTGGACAAGCAGCTGGGAGCTGGGCTGTCAGCCTGTCACACACTGACAAATCTGTTGTTCATATTCAGGCAGGATGCGTGTGTCCACTTGCCACCAGCATCATCCATCTAACACAGGAGGGGGGATGCGGGCAGCCTGCACCCTGCTGCCTACGGACCAGACACGCTTATTACAAGCCTTTGGAAAGCTTGCAACTAAACAACTCATTTGCTTTGTGATGATGGACCAGGCAAATGAGACAAGTAAGATAGCCTACTCAATTTTTGTTTGTCTCCCTTCAAAGTTCCAAGATAGCCTGTATTACCATTTCGTGTCACATACATAAAAAACAACTCTAAAGAGGTCCAAACGGCTCTTCTGAAAATCTAGACAGGCAAAAAGAGAGAGTGCGAATGTAAAAACTATTCAATTAAAGTATTGTTATTTGAGGGGAAACAAACTTTGGACACAATGTGTAGGGCACACCTCCCCAGCCACCCCCCCCCTTTTTTTATTTTTCAGGCAGGCTGACTTTTAAAATGATCTCTGGCAAATTTCCCGCAGAGCTATCGTATCTGTAACATTCTTGACTCCATGACTCTCTGCAGATCCACTCTAGACTGATCGCAACGCCTGCCTGAGATTGAATTCACAGTTCCCCAATCAAGACATACCTATATTCACATGGCTCTTTGTAAATCAGTAAAAAAATACTTTCTTGTATGCATTTGGGAAGAATTGAGAGGTGATGTAGAGATACTCTGAGTTCCTGGCACAGAGCGGCTCATTGTTGAGCTACCTAGGTAAACCTGAGTTTACCTAGACTGTTGAGAAGCAAACTATGCATCTGTCCCAACAGTTTCTCCCCACACACTGCCCACTGCCCACTGCACACAGCCCACAACATATTGTCAACTGTCTCTGCCCACTGTACACTGCCCACCTCACACTGTACACTACCACTGCACACAGTCCACTGGATGTTGCACACTGCACATTGCCCACAACACACTGTCACTGTACTCTGCTCATAACACACTGCTACAGAACACTGCCCATGGCTCACAGCACACTGCCCACAGCACACTGCCCACTGCACACTATTGATTGTGTCTTCTCATTATACTCCACACTTCAGAAAAGGGCAGAAACTGTCAGAATTATGGCTTCTCTGTGGTGTGTTTAAACACAATTTTGGGTTTCTCATTTGTATTTGTAGGTATTTTTTCCAAGTCGCTTTCTATTGGTTTTCTTCAGCCTATCTGAGGAAACAATCTGAGGAGTATTTTAGGTAAGCTGCTCAACAAAGTCCACAAGAAATAAGCATCCATGCAAAGAGCAAGACAAACACTTTTGGTTTTAAAAACAAGGATAGCCTTTTGAAGAATCATGTTAGCATTTAGAATTAAGAAATTTTCATATTCTTATGAAAACTGCAATAAACATGTCACTACAGCTTATCATTCAGTTTTTAAGTCCACTTATGTTAAAACAGTAGCAGTGGCAGTGCTTGGCCTTACGGAGACCTATGTGGATGTCTTTCTATGTTGTCATTCACATTAATGGGAAGAAATCTATTTTTGGAAAGTGTAGGGTAGTAACAGGAGGAAAAGTGGAGCAAGCGAAAAATTCTTAAAGAATAATTTTCTCTTTTGTTCATGGCCTGTGGCATGTTATTTTTGTTTGTTTGTTTGTTTGTTTTTTGTTTTCATGGATGGGTGAGGGGTGTCTTGAGACAGTCTCATCCTATAGGCCAGGCTGGCTTAAAAATCTGTAGCCCTCAATAGCTTTGAACTTGTAGTGATCCTCCTGCATCAGCCTGTGAATACTGGGATTATACTTTGCTCAATGTGTGCTCTTTCTAGGAGTACAAAGAAGGAATATCAGCAGGACAAATTACATATAAGAACACACTGTCTACATACACTACAGACACACTCACACATGTGACAAAAAGGTTTGTATGGAGTATTACTCAGTGTATAAGAAATTCATCCTGGTTGCAGTTCATTTTCCACAGTAGTACAATGTGAATGTATTCTTACCTAGAAAAAAGCATTTTTACTTCATTTTGTTGGGTTTTGCCAAGAGGCCTTATGATGCGACCTGGGCTAGCCTCAGACTCTCCACTGTAGATTGCTTTAGATTCTTAGGAGTGTAGGAAATCCTCAATTCACCTTAGTTATGATATTGCATAGCTTTAAGCAAGTACTTCACACTGTTACAACATGTCTCATCTTTTTATGGCTATGAATGAGAAGAAAAAATGAAAACACTATTTACTCGGTCGTGAGAAAAAGAAATTAGAAGAGTTGATAAGTATTTTAAAAAGAATTTACCATGATAGAAAATAAGTCATAAATATTCAGGAGAGCCAAGTAATTCTGATCAACACCCACAATTATCTCGATTAACTCTCCAGTTTTACTATTGTGCTTATTATCAATATAATAATGAGGTAAATTCTTATAAAATTCCTTTGTGCCCTTTATTCTGCCCTAAAACCCTGGTGATTTTTGATTGACAGAAAGATTACCTAATAAACCTCCAGTACAAACTAATTAATCATTTTGAATACAACACTAAATTGGCAGGCATAAAAAGCAAATGAGATGGGTGTTGAGGCACGTTTTCAAATGACCTTAGTTGAAAGCCAAGTAGAGACTGATTTCATCTTGAGTCCCAGGTTCATGCTTCTCTCCTCTTTGCTCCCACACCTGCCTGCCACTCCCCAATAAGCACTTGGCTCTGTCTGGGACCAGACAATGAAGCAACAAGTCCCTGAATCACTCTGGTGAATGTCTGGAATGGAATGCCCACTACACCTGGCTTGGCCTCTATTGCCCTCGTAGCCTACAGCTTCCTAACAGAGTTTAGTGTAGTGAGCACCATGATCAGTGAGCTCCTTCTAGGAACGTTTACTTCAATACTATACCCCTGACAGGGCCCTTCAGTGCTGTCATATCGGTGACTCAGAGTTACAACAAAACCTGGCAGTTTTGATCATCCGGTTGGACTTTAAATGCTTTTTTCCTTTGGGTTCTTTTACTAAAGTTAAACATTCAAAGGGAGCCAACAAGGTGTCTCTGTGGGTAAACCCACTTGCTGCCGAGCCTGAGGCATCTGAATTCAATCCCTGGGACCCACATGCTAAAGGAAAAAACTGACTCTGCAGGTTAACCTCTGACCTCTACATGTCTACACACGTACCCACCACTCATTCATTCATAAATAAAATACTAAAGCACAGAGAGGTACTACTGTTTCAACCCGTACAGGGGTTACTTTTTTCATGGCTGTCATAAAATACCTGGCAAAACACTTTAAGATAGGAAGGAAGGAAGGAAGGAAGGAAGGAAGGAAGGAAGGAAGGAAGGAAGGAAGGAA
>NW_021604588.1:19410684-19422970 GCF_004785775.1 Grammomys surdaster
GAAGGAAGGAAGGAAGGAAGGAAGGAAGGAAGGAAGGAAGGAAGGAATTATCCAGCTCACAGGCTAGAGCCCAACAAAGACAGGAAGTACTGGTGGGTGGAGCATGAACTAGGTGGTTGGTCACAATGGGCCCACAGACGGGAAGCACAGAGACAAATGCTGGTCCTCAGCTTGCTTTCTGCTTTTTGTGCAGTCCAGGATCCCAGCCCATGAAATGGTGTCACCTGCTGTTAGACTGGATATTCGCCTCTCAGCCGAACCTCTCTCACAACACCCTCACAGACATTCCCAGAGGCGTGTTTACACACTGACTAGAAACCCACTGTAGTTCAACCTGAAGATTAACTAGACCTTAGCAAGCTGGAGATCTTAATAGCGCATGCGTTTTTGCTCATTGCTCTAAAAAGAAAGAGAATTAGCTCATCATCAGGCTTGATCATGAACACACAAAGTGAAAACTGCCCACCCCCTTATCCACCACCTCCGCAGGGCTCACGCCAGCTGCTGTGCTCTGTGGGTTTTGTGATCAAAGTGCCTTGGGGGAGATGCATGGCCCTGCAAGTATAGGAGCAGATTTCAGAGCTTCCTTATGGCCTTCCTGAAGCAAGTGACAATTCAAGGGTTGCCTGCTATGCATCTCAAACTGTAGAAATGATCACTGAAAGTATAGGCTTTGAATATTCAACCTAAAAGGAAGGAAGGGAGGGAGGGGGAGGGAGGGAGGGAGGGAGGGAGGGAGGAAGGAAGGCAAAGAGATTAACAGACAGATGGACAGATGGGCAGACAGACAGATAAATATAAACATAGGGCAGTCCTAAGAACCATGTAGTAATGTGCTGGGCTTCCTACGCCCATCCTATCTTGAATCTGCCTCAAGTGTTAGGATATTGCTCATGATGGCTTTTCTCTGCTGGCCTCCTTCATTCACGACTGGCTGCAGGCTGTGTGTCCAGTCATGGGATCTCTCTCTGTTGATTTCCAAATGCACACATGCCTCCTACCAGGCCAGGGGTGCATTGAGGGGATATTCATGAGCCCCCATGACTATCGGATCTCCTTGCTGTATGCTCCCTTCTCTGCTGGGCTGTCTTCCACTCCACTCCCAGCCCAGCCCCGCTCCTTCAGTGCCCTCTCTTTCCTGCTCCTAGCTGCTCTGAGACAGAAAGGGAGAGGGGAATTATTTATTGTGCGTCTGTTTGAAGTGAAAGGCTTTTACATTTTAATGAGCACTAAATAGGTGCGAGGAAATATTGTTCATTAGCTGTAATCTGCGGAATTGCTTGAGTGAACTTCCTTTGGAGGCTGCTTTAAGCAGCTCACTCAAGTCGAGCAGTTTGTATGGTAATTAAGGGGGCATTTTTCTGTCAACATCTGTGCTGCTATTTATAACAAGGGAGGTGGCTTGCGGCTCCACTGGAGGGCTGGAGGGTGTGGGTGCCGAGAGATGCAGGTGGGACGGGGTGGCAGTCAATGGCGGTACAACCAGGGCTTGCAGCCATGACAGGCTCGCAGCCATGACAGGCTCCTTTCTCTACCTTTCCTCCCATTCAGCCTCAACTAATTTTCAGAGAAATCCATCCACATTCATCGCAGCTACAAGAATTCTTGCTCTGACATCTCTTCATTAATCACAATCCCCACCTGGCAGCCCAGGCAGAGAGATTCAAGAGGCTGTGGAGAAGCCAGTGCTCTTCAGCTTTGTCAGGTTTTTTTTTTTCTGTCTCTTGTGCATTTTTCCTCTGTGTCACCCCGATGGGGCAGCAAGATACCAGTATTAGAGCTGTGGCCCTTATGAACTGGGCACCTCTCATCCCTGCTCAGGTGAGGGGATAGTCGCCTTTTCTTATCACAGTTTGACAGTCCTAACATGGCCTGCAACAAGCACTCCATGTCCTTCTGAGGCAGCCTAATGGAGTCTTTATATTCTTTACAATACCAGAATGACATGGCCAGTATACTCTCCAACTAGAACTGAAGAGCTTACCTGGAAAGACCCAGGAGACAGACTTGTAAGGGCAGAGGGCGTTCAGTAGGAGGGTAGCCTGGGTATTCTGAAGCCCGAAACAGGAAAATATGGTCTGGCAGTGAATCAGCAGAGGTCAGTAGCCTGGAAAGGAGGTTGATGACAAGACTTGGGCTGAGTTGGTGGCCCAGTGTTTGGAGGGACACAGAGGAGCAAGTTAGAGCATCCACATGGGTGACCTGGAAGCTAGGGGCAGAGAGGTGAAGGCAGGCAGTTCTGTAAGTGGGTCAGGGGAAGGCAAGGCCCCATCTTCTAAAGGCAAGGAGGAGTTGGAAAAGCAGTAGCTACCTAAATGCTGCCTCTACTCCTCTGGGGAAAAAAAAGGGGGGGGGGTCCTATCTTTTTAAATTTTCTCCAGCTTAAGCTAGAACCAGGCAGGATTCTTGAGAAGAGCAGCCACTTTGCCTAGCTGTGAAGGTGCAGCCATGGAGGGGTAGGAGCCAAGCATATCAGCCACTGGAAAACAACAGAAGGCATCATACACCAGGCTGGGGATCTTAACTTCGAGGGAGTTTCTCTGTGTATGTTTCATGCTTTCCTTCCCGTTCTAGCCTCCTTTTTCGTCTTTCCTTCCCTCTATCCCTCCTTCATTCTTCTCTGTCTTTTGAGACAGGGTCTCCTGAAGTCCATGCTGGCCCTGAACTCCCTGTGTAGCAGAGGATGATTCTTACCCTCTGGGCTTCCTCTACACCTACCTGCTGTGTTCACAGCTGCACACCGGCACACCTGGTTGATGCAGTGCTGCAGATCAAGCTCTGGGCTCCATGCATCTTCGATGGGCACTTGACACCCTGAGCTCCATCCCAGTCCCCCAACCCCATGCCTTTTAATTTTTAATATACAGGCATTATTTGGCACATAGTAGGAGAGTATTCAAAATCAATATCTTTTGAGTGAATGCATAAATTATTGAGGATCTGTTGACATCCAGAATGATTTACAATAAAAATGTGGAGCATGATAGTGGCCAGCTCCTCCTCACCTGGGGACCTTTTACTCAGGCACTGAACTGGGAAGGAATTAACAGCCTTCAAACGGAATATGCTCTTTTTCATCCCCCAGGAAACCCTGATTTTGGAAAAATGCATTAAGAAACATCAGGCCTACTGAGGAAATTATACGCGTGTGATGCTTTGGATGAGAAACACTCCCCATGGACTCATGGGTTGGACCTCTCGGTCCCCAGTGGATGCTGGTGTTTGCATGGATCATGGAACTTTTTGGCACCTTGCTGGGGGAAGTGTGTCCCTGGGATTGGCTTTGAGGGTTTCAAGCATATAGAAACTGCTTCCTGATTGTGATGAAAGATGTGATCTCTCAGCTCCCTCATCCTGTCACCTGATGCCATCTCCACACCATAACAGCTGTGGAGCCTAAGACAGAATAAACCCTTACTGTCTTAAGTTTCCTTTGGTCATGGTGTTTTAAGACAGCAAAAAAAAAAAGAAACTAATAACACAAGGGATCCTTCTGTGTCTCTGTGACCAAAATACTTGACAGAAGCAATGGAAAGTGGAAAAAGTATATTTTGGCTCATGATTTCAGAGACAATTCAGTCTGTCATGGAAGGAAAGGCTCGTGCGATGGCTAGTCCTGATTGTCAACGTGACTACATCTGGAATTAACTAAAACTCAAATGACTGTATGTTTTCTTAATTGAATAATTAAGAGATTTTTTTCTTAATTGAATAAGTTGAAGTAGAGAGGCCCATTTCTAATCCAGATCTTTGAGGTGAGACCCACCTTTAATCTGGAACATGCCTACTTCTGGCCCCCTATATAAAAGGCATGGAAGAAGGAAGCTTTTGCTCTCTTTGCCTGCCTGCCCTCACTTTCACTGGCAAGTCCACTCCTTCATTGGCATTAGAATCCACTTCTTTGGGATTCTGGCACATACTGAAAAATACCTGAGACATCCAGCCTTGAGGACTGAGGAACTGCTGGGTCTTTAGACCTTCTCCAGTTCATAGGCAGCCATTGTTGTTGGATTAACTGGACCACAGCCCTAAATTATTCTAATACCCCTCCCACATTATATATAGATAAAGACATAGACATAGATAGAAAGATATATATATATATATACAGACAGACACATACAAACTAATAGATAAATAGATGACAGATAGATAGATAGATAGATAGATAGATAGATAGAGTGATAGAGTGATAGAGTGATAGAGTGATGGAGAGAGAGAAAGAGAGAGGGGGGGGAGAGAGAGAGAGAGAGATATTCATTCTGTAAGTTCTGTTACAGAGCCCTGACTAATACTGCATGGGTGCAGGAGCAGGCCTGTCTATATGGCAGACCAGGAGACAGAAAGAAGAGATCATGCCCAATCATAGATGTACATTTTTAAGGCTCATCCACAGCTACCTACTTCTGCCAGTCAGGCCCCACCTCCTAAAGGCTCAATAGCATTTAAAGAATGATACAAGCTGGGGGCTAAGTGCTTTTAAGTAATCGAAACATTAGCCTGTGGGAGACATTCAAACCACCCCAGTGTATGGAAACTCCACTTCTATTGGATCAACTTTGTAACAACTGAATATCAGGGATACATTCTTCTTATTAAACTCCATCTTCACTGACAGGAATTGTCATTAGGCGCTGTATTTTATCGCTGTGTTATTTTTGTCTTGATTTTACATGATTATTAAGCCATGTTTGAATTCTGTATTTGTCCAAAGGCAATTTCACTTAATGACTCATTTTGAGAAGTCAAATAAAAACAAACAAATGTAATGAATCCCAAGTGACTGAAGATAATTTACACTTGGAGATGCTACAAATAACTCAAATTTTCAAGTGGCTGCCACACTATTATCAGCTCAGAGTAGCTGCCTTATCATGATCCTTCAATCTAAATAAGTTTGGGGGAAATCTGTCATCTACTGAATGTCCTTTCTCCCCAATTCATGCTAGCTTTCGGTAACTATAACAAAGAACCGGAGATAGTCAATTCCTTTTAAGCAGAAATTTTTATTTCAGCTCTCATTTTAAAGGTTACAGTTCATCATTGCCCCTTAGGCCTGTTGCTCTGGGTCTATGTTGAGAGAATAGTGCAACATGCTCGAAGGCTACGTGCTTGGTGGCCAGCAAGTTTAAAGAGAGAGAAAGCCAGGGGCTATATCCCAGGATCTCACTACAGCACAGTGGCACAGTCATCCTTGGGTAAGGCTTATACATGCTAAAAAGGATGCAACTGAAGAGAACAATGAACTGACTCAGCCATGGTCCAAGTATTTTTCAGGTTTTGTCTGTACATCAATCTTTATACAGGAACCTAGGAGGCTGCCTTGCAAGGGTGAGTCCTCTAGAACTGACGTGTCATCTATACAAACTTGAAATTTTAATTTTTATTTCCTGTAGGACACACTTCTAACCTATTGGGGTGACATTACTCCTAGTCCCATGCTTAAGTGTAGCCCAGAGACACATTATAAATAAACTCTTAGAAAGATATTTTGCAAATTTCCATCACAGTGGTGTCTGAGTTGGGTAGAGTTGGGTAGAGTACTACATGGGAGAACGGGCATCAGGAAGATGGAAAGGGTATAACAGTGGGCAGGATGGAGTTCGGGTGCCATCGAGATCGTGGCACATGTCACATGGGCAACATTTCACAAGAGATTTAACTCTCAGTGAAATTCATAGGTGATGGCTAATCGCTGAAAGTTTCAAAGGAGAAACACACAAGATCCAGTTGGAACCATAGATCATTCAGAGTGGTGGAGGAGCAGAGAGGAGAGGAGGGGCAGAGGAGGGGAGGAGCAGTGGAGTAGAGGAGGGGAGAAGGGGAGGAAGGGAGAAGGCAAAGAGGGGAGGGGGGCTCAAGGGAAAGGAAACTAGTGGAGAGTTTTGTTTTTAAATGAAATGTTCTGAATTTTGTAAAGTTCCAGAGGCAGAGAAAAGCACACAGACATGATGGCAAGCAACCCTTGAGAGGCAGGTAAGCTCCTGAGGTAAGAGCGTCGGAGAGACGGTCCTGAGGAAGAGGCAGAAGTTCTGCGGGAGCAGATTCTGCAGGACTGGGTAACGGGTTACACAGAATGGAAAGTAGAGAGAGTACATTCCATTTGAAGGCTCGCCTACTCAAGGAAGGGCAGCGGAGAGCCACTTTTACACTTTCTGTCCCGTTGTCATCTGTAGTAGCCACCCTTGCCATTTACCAGCTGAAGAACCAGGTTCTCGCAGAGTATAGAAAGCATTAGATTTAGAGCCTGCCCAAAGATGTGTGTGTGTGTGCGTGTGTGTGTGTAATATATAAACAACCAAACAAGCCCATCACCAGTCATTGTTCTTATGTCAATACCCTCTCTTTGGAGGAGAGGTGGCTCCACCTACACACACACACACACACACACACACACACACACGCACACACAGGCACACACACACACACACGCACACACAGGCACACACACACACACACGCACGCACATGCACCCCTGCTCTTCTAAGTGGTGTTGGTGGGAGCTTTTAGAATACTCAAAAAGTTGGGCTGCCATTTTTGACCCAGCAAACCACTGATACAAAAGCACGCGTCACACACATTTCAGCACCTCTGAAGTAATCCTGTGCTCCTTAGCAGTCACCCCTCATACCCACATTTTCCACTGAGTAAACGCAGTGCCTTAACTGAGCTTGCCTCAGGAATATCAATTTAGAGATGTCGGTGGGGTCTCCGAGGGCAACATCTGTATGTGGAGATTAAGGGAGATGTCTGTGCTGGAAATGAAACTTCGAGAATCACCTATCAGTGGGAGATGCTGGTAAACACAAAATAAAGTTGAAAAGACAGGGAGATCTCTAGGCTCCGGAAGAGGCTGACATTCAAGTCTGAATATACACAGGGAAGTGTAGTTTGTGCTTTGCGTGCACCGTTTCCCAAGCCATCTGATTGCTGATAACCACATGGGCCTTACTGTCTACAGAAGGCCAGATCTCTGCAACCTTCACTTCCCAGATTGACCAAAGGGAAGAGACAATTTATTCATAATCTTGTGCTATCATTTTCTGCAAGTTATCTATTACACTCTGTATTACAGTATATATGTGTATATTCTTTCTGTTTCTCTCTTTCTCTCCCTATATTATGCACACACACACACGCATATATACATATATATATATATATCCAATAGAATGCATATGTCACAAGGAAGAGCCGTTTGTTTGTCATACATGATGTGAGTTGATCAACTATCCGCCCACTGCAGAAACTGAAAATCCAGTGTCTGCTCAGTCCATGGGAATGGGTGTCTCAACATTCCAACTTGATACTGGAGGCCTGGAGGATGTCGGAAGAGCCAGTGCTCTTCAGCCCATGCTGAAAAACTAAGGACTCAGGAATCTGATGTCGGAAGTGAAGGACACCAGCAGCAGTGACAGAGTAGCCTGCAGGAGTAAAGGCAGGCAGCGGGGCTTTCCCTCAGAACTCTGTGTGTCTGGGCTGAGGGAGGTCTTTCTTCCTTCAGTTAATCCTTCCCGGAAGCTATCGCAGACCCACTTACAGGCAGACCTCTTAGTTCATCCCATGTCCAAAGACACACCCATTAAAGAAAATTTTCAAATATCAGATCTTCCCTATTTTTTTCTTACCAGTGGATTTCTAAGTCCCCAAGCCATAGGCAGATCTCATTTCTCTTCCTGGTCCCAGTTGGCCTCAGTACGTATGTGGCAGGAGGAGAAATTGATGTCTGCTGATGGGGGAGGAAAAGTCTCTACCGAGTCACTGATATAACATATGACCCTTATATTCATTCTTTGTGTATGGCAGACTTTCCCTGGGGAGACACAACACATGTCTACTCACCCCACAAAGGGAACCCCAACAGACCAAAGTAGGATTGCCCCGAAGTCCAATTTATCAAACTAAGGAGCTTTAATTGAGGTTCCTAACAAGGGTATGTGGGAGAGGGTACATACAGGGGTAACTCAAAGCAGCAGCTGCATCACTGAAAAGATCAGCCCAGCAGGTTGATGACTCCTGATGCGGCCTTGGTGCTTGCTACACAATTCCCAAGATGCTGGACAGTCTGAGCATCTCCTCAGCTGCCAGGCTGGTCCACCACAACCTCAGAATGGATTGCTCCCTTTTACATGGCTGGTGCAGGGCCCTGGAGAATCTCCCAAGATACTGTTCTTCCAGATATGACCCTTTGTTTACCTCCTACTTCTCATGAGTCCCTCCCTCCCTTCTAGAGGGAATATTTCAGCTCAAAAGAATTCAGTTCCATTTATTCATCCACTGGAAATAATAATAAATAACAATCTTAATAATCTTAAATATTTTCTTATTTGTATACTTACAGAATGCACTCGCAGTGTTGACAACTAATAAAGCAGTGTGAGTGCTCCTAAGACTCAAAAGTAGCTATACAGAGGGCTGGAGAGGCGGCTCAGTGGTTACGACCACTGACTGCTCTTGTAACATTCCTAGCACCTAAATAGCTGCTCACAGCCATCTGTAGCTCCAGTTCCAGGGGATCTGAGCCCTTGTTCTGCCGTTCATGGGCACTGCATGCATGTGGTACACAGACACACATGCGAAAGAAACACACATAAAATAAAAATAAATAAATCTCTGAAAAAAATTTAAAGCAATTATGCAGATTTCTGATAAAACCACCATTTGTCAAAACTAATTCTTCTTATGCTTGCCTTACCTGGTTGCTTTTTATAATTTACATTTTAGTTCATTTAGTGCAGAGTCATACATTTCAGAGTACTTTCTTCAAATCTGAGAGAATTGCCTTTGCTGGTTTTGTGATTCATTTGATCACATAGAATGTATAAATAAGACATTGTACAATAAGTGTTTTGAGGATGTTTTGTTGAAGATTTATACTATTTATGTGCTGGTGTGTGTATCTGTAATTGTCTGCATGGATTTGTGTGTGTGTGTGTGTGTGTGTGTGTGTGTATGAGTGCAGTACATATGGAAGCCAGAAGATGGCATCAGATCTACTGGAGTTGGAGTTATAGGCAGTTGTGAGTCTCAATGTGGATGCTAGGAACAAAACTCTCCAGGAATAGAAAGTGTTCTTAACTACTGAGTCATCTCTTCAGTCCTTTTATTTATTTATTTATTTTTGGATTATTTTACATTTTAGCCAGTTTGTGTGGCTATATATGAAAAAGACAGGTTTGACAATGGAATTTGACATTTGTCATCCACAAATGCAGTATCTGCCAAACTTCTGTAACAGTCAGCGAAGGTGTCTAACTTAATCCAGGTGCCGCTGAGCTGCCACACTCAAAGGCAGCATTATGGCTGGCAGGGCATATTTTGGTACTTCACGAACATTTGTCTTCGAATTAAAATGTGATGCACGCTGCCAGTTTGCTGTGTGTATTAATCAGCTCCTAAAACGCGCCCCAGAGTGATTTTTAGCACACACATGTAATAGCTTTGTAAGTTCCCAGTCGATTTTAATGCAGCTTCTTAAACTGTTTTTTTTTTTTTTTGAAAAATGCCCTTTTCAGCCCTAAACACACTTCCTAAGACATTCACAGCAGGAAGATAAAAGACAATTAGAACAAATTTATCAGATGACTCACCTCTACTGTTTGTGAAACATTTACATGAATGTGTAGCTAGAGAAATTAAAACTCCCACTGAGCAGCCAAGAAGAGCCGCAAACTGGCTGAGAGGTAGGGGCGGAAGAGACTACTTAGAAAGAAAGATATTTTAAGAACTTTAGCCAAACCCTTGTCTGTAACGACGCTGAGTTGAAAAGGGAAGGGGACTGAAAGGGGGGAAAAAAAGAGTTCAAAAATATTTGCATGAGAAATGTTAAAAGTTGGAACTTAAAACTAAAAGTAGAACAAGGTAAGGGACAAGGCCACGAGGAACAGCCCGGCGCTAGAAGCAATAAGACACACCACTCGGCTTCCTACGAACTTCTTCCTCAAGTTTTCTGTGATGTGCAAGTTGTCCACCAATGCCTCTCATGGCTTCAGCTCGCACCAGGGACAATTTCTTTTACTCTTTATTCTCTCTCTCTAGGGGATTGATGTGCTGTGGGGGAGGACAGCCCATTTAGAGCCACTTCATGCAGCAAAGCTGGCCCTGGAAGTCAATGGAATCGGTGAGTAATAAAGCTAATCCCCCGAAAGAAAGGTCTGGATAGGAGCTCAGCCCTTCTAGCTGGCTGGGCAACCCTCCTGAGACTGATAGAAAGATCAAATAAATCACTGTGTCTGTGGAGTACAAGAGAATCTGTAAAAAGTAAATGCTCTTTTTACACTAAACTTTAAAAAGTGTTTTAGGGTCAGTGAGATGGCTCAGCAGAAAAAGATGCCTGCCCTCCAAACCTAAGGGCCTGAGTTCGAGGCTCGAAATAGTTGAAGGACAGAATTGATATCAGCCAGTTGTCCTATGACCTCCACAGGAGTCCTCAAATAGATAGATAGATAGATAGATAGATAGATAGATAGATAGATAGATAGATGCAATAAAAGGTTCTAAGATCATCTCCATTAATTCTTTGAGAATTTTACACATTGTATCTTTTTTTTTTTTGGCAAATTCTGTATTAAGAGAGTATTCTGAGAGAAATTAGCAAAATTCCTGTCATAGTTATGTTGAGAAAAGAACAAAATGAAAGTGATTATGCAGGGTCATTTGTTTTTTTAAAAAGGGTGTCTCAGAACACAGACTGGGCTAACAAACAAGCACAACCGCCAAAATGCCCCCTGTCTTTCAACCCTGTCATAAGCTGTGATTCTGCTTCGTTTCCTTGGTAGGAACTTATCTTCGAAATCTAACACAATTGTCTAATTGGTGCAAAGTGGAAGAGGAAAGTTCTAGAAACATGGTCCCATGTCAGGCTGACTACCTTTGATAGAACAAAACCATCTCTCACAGTTATTACTTATCCTGAAACTTTCTGCCCCAAACTGATTTTGTGTGGTCAGATCCTGATGTATCTTGTCACATGCCTATAGCAGGGTCCTGGAGGATTCATGTCTCTCTTGCCTTACGTAACTGATTATTTTGGGCATCACACTGGAAAAGTGTATTTTGTTCCATGCTTTGGTCACTGATTCCATCACTGATAACATGTTGAAGTCCTCAAAATCAGAGACTAGATTTGTCAGGTGGATAGGGAAGCTTGTAACCTCCAGACTCTAGCATGTATAAGTAGATCAATGTCTGGGGTTTGCTAATGACATACATTCAAAAACAATCTAAGATTATCTGTGAGCCTAGTGAATAAAAATATCTAAATATACTTCATCACACCTTCAAAAATTGACAATGTGACTTGCTTTTGTGGGAAAGAAGTAAATTTCAGGTGCTGAACACTGGGATTTTCTGGATTTTTTCCAGTAGATAATGACATCAAGACTTTCTAATTTCTAACTCTCATACTCAAAACTTCACCAAAGTCAAACACACACACACACACACACACACACACACACACACACACACAGAGAATTGTATGATACTCATGAACATAGAAAGCAATGAGTAGCATGCAGTGTAGACAGGAAAAGCATGTGATTTATGTTGGCAAAGAAACTTGAGATGATAAATCTATAATCTATAATAAATATACAATATACAATATATAATATATAATAAATATACAATATACAATATATATATAGAGAGAGAGACCAAATTTTGGGTTCAGATTCCATCTGAGAAAATCTGACCTAATTTTGAACTCAAGGCAGGTACCTAGCATTAGTTTCCAAGCTATCCGCCAACAGAACCGGAGCCTAGCTCCAGTTATTAGGCTAACCCCAATAAGACATGTGTTTCCAGATTAATCTCCCCCAACAAACCTGCATCTAGCACCAATCTCCAGGTTATGTCCCCAACAAATTTGCGCCTTCAGGTTGCAAGCCCACCCTGCCAATTAGAAAGACATCTGAAGTTAAGTTTACAGTTTGGCTCCCAGCACCAGCCAATTATGCTAAAGACCGCAATTAGATGCTTGCCATGCTGGAAACACTTACCACTTGCTTGCCATTTTCTATAAAACCTTGCCTTGTGAGTGTTCCAGGCTCTTCTGCTGTGGGTTGGTGGTGGGCTGAGCTCGAACTAGCTCTATTAAAGACACTGGTGCGATTGCATAGGATTGGCTCCTGACTGGTCTTTCAGGATTCATCAAATACTTCCTTGACACTAATATATATGTATATGTATATGTATATGTACATGTACATGTTTATGTATATGTATGTATATATATGTATGTATGTATATACATACATATATATACATATATATGTATGTATGT
>NW_021604588.1:19422980-19479827 GCF_004785775.1 Grammomys surdaster
TGTATGTATATGTATGTATATACATACATATATATACATATATATGTGTGTGTGTGTGTCTGTATGAGATAGATAGATAGATAGATAGATAGATAGATAGATAGATGGCAGATGATAATAGAAGATAGATGGTAGCTGGATGACAGATAAATGATATATCAGAAAGATAAATAGATGGCATATAGAAAATTGATAGACATATAATAAATAGGTGATAAAGAGATGCTCGATAGGCTGGGGATAGATTCCCAGAGTCTACAGTGGAAGATCATGTGCCATGCATGCCTTCGTCCTCCCTACTAGATCTAGTCAGTGCCTGTTGGCTCACCAGCTCTCTTCTTCACACTGACATTCATAGAGACCTTAGCAGGATTCTCAAGGTAATACTCACTTAGAACCCACGAGTATACTCCAATCCTAACAAAAGTAGAAGAAACCTCAAGTCTCAGCAGGATATGTGGCTCCTTTCTGGAATGTTCTCCTATCTGGATTCCTCAGGCTTTTTGTTTCTTTTATTTGTTTTTATCTTTAATTTTGCTTTTTGAGAGAAAGCCTTGCTGTTTATTCTTGACTGGTCACACTATGTAGCTTAGGCTGGCTCCAAACTCCTGATTCTGCCTGAGTTTCTCAAGTGCTAGGACAATAGTGTGTGTCCTTGTGCCCAGTTCATCCCTTCTGCAGCCTGTCCTCCCTCCCTCCCTCCCTCCCTCCCTCCCTCCCTCCCTCCCTCCCACCCTCCATCTCTCCCTCCCTCTCTTTCTCCCCCATGAGACACAGTTGGCACTGGTGTTTCTCTGCAATGGATTTCCTTGAGCTGGACTGTAATCATGTGTTTGCCCTGTAGCAAGACTTGCAGTTCTTGGACACAGAAGCTGAGATTTATCTCACATTTGTACCTAAGAGTTCTCAGATAACTGAATATAAAGTCGTTGCCCCCTAACTATTGTTGAAGGTACACAGAACTCAGGGCAGCATTTTATAGAAGATTCAATTGAGATAGTTATTTCATGAATGACTGTGGGCTCATTTTTGACGCTTTTAAATCTTTTTACTCTTCAGTCTTGCTGGTTCTGGCCTGTGCCAAATACCTAGCTTTCTTCTGTCTGTTAAACTGCTCAGCAGATGTTATGGACACTTTGATCAACAAAGACTGGGCCTCTTTCTAACAGGAAATTTGTCTCACATAAGGGAGACTTCCAAACCCAGACCATACATTCTACTGTTATCCTAGTATTGTTAAAATTATTCAAGGTTTGTGATTTATGACTCTCTTTTCACATTCAAATTTCTGGTAATATCTTCCTAAGGAACCCTTTCAACAGCCGTTTTTACTGCCCTGAAATAAGTAAGGATAAGTAAGGATTTTTTTTTTCTTTTTAACAAAGATAGAAATGTGCTCTGGGTGACAAACATGTGACCTGTAGTGCTGACCTTGGGATCCCTTGATTCAGTTCTGATGTCACAGTGTTGCAGATTTGCATATTGTGATGCAAATTCATGTAGCTAAAATGTTTCATTTGTACTTCTGAAAAAGTTCATACTTTGTTTCCAAGTGTGTGAATTGAAGCTCCTGTGAGGTACCTCAGGGAAGTAACTGAACACTCTATCTCCGAGTAGATACATTGAGGAGAGAAGGAAGCTGAGCACACATGGGATATGAAAACATACACCATCTGAAGAAAAAGCTGCCTGAAAAAATTGCCGAGTCTTCTGTCTGAAGCCTGCTGAACATATATGCACTAAAGACCACGTGACATGGGATCTCAGTTAATTAGGGCTGAAGGCTACAGAGGGATCAGAAGCAGGAAGGGGCTCCATAAAGCAAGGGTATCCTTTTCTACCGGGTCCTTTGAGGTCTCTTGATGGAGCCTGTTCACGTGCAGTTAGCACTGACAAGTGTTGAAGAGATGAAAAAGAAAGAAACCCTCGTCTCCTCCCTCCTCTCTCTCCCTCATACCCACAGAAAACACCAAAATAACAACTGTAAATAGCCTCATCTCTCTTACATTCTCCCTTTCCTTAAATTCATCTTGCCTCAATAAATATAATGCCAGACACTTTTAGTTTTCTAGCAATAATGAAGAAGAGGAAGGGGATGGGAAACACGATCCTTCACGTTATTAGAATTGGACACTGGAAAGCTGGCGAGCAAGTTAGCCTTTGCTGCTGTTCATTAATCAGGATATACATGGATCTCTCTCAAACCTAAGAATTCCTGCACGCATGTAGGAGGTTAGATTATATCTAGAGCTTGTATTATAAATTTCTGTTAGTCACAAAGGATAACCAAACCTTATAAAATAAATAATGTTTTCATAACGTCAACCTTTGAACATCAGTATGAGAAAAGAAGATTGAGTTTTGGGAAGCTAAAATGTAAGACATAGAAAGGTGAAGGCAACTGTAGGGACACTGTGGGACACAGGAGGGAAGATGGGAGCTCAAGCAGAGTTGAGGATAGGACATAGTGCAGGTGCCACACTCAGGTGACATGCCAGAGGCAGGAGTGGGCCACATACTTGCTGAACATGTTTGACTTGGCACATCTTTGCAGGCCGCATGCTAGCCACAGTCACCCAAGGTTCTGTAGAGATGCCTTAACAGTTAAGAGCTCTTCTAGGGGGTGGGAGTTCAGTTCCCAGAATTCACGTGGTAGTAACAATCTTCTGTTACTCCATCCCTGGAGGATCTCGTGCCCTTTATTGGTATTAGTGAGTACCTTCACAAATGTACACACACACACACATACACACACACACACACACACACACAGAGACAGAGAGAGAGAGACAGAGACAGAGACAGAGAGACAGAGAGAGACAGAGACTGAATAAAGATATGTGGGAGGATCCAAGCAAGAGGGCAGGCAGGTAAGTGGAGGAGAGTAGTAGAGAGTGAGGAAATTCTGCCCAGAGGCATCTGAGTACTGTGTGGAATTGCTCTTGTCCTGATAGTAGGAAACCCAGAGAAGATGAGGCCTCCTTGTGGTGCAGAGGGAAAGTAAGTTGAGGCTAAATCCACTCAGCATTATAAGGAAAGTCTTAATCCCCATCATATGCTCACACCCTGCAGGGTGTGTCTCCTGCAGGGACAGCTGAGAGTCTAACCTCAACAGACATTAAGCACTTGCATGGCTCAACTGTGGAGATCCTTGGGTGGCAGCACATAGAGTCACACGCAGAGAACTGTTATCATTGTCTCTAACTACATCCTGCTTCATGACATCGGCTTGAGCAAGGACCTTGTACATTTGAGGAAGATCTATACACATTCAACAGCAAGGAGACCCCACGTGGTTTTTCCTCTTTCATAGATCCTTGTGTGCCACTAGCTGGTTTTAAAACACCATTGCTCCCAACAAAATCAGAAAACAATATAAGCCAAATAGTTTGCTCAATATTTAAATTACTTTTATGTATTTATATTTGATAATAAAACAAGTTGAACTTTAATATAATTAAATATATTATAAATTAAATATAATAAAATTAATATAATTACATTTAATAATTAAAACGTTTAATTTTAATTAAAGAGTATTTTCTGGAGCAGAAAATTTTTTTACCGTTTACCAAGCTATTTACCAAAGCATCCACTAGATCTGAAATATCTACATTTTAAGATACTTAAGAATCATTTTTCATTAAATAAAATATAAATGTTTATGTTATAATAAAACACATTGATATGAGATGTGTACACCATTAAAAAGTACAATTAATATCATGTCAATGCACTCACATTAACCACAAAGGTAGCTTTGTATAGTAGTTTTTAAAAAAATTAATTGCCTTATCATTGTAGAATAAATATATAGTTGTTAACAGAAACCACAAGCAACGTCCTAATTCTTTTCTTATGTGAAGAACTGTTATGGTTCAAAATAGTCCAATTACCTCAGGGAGGTAGTAAAATGCATTCAATTCAGAAAGATTTGCTTCATATCCTAATTCAAATTGTTAATTGCTCACAGTCAAATCTCATCATGATATTTCCTTTCACTGAAAAGGCTCTGAGGCTGGAGAGACAGCTCGATTGTATGAGCACTTGATGCTCTTTCAGAGGACCTGAGTTTAGTTCCCAGGGCCTATGTCAGATGGCTCTAGAGCACCAGAACTCCTTCAGGGCATCTGATGCTTTTGACCTCTGAGGATGCCTTCACTAATATACACATCACCACATTTAGAAACACACATTTACATAATTTAAAATAATAAAGAAGTCTTTTGAAAAAGAAATTTAAATATTATAGGAAAAGAGAGAATTGGAAGTATGAAATAGTAACTGCCAGTGTGTAAATGGTGTTCGTTGAACAATACCAAACTGTGTATCTATAGTCATCTATCTATCTATCTATCTATCTATCTATCTACCTACCTATTATCTATCCATCTCACTAGCTCTTAAAGGGCACACTCTCAAGCCAATGAGCTCATGATACAAGACAGATACGAAAAAAAGGAAAGCCCTAGAGGAAACACAGCCACTGGGCGAGTGTACACTCCTTTCAGTCACGGTTGTTTCTAGAATTACACCCTCAGAATTAACTACTCTGCTAAATGTAATTTCTGAGCAGCGTGGCTATGCTGGGACCAATAACGTTCCAGCAGATGTTAACAGTGAGGGAATTTAAAGATTGCAGAGTTTCACGGGTGCAGTAAAGCTGCGGTGGGAACAGAAATATTACCGGAGCCATTACGTTCCTAGTGCATTCCCGGTTACTGACAAGTGATACATGACTGATGGTGAGGTCCAGGGGAACGGGACGTTATACTTACTGGTCAGCAGCATATCAATCCCATAAATTAAACAAAGTTTTATGGATTCCTCATTCCTTTTCAGACTGATCTTCCTCGGAGGGCCTTTGTTTCATGTTAATTCCATCGTACAAGCTTTGTTCAACCATACTGTCCTCTTTAAGCACAGTAGCGTCTCATTCCAGGCTTCCTGCCTGCCACAAATCCATCCCCATTATTTTTAATCTAGGTGTTATCTCCAAGTGGAACTTTGGGAATACCTCCGTGTGTTTTATGATGAACGCCATCAGACTTAGCACTTTTTATATAAGTCCCTATAATGGCCTAAAAGGAACAATTTTATAATCTTTAAAATAAGGATAGGTAAAAACTTAGCCATATGGCATCATCCCTCCTGGGGAAGAGTCTGAACAGGGTGTTCAACTGTCCCTGAGAACATAGGAGAATGGACATAGTACCTCCTACATCCGGAAAATAATAACTCCCAACAGACTGACCATCTTGTGTCTGGTTCACCATGAGTACCCACAACAGAACCAGTCAGATGATGCAGCCACGGGAAGCAGGAATGCAGTTGTGGGCAGTAGAGACAACTCATCAGTTAGGAGCACAGCAGTGCCACAGAGAACTCCAGTTTGGTTCTTAACACCCACTGGGAGAGTCACAACTGCTTGTGACTCTAATGTTTCTGGCCACCAAGTGCATCTTGCCCTTCTAAGCACACATAGACACACAGACACACACACACACACACACAGACACATATGCACATGTGCACACACACACACATATGCATACACACACACAGAGGTGTGTATATATATATGCACATGCAGATGCACAGGCATGAGCACACACACATACACAAGCAAGCGTGAGTGCACACACCACACACAGAGGCATGGGCACATACACAAGCACATGTGAGTGTATACACCACACACAGAGGCATGGGCACATACACAGTTAAAAAGTTTACAAAGTGAGGTTTTGCTTTTATTGTATATCCAAACCAGCAACGTTAACAAAAAGGGTAAGCTGTATTAAAGCTAGACGTTCTGATGAACCAGGAAGTATATGTCTATACTTATAGTAGATATACAGTTATTCATACGTAAAGGCATCTTTCTCTAGCCATGTGGACACAAGAAAGAAGTTTTAATTGTCTGGGTCCCCATCCCATCACACCACACCACTGAGAAAGACAGTGCTGCTTCAGTTCCTAAGTGAGATGTAACACACAGATATTTCCACTTAAAAGCCTGGGGTGAGCCATGATACCTTGCCCTCTTCCTTCACCTAGACTTACTTGATTCATAGATATGCATCTCTTGTTACTAGGGGTCTACTGGCTTGAGGGTATGGGTTATTCTGTATGTTGCTGGTTCCTGCCCACTTGGACTTTTCAGGACTTTGGGATAGCCAACCTTCCTGTCTCCCAACAGCTGGGGTCATAGATGTCCTGACACTCAGCATCTTTTTTATGCATTTACTGGGGATCCATTTGAACTCACGTCTTCATGTACTGCATGAACCATTGTCCCAGTCTCTGCAAAACCATTTTGTTGGCATCACTTTCATACACATGGAGGCAGGGCTCCTGTAGACCTGTGGACTTGGCTGCAAATTCTTCTGGCATGGAGTCTTTCCTTCATGGAAGATCTTACTTCTAACACATCCCTACACTACTGTAGGGCGTAGGAAGAGCAGGCGCCATGAACTGATGACAGGTAAGTGGAGAGAGCTGTTTTAATTTTCTAGCTGGTGCTATTATCTTTTAAGTCCCAATGATCTCGCTCATGCTCAGGCCCTGAGCCTATAAATCTGTACATGTTCAGTGAGCAATCCAGAAGTTTCCCTCAGCCCTGTGAGGCCCTGATAAAAGCAAACAATACAGCTCCGGCCACTGCTTATTAAGAAGGGAGACACCCACACGGCCGACACTGCAATCCTTTTCATTTTGATGGTACTATTTCACTGTCTATCGTAAACTTAGCGAAGCAGGCTTTCTCTATCCTGCCCTCCTTTTATTGGATATAAATCACCCCTGACAGGAAGTTTTATGCCCAAATCTGTTTACTCCTTGTTGGTAGTCTTTAAATTAATATTTATAAGCTGAAAGAAGCCCTAAAAGGGTGCAGCAATATAATAGCTAAATGCCTCAGTTGGGCTTGCACTGCTTCCCACCTCCTATACCGTTAACACCTTTTAATTACTCTCAATCTGAGCATCTATCGCCAGGACCATCTCATGCCCACAGATCACAGCCTTCGGTGGAGTTGAAGTGGGCAAAACGGGGTTCAGAACAGGGTTCAGAATGCTGTAGCTTCTGTCCATAGGTGATTTAGGTGATTATTGTTGTGTTCTCTCTCTCTCTCTCTCTCTCTCTCTCTCTCTCTCTCTCTCTCTCTCTCTCTCTCTCTCTCTCTGTGTGTGTGTGTGTGTGTGTGTGTGTGTGTGTGTGTGACATAAGTCACAGCTTAGGTGTGGAGGTCAGAGAACAACCGTGGGTATCAGTCCTTGCCTTCCATCTTGATTGAGACAACAAGGTCTCTCTGCTGTGTAGGGTGCACATTCCTAGCCATCTGCTTCTCCACCTCCTAATCTCTCTGTCACAGAGCACTGACATTACAGATCCCTCCCCCATCCTACCCAGAGCTGGCTTTATATGAGTTCTAGATCCAGAACTCAGGCTCTCACACCCGAGCCTCTTACCTGCTGAACAATCTTCCTATCCTCACTGAAAGCTTGTGGTAGGCGATGGTGGGGGAGGGACACAGAGTTAACAGATGTTTGAAACAATGGCTGAGAAATTACTCAAATTGAAATCATGTTGTGATGGACCTCTGAAATTTCCATATTGAAACACATTTCTTAAAATTACTTCCAAAGACAAGATTACATTACTAATGGCTGGATTTTAATTTACAGCATTAATCTTGACTACGATTCCATTCTGTGTGGTTGCCTCCTCTTAGTTAGCTCTGCTCTTCTGGCCTCTTCCTGCTCACTGATACTTTGTTCAGGTGTTCATACTACCCTTTCTAGCCTCTCCTTTTTATTTGGCAGGGTGGCCCCAGCCCCAGAGCCTGGTTCTTGAATAGTCTCCATCAGTCAAGGGTTCGGCACGGGGATGAGGTATGATTCTGGACAGGTGACAAGAACAGCAGAGGAAGTGGCTTCTGAAAAATGCTACCTTGTGTTTGAGAGCACCATCAAATACGGTCCTTGGTTCACTGTCTCATTGGGAACTGAGGGGATCTTCTTGCCACTGTCAAAGGAGCCAAACTGAGGTCAGATTCAATTCCCAGAGGAAGGCAGAGCCAATGGAACTTAGGAAGGCAGAGATGCTGCTCCAACTGTGACTTCTTTCTCCCAATAAGAAATCGATGATACTGTTTATTGGTCACACCAACTAGTCTATGTTTTCTGATGTTTGTTTCCAAAACCCACATTCATCTTTAGAGTTACCTGTGACCTCTGACTCCTGAAGCAGGGTTCAGAGGTCAAATCAGCCTGCCCCTTTGTATTCCTTTGGCTCAGGATCCAGCTTTCTTTGCCACCACCTCAGGGACACCTCTCCACTTGCTTCCGGGTTCCCTTACCAGTGACTCCTGTAACCTCCCGGAGTCTTCTCCCTCACTTTCTTTGTCTGTGTAAATTGGTGCCCCTCCTCCAGCCTCATGTTAGTATAGTTTCCATAGGAAGCTGAAATAAACAGGTATGTTTATATAATAGATCTTCTTTTATTACTTATATGACTTGGAAAATACAGGAACTAAATCTGCTAAGTAATATGCACCATCCTTCTGGCTAAGGCTGCTTTCTGTCAAATGCAAACTGTGATGTGGAAGAATGAGATTGGATTTTGGATGTGGCTCCAAAGGCTGTGAAAAAAAATTAGTGTCAAAGTCTTGTGAGTGATAGCTGCTTGCTTAGGCTACAATGCTAACCTCCAAGGAGACTATGTGGTAGGGAACAACAGTGCTTAATATATTTTAATTTTGACTATATATCAAGTTGAGTGTGTGCTTTGTTGATAATAGTTCAAAATTGTCCTTTAGTTACTGACTTTCATTTGTTTGTAAATGAGATTACCAGCTCCACTAAGAATTCTCCAAGATTAGACAGCAATTGGACCACCTCTGTTAAAACCAGTCAGGAAAGCCAGGTGTGGTGACTTGTGCCTATAATCCTAGCACAAGGAAGCCTGTAGTAGGCAGTGGGAGGAGGCACATTTATTTCAAGGCTATGCTGGGCTACATAGCAGGACACAATCAATCAATCAATCAGTCAGTCAGTCAAACAAACAAAACTAAACCAAACCAAATTTAAAAATTAGTAAAAATTCATTTCAAGTCCTAATACAAGCCAATGGAATTTGAATGGATGAAAGGTTTCAGCCTAGCTTTGTGTGTGTGTGTGTGTTTTTTTTTTTATAAAAATCTCAGTTGATTTTTATAAATATTATATAAATCTGAAACCCATTGCTTTATCATATTTTTCTATGATTTTTAGAAGTACAGTATAGTTCGTGAGGCTCAGAAGGGTACAAATGGAAGCTTCCTTAGCATATGTCTAAATATTTAGAATTTTATTTAGTGTTTAAAACTCTATGTTCCACGCCTCTATCTTCACAGGATCCCTTCACAACAGCGTGCAAGGATGGTTTTAAACGTGGTATTGTCAACCTCTGACTCCTTGATGTCCCGTCTGCTCACTAAAGCTTGATGGACCCTGTCTCTGGCCTCCATCCCGATCCGCATCATTTCCTAAAGAAGCCCAGACAATCACTGTGAGGAAAGAATGTTTATTAGTTATTTTCCTGTTGCCGTGATAAAATACCATGACCAAAACCAATGTGGAGGATAAAGGGCTTCATCTTAGCTATTCCAGAGAAATAGAGTCTTCCACAGCTGAAAGGCAGGCTGTCGGGGAAAGCATGTCTGTGGGGGCAAGACGCTGGCCGATCAAATTTTCATCCACACAGAGAAGCAGAGAGAACAGGAAGTGGGTTAAAGGGAACAGGAAGTGGGTTAAAGGGAACAGGAAGTGGGTTAAAGGGAACAGGAAGCGGCGCAAATTTACGAAACCTCAAAGCCAGCCTTTCTCCTGCAAGGCTGTAATTCCTAAAGGTTCCATACCCTCACCGAACAGTGACACCAACTGGAGACCAAGTGTCCTCAAGTGTTTCTCGTTCACGAGCCTCTGGGGTCATGTCTTGTCCCAACTGCAAAGGGCACTTCTGTCCTTGCCCATAAGTTCTGTATCCCTAGGCACGCTCAGCACCCTGGGGACACTAGGGGCTCATGCATCTGTGTTTCGGGTTACACTTCGGAAGCCAGAATTTAGGAAATGTTCTGAGCAGGTTCCAAAAATGGATTTGACCCCTGACCTCATTCTGCTGAAGTCAGAAAACTGTCTTCAGCACTTAGTCCATAGCTAAGCTGGAGAGTGGACACTTGGTACGGCCTCACCCAGAGTGAAGTAGCCAGATGAAAACCAAAGAAGACCGCTCTGGCTTACACCTAAGGAGGCAATGACTTCTCCATGCCTGCCACCATGTTATGGTGCTAGACTATTAGTTATATGTAATAAAGCAAAATACAGGATTGGAGCATTAGCTCAGTTGATAGAGTGCTTGCCTCACATTCGTAAAGCCCTGGGTTCAATTCCCAGTCTGGGTAAGTAGATATGCCTCTAATCTCAGTTCTGGGGAGGCAGAGGAGGCAGAGGAGGCAGATCAGGAGTTCAAGGTCATCCTTTCTGAAAAAGGGAATTTGAGTTAAACCTGAGCTACTGAACCCCTATCTCAAAACCAAAACAAACCATATACATTCTGATTTGTTTTATCCTTTAATTTTCTTTCTTTCTTTCTTTTTTTTTTTTTTTTTTTTTAGCATTGTTACCATGACCCTTACTAAGGGACACCACCATCTGACTCTGGGGAAGGGCAGAAGGACAAAGGACAAAGGCCTGGCTCTATCTTACTCAGGTGGATTAGACAATCCAGTCTTTCATCCCATGGGTGTGTGTGTGTATAAAGTAAGTTATTGTCATATGCTAGATATTTAAAACATCCTCTCTCTGAAGTCTACTTAAAGCTTTATGATGGTGTATTTTTTTACACTTATATAAATCTAATAGATCAGCAACTTGACTATTTTGAGAATTAAGTCCTGTTGGTTGCAATTGATAAATTCAGTGTCAATGTTTTTGAAAACCCAACGGGGTTCTAATGCTGCACACTTTCTTTTGGACAGTGATTTCTGAATTTGGTTGTCACAGCAGGCTGATGTCACCTTTCTGAATCCTATGATAGATTAAACTCTTAATGAGTCAACAATTCACTAAGAACCCCCCCCCCAAAAGAGACCAGAATAGTGACCTGAAACAATATATAAACACAAGAAATGCAAAAAGGCAAAGCCATATGAAATCTCCAAGAGATCATTACTTCTTAATTACCTAACCCAGAGATACAGAAATGGTTTGAAAAGCTGGACAAAGATCTCAAAGTCTACATAAAAAGACAAAAACATCAATGACTTCAAAGGAGGAAAAAGCAGATAAATGAAGTAAGGAAATCAATTCAGGATGTAGATGAAAAGTCAGTAACTGAGAAGGGCAGCAACATAGAGGAGAAATTCATCAAGGAGCCTTCGATTGCCAAGAGAAAGCACAAGTCTCAGTGAGTCAAATAAAAAGCACAATGAAAACCATCACCAAAGGACTAGAGGATTCGGAAACAGCATCAGCATCACCAAAGGACCAGAGGATTCGGAAACAGCAGCAGCATCACCAAAGGACCAGAGAATGCATAATCAGCATCAGGATGACAGACATCACTAAGGGAAGACTATATCAGACATCAGTAATGAAAAAGGTGAAAACCCAAAGCACAAAACCCAAGAACTTGTGGTGTGCTTACAGATGGGAGCCTAGCATGGCTGCCTTCTGAGAAGCAGATATTTGCACCCAACCAATGGTATGAAGTCAGAGATTCCTGTGGATGAATTGGGGAAAGACTGGAAGAGGTTGAGGAGGAGGGTGACCCCATGGGAAGACCAACAGTCTCAACAAACCTAGATCCCCGAGATCTCTCGGACACTGAACCACCAACCAGACAGCATACACTGGCTGGTCAGAGGCTCCAGACAAATACAGTGAAGGACTACCTGGTCCTGGCCTCAGTGAGAGAAGAAGACACATCTAGCCCTTGAAAGACTCGGGGCCTCAGGGAGTGAGGACATCTGGTAGGGGTCTGTGGGGATGTGGAAACATCCTCTTGGAGATGGAGGAAGAGGAATGGGATGGGGAACTGTCGGAGGGCAGAATGGGAGGGGATAGTGACTGGACTGTGAGGAAAGACTAAAGATAATGATAATAAAAAAAAAAAAACAAGCAAACAGAAAAAGCCAAGACCTTAGGGATACCACTAAGTGATCAAAGCTATGTGGAGTAGGGGGGACTGAGGAAAAAAAAAAACTAAAGACATCCAATCTATTCGATGAAAAAAATTTAAAATACAATCACTGCATTCTAAATAACACTCAAATATAAGCATCGCACAGTTAGCTTGAGAAAACCATTGAAACATATGTCCAGACCCAAACTCTATATACCTCAGTGACCTGAGCTTTTGCAGTTAGAATGGTCATGCTGGAGCAATGAAGCTTTGCTTAGGGCTCTATAAGTTTACTGTCAATCATATTTTTATAAACTTATCCATGACAAAAAGAAAAAAAAAAGAAGAAAAATTAATGGATTTGAAACTAGGAAAATAAATGAAGCTTTATACTCTCTTTCATGACTCCCATGTCTTCGGTCAGCATTCTCTCCTTGTTCATTATCTAATATTATCTTAGACTTGTTTTAAAATCTTATGCTATATCCACACTTATAGCCATTTGCACGGATACTTTATAGGCTAAGGTCTACACATAAGGGATAAAAGAGACCATGAGGATTTGTTTTTTCTGAGTTTGAATTACCTCGCTAAATACTAAATTTTCAAGTCTTCGAATTTACTGCAAATTCCAGGATTTCATTTTTCTTGACAGCTGAATCATGTTCCATTTCAATTTATACTGAATTTTTATTATCCATTTATCTGTTGGTGGAAATGTATGTTGTTTACATTTTACTCCTTTTGTGAATAAAGCAGCAATAAACGTAGATGTTCAATCACCTTTGTGGTAGTGTGTGGAGTTCTTTAAGTATATTTCCAGGAGTGGAATTGGTGGGCCATAGGATTCAATAAGATTATAGCATAAAGTTTCACAAATCTTGGGATACAGCTATCCAAGACTAAGAATCTCAAAACAAACAAACAAACAAACAAACAAAAAACCATCATGAGTCAATAGAATCTCTCCATGATCCACCACAGTCAAGATGGTCAAAGAACAAAACAAAGAAACAATAATTAAATCTGCAAGTGCTAACTACCACCTGCAAATAGCCCATCAGAGTGACAGCAGGCCTCCTAGAGAGACAGTACAGTAGAAGCAAGGATAATATGAATTTACAAACCTTAAACACTGAAAGTAAACATTTGTCAACCAAGATGATTATATCCATCAAAGCCATATTTTGAAACTGGTAGGGGAATAAAGACATTTTAAGGCGAAGCACAAACTACAGTAATTCAAGACTATCAAACCAGCATTATGGCAAATGGCCCAGAGGAGAGTGTCTTAGTTAGGATTTTACAGACACCACGACCAAGGCAACTCTTAAAAGGACAACATTTAATTAGAGATGGCTTACAAGTTCAGAGGTTCAGTCCACTATCATCATGGTAAGAGCATAGCAGAGTCTGGGCAGGCATGATATAAGAGGAGCTGTTCTTAAGGCAAACAGAAGAAGACTCGCAACTAGGAGGAGGGTCTTAAAGCCCATGTTCACAATGACACTCTTCCTTTAATAAGGCCACACCTACTTCAACAAGGCCACACCCACTCCAACAAGGCCACACCTCCTAATAGTGCCATTCCCTAGGCAAAGGATATTCAATCTACCACAGAGAGAGAAAGGCGGTATCTATCGCAAGAACACGGGAAACAATTTCACAGGAGGAATAGATGAGCAATGGAACATTAGAAATGACCAATTAAATCCAAATTAATTAGCCAGCCACAAAGTTCCTAATACAAATAGGGAAGAAAAAAAAGAAAGAAAGAAAATAGAACATTCAGGAAAACAACTAAGAAAATGATAAAGAATCAGCAAATCCGTCAATGTAGGTAGTCTTAAATCCTCAATGAAGAAACACAGACTGTTGGGTAGGATTAAAAACAAAATCCAACTTTTTCATTAGGAGCATACCTTATAAGTGGCTGAAGGGAAAAGACAGTAGTCAATTTACCAAGAAAATAGAGGCCCCAAACAAGCAAATAGCTATATTTATATCTGGTGAAGTAGACTTCAAGCCTAAATTAGCTGGAAGAGAAAAAAAATCACTTTCTATTACTAACGGGAACACTCTGTGAAGATGACATAATGACTCTAAGTGTACGCACACAGTTAGTGTATATATCATTTTAAAAAGCCTACTAGACAGAAAAGGATCTATGGCAACCCATACAACAAGAAAGGCAGCATCAGTACCCAGCTCTCATTAACAGATGCCACCCAGAGAAAAATATCAACAAAGAAACTTCAGAGTTCAACTCTATCACAGGCCAAATGGACTAAACATACATCTGTCTACAGGATGTCCCATCAAACAGCCACAGAACACAGTCTTCTCAGCCTAAAATAGGCTATATTTTAGGCCATAAAATAATAATGAATACAAATGAATAAAAATGATTTGTTGTATCATAGTGGTATAAAATTGTAAGTCAGCTGCATGAACAGAAAGTCCACAAATACATAGAGATGGGACAGCGTACTATGGCTGATCAGTGGGCCATTCAAGAGGTCACACAGGGTATTTAAAAATCCCTAGAATCAAATGCAAGTCAGATAATAGCACTTATCAAAATTCTGCAGGATACATCAAAGCCGACTCAAAGATGAAAATGTGTGTGTGTGTGTGTACATGTGTAAAAGTCAGATGTCTCAAATAAACAATTGAATGGTGCACCTCATGATCTTAGAAAACCAGAAACAAGCCAAATCCTAAATAGTAGAAGGAAAATAATAACAAAGAACAAGCAGAAATGTATGAAGTTGGACCCGAAAAGAACTCATGAATGAGAGTTGGCCTTTGACATGATGAGCAGGGTCAACAAACTCTTATACAAACTAAACAAAAGGAAAAGAACCCCCAATTAGCAGAATTAGAGATGAAAAATCAGTACAATAGAGACCAAGATACCACAGAGACTCATTAGGGAACAGTTTGAAAACCTACATTCCGGCAAAGCTGAAAAGTCTAGAAAGAAAAGCCAACAAAGAAGGTATTCATGCCACATTCTACCAGATCATTTAAAAAGGCGCTAACCCCATATCCCCCTCACTTTCCCATGGAAAGGGAACTAACACTACCAAACACATTCCATGAGAGGAGTGTTATCCTCATACCCAAACCAAATAGAACACACATAAGAAATGGAAAGGGGAAGAGGGAGAAGGAGGGAAGGAGAGAAGGGAGGGAAGGAAGGAGGGAGGAAACAGGAAGGAAACTATAGTCTAGTATTTCTGGTGAACATACACAAAAACATTCTCAAGAGAATATGAAAGCCAAATTCAGAAGCACATTGGGAAGATGATAAACCATGATCAAGTTGGTTTCATTCCAGGGATGCAAGGATGCTTGAACATATGTAAATCAATAAACTAATACAGCACATAGAGTCAAGGATAGAAATCATGAGGTTATCTTGATAGATGCAGAAAAGGCATTTGGCAAAGTTTAACCTCCCTTCTTAATGAGAGCTGGAGAAACCAGAAATAGAAGGAATGTAAGGGCAGAACTCTAGCCAACATAACACTAAATAGAGAAAAGGTGAAAGAATTTTTTCACAAACAGGTATGAGACCAGGGTATCTGCTCACTGAATCCAGAGTTTGAAGTCTTAGCTAGATCAATTAGGCAAGAGAAGAAAGAAGCCAGCTCAATCATGCAAGAGATACAAACAACAGGGAGAAATCAGCTTATCCCTACCTACAGATGATATGCTCCTGTAGCCCATATGTAGTAAAGTACCAGAATATAACATAAAAAAATAAAATAGCTTTTTGATATTCCAATAATTAACTGGCTAAGAAAGAAATGAGGGTAGAAAAAAAATCCCCCAATTCCCCAAATTACATGTCATTGTTACAAAACAGGTCAAAGACCTTATCATAAGATATGACACTCTGAAACTGTTGGGGGAAAACCCTACAGAGTCTAGGAACCATTGAGGGCCTTTGGAAAAAGATCATCACAGCTATGTAAATAATTGCAAAGTCAACAAGTGGTATCATGTAAAAATCAAACGGAAAAACCTCAGCCAAGTGAAGAGACAGCCTACAGGCTGGGAGACAATATTCCCCAAGCATTCATTTTGCATGGGGTTAATAGCTACAGTCTATAAAGAACTAAAAAAATTAAATAAGCCATGTAATGAATAGAGTGCACAGACAGTTCTCAAAAGACAAGACAATCAATGGACAGTTTCCAGATCCTGAATTTAAATTCAGGCCACTTGGATACTACCACATGATGCCTTTCTATCAAAACTAGTACCACATAAAAGGTGTCAGTGGCACAGATTTAAGAGCAGGCCGCTTGAAGACCTCCTAGATTCCCTGTCCCTGAGTCAAAGAGCACCACGATCCTGCCACTGCTGAGATTTTTCTGGATGTGTCTGCAAACTTGGTCACTTTCCTAGCTTCTCTCAGATTCCAGGTCCTACTATAAACTTCTGACTGTCTTAACAAAGGCAGTTTCTCATTTCTTCCCAGGAGTACTTGGGGAAAACAAGAGTCTGTTTGTTTCTACCCCTGTCCTTTGATCTTAGATAATGTGAAACCTGTGTGGCTAAAGCATTTCCTCCCGTCTGCTGCGAGTTCAGTTTTTATATTTTATTACTGTCTAAACACTGTACTCTGCAGAGCCAACAATGCATCAAGACTGAAGCTGGACTTGTAACACCTCTTAGAGTCGATACCAACACTGGGAAAATCAGAGTCAGTCCATGAATGTCAGGGGGCTGTAAAACACAGGATTGTGAAATGGTTCTCAGCCGCCTTTTATAGACAGAAGCTGCCCACCACAAGATGTATAGGCTTAATAAATCAATGGGAAGGAATTCCAAAATGGATAAATCAATACTCAAGCAGTCAGAGAATCCTACAGGTGTATGACAATGACCCATCAGGGCCTTTAAACCTCAGCTGGTAGGTTTAGCCAAAAGGGTCTATGATGATAGATGAGCTGAGATGATAAATACCTCTGTGGTGGAAGTTTGTATTGTCTGCGCTTTCTCTACCACCCTTCACACAATAGCAGTATAAACTGATTCCTTTACACCATAGAACGGATCTGCAAGAGAATCAGATTGTAAATCCATACACCTGGGGACAATCTCCGAGGAATTGGGTCATTTACATAAATGGTTTCAGGTGTGACTAGTCGACATAATTAGAGTGCTTACTGTTTGCATTCTGCAGATGTGCAATCATGCAGTGGCTGTTGGTGGTAGTGTATATTAATCTTTCCCTTCTGAAGTATATTATAGACACATATATAAAATTACTAATAGCCTTTCGTTGGCTACTTTATTTTTGAGAAGGTAACCTAAGGGCGTAATGTGACACTAATATAGATTTTGATATTTAAAATATAGAAATAGAAACTATTTATTGCTAGGAGAGTGGTTTAAATTGCATGTTCATAAAATTAATACTAAATGCATATGGTAAAGAGATATTGCCAAGTAAACTTAATGGTTTAAGAAAACTCCTCTGGGATGGAGAGACAGCTCTGTGGTTAAGAGCTCTGGATGGTTTTGCAGAGGACTCTGGGTCAGTTTCCAGCACACACTCACACACACACACACACACACACACACACACACACACACCCCTGTATTGTGTCTCAAACCACCTGTAGCTCCAATTCCAGGGGATCTAGTACCCGTTATGGTCTACCTAGAAAACTCACTAGGTGCACACATGTGCACACACACACACACATACACACACACACGCATGCACACAGACAAAACCATTTTCTTAATGAAAATAGAACCAAAAGTTAGATTTCAAGCCCGGCTGTAAGAATGTATCTGTAATCACAATATTATCATAAAACAATGAGACTAAAAGGCCTATCAATTAAAATATCTCCAGTGTGTCTTTACTCAGTTTATTCAAGTTTTCTATAGAAATTAGTTACTGTCTTAGTTAAAGTTTCCATCATTGAGATGAGACACCATGACCAAGGCAACTCTTTTAATGGAGAACATTTATTTGGGGCTGCGTTACAGGTTCAGAGTTTTGGTCCATTATCATCATGGCAGGAGGCATGGCAGCGTCTAGGTAGACATAGTGCTGGAGAAGGAGACAAGAGTTCTACATCTGGATTCAAAAGAAACCAAAGAAGACTATCTCTTCCAGGCAGCTAGAAGGGTCTCAAAGCCCACTCCCACCATGACACACTTCCCCCAACAAGGCCACAACTCCTAATAGTACCACTCCCTCGGACAAGTATATTCAAACCACCACAGTTATTTTAAGTCAGACACCACTTATGTTAGAAAAATATTTTCCATTAATCTCTATTTAAAGAAATATTTTTATGCAGGTGAGTGTTTTGTCTGTAAGTGTACCACATGTGTGCTGTGCCTAAAGAGACCAGAAGAGGGAGGATTCCCTTAGGACAGGTGTTATTGTCAGCTGTGAGCCACCGTGTGAGGGATGGACATCATACCCAGGTCCTCTGAAAGAACAGGCAGTGGTCCTGACCACTTCAGCCCCAGTCCATCAATTTCCTAAGTTAATTTCAGAGAACCTATCTTTAAAATAAACTTCATTGTACTTTTTAAAGATTTATTTAATTCCACTTGACATGTGTGAATATTTTGTTTGCATGTATGTAGCTGTACCACACATGTGGCTTGTGCCTGGGAAGGCCAGAAAACATCAAAGGACCAGGAACTGGAGTTGCTTGTGGTTGTGTGTATGTGGTATGGGTGTAGGGAACCAAACTTTGATCCTCTTCGAGAATAGTCAGTGTTCTTAAACACTGAGCCATCTCTTCAGCCCTTCCATTATATTTTTGAAAGTCATATACAACTATAATTAATCACAGTAATTGTTAATATGGAAACATTAGAAATTCCTCAAATATCTGGGATTAAAATGACTAGGAAGCCAGGTTGACTGAGAATATGGTAACTACATAATAAAGTCTGAGGAAGGCATTAAGATGATGATTTTGAGATATTTTACAATATGAAAGTTACAAATTAACCTTAAAGATTATTGTATATATTTTCAATATTCACATCTAAATGACAATTACTCCAAAATGTGAGCTTTAATGTTCAGTAAAACTCCTTCCCTTCTCCCTTCCCTCCTCTCCTTAGCCATCCTCCCCCTCATTTCCTTAATTATCCTCTCTCCCTCCCATCTCCTTGACCATTCTCCCCTTCCCCCATCTCCTCAGCCATCCTCCCCTCCTCTCCTTAGCTATCTTCTCCTCTCCCATCTCCTTGGCCATCCTCCCCCTCCTCTCCTTAGTCTTCCTCCCCCTCTTCCTCCTCTTCTGCATTGCTGACATTAGAACCCAAGGCCTTGCATACACAGGCAAGTGCTCTATCACCGAGAGACATCTTCAGTCCCCATTTCTTTTGATGATTTATTGTTTCAAATATTCTGTTGAAGGAATGCTTAAGCTAGATGTGGATAAATGAAACCTGTTACATTGTTTCAAAGCCTTTCTCTGTTCATTGTTTGGCATTGTCTTTCTTACACATGTGGTTACATCCAAAAATCTACTCGCAAAATGGTATGTTCCATTCAAATCCAGGAGAACTTAAACATGCTTTAATGTTTCATGTGTGAGATACCATCAGGTCTTTATCACTTCATGCGGTTGTCTTCATGCTGTCTTTTCTCTTCTTGGTCAACGTTTTTCCAATCTTACTTTCTAGGAAATACACCTTGGCTCTTACTGGCCTTTGCTTAAGCAACCAACCTGTAGCTAGAGTAGCTACTCTTGCAGGCATCCCACAGGCTTGGGGACAGAAACAATTGATTCCTGATAAGCACGCAACTCAGAACTCAGGAAGGGTCAGACATTCTCAGGCATGGCAGGGAGTAGCCCACTGGGGTAAGATGACTGTGCACAGTCGGTTTACAACCAAATGAAGGAGCACTAAGTAATTCTGCCTCTGGGGTGCTTAGCGAGTGCTTAGTCCCTGTGCTGGATGCCCTGGACATAAAGATGGCAAATTCATGCACCGTACAATTAGCTTGAACAGCTGGCAACCTTTGTGAGCTGAAGCACTTGTCTCCCATGATCCATTCTTATAGGCTTGAGAAGCACGGAGAATATTTTCAATTTAAAAGCAAAATTCCAAACACACGAGAAGTTGCTCAATCTCATCAGACTTCTTAGAAAATGCAAATTAAAACTCAATTAAACAAGACACCATCACATTCCTATTAATAGGATTTTAGGACAAAAAACATATGACTTGTCCCTCTGTTGGTGGCTTTTATCTTTTACTGGATTTGAAAAAGCTGCCTTTCCGTTTTGAAGAGCAATAGTGTGAGATTCCAGGCAACCAGCAAAAAAAAACATGATTTGGAGCTTCTAAGCCCAGAAGTAACCAGCTCATGCACAGGAATCTCCCACATTACTTAAGTATTGGACTTAGCTTTAACTGTCAACTTGACGTGGCCTATGGTCACCAGAGAAGGACGTTCTCAGTTTAGGGATGGATTGCCTGCATCAGATTGACCTAGGGCCATATCTCTGGGGGATCATCTTTATTGTTAGTTGATAGAGGAATGGCCAGCTCTCCATGAGTTGCAGCACTCCAGGGACCTATGGTCCTGGGATGTAGAAGAAAACTAGCAAAACGTGCGCCTTCAAGAGAGCTAGCAAGCAGTATTCCTCTGTGCACTGGGCTTCAAGTTCTGCTTGAGTTTCTGCCCTGACCTCCTTCAATGAAGGACTGTGACCTGGAAGCGTAAGACAAATAGACCTTTTCTTCCCTAAATTGCTTTTGGTTGGAGTGCTTTTGACAACAACAGACATGAGAGTAGTAAAGCAAGCTTCCTTAGAGACTCACTGACAAGACAACTTCCCTTACCAAAAAGTCTCTAAGCCTTTTTTTCCTAAAGCTGATGGCAGTTTTCAGTATATTGAGATTTGGAAGAAAAAAAAAAAACATTTTAAGACTAAAATGCTGTATCTCAGCTGTGTTAAACAGGGAAGATTGAGCAGGTGACAAGCTGTCAAAAATTATGCAAACTCAACTTACTGTAAGGAAACATGGGGATTTCCCTCGATGTCTGCTTCATGGTGTTATGGCATAAAGAATGCTGAATGAGGTGGAAGGTTGCAGCACTGCCATTTGGGTCTCAATATCATATGGATATTCTAACCCATATGACCCAAAATTGAGGTCAAAGAAAATATGTGCAATTCGACAACAGCCGAACTCGGAGGAGATGAAACTGAGCATCCTCTGGAGGGTGGAGTTGATGTCGAAGTCTTTGGCAATCTGAAAGGCAACAAGTTCTGAGTGCTCCAGGATGGAGGCCAGCCAAGGTACCTTGAGCAGCAAGCACTCTTACCCACTGAGCCTTCTCCCCGGACCCAGTATTTCCACATCTAACCCCTTTAGAAATATTCGGATCCATGGCAGCCTAAGCTAATGACCTTATCCCCAAAGTATTCTACTTAAACTATTTTTTTTTAGGGAATTAAAAAAAATGTCCTCCTTTCTGGTAAATTCTGCTGTTAAATTTTCAAATACTATTTTACAAATCCTATTGACCTAGTAAATGAAATTTCCTTAAATTTAAGAAATTGTTTAGAGCGGTGTCAGTGTTTAACTAGCAAACTATTCTATGTTGCTAATATTTTTAAGAAAAGCACACCATTTACACACTAGTTGAGAAAAATATATGATCAGATTTATATTTAGGTTTTCTTAAGTTTTGTCCAATTCTCTATAAACTTTTCAACATAGTTTTAAAAAAACATTTTCTTTTCATTTTCTGAGGTTATAATATAATTGCAATTCTCTCTTCCCTTTTCTCCCTCAAACCTTCCTGTGCTTTTTCAAATTCATGGCTTCTTGTTTCCATTGTTTCCTCTCCTCTCCTCTCCTCTCCTCTCCTCTCCTCTCCTCTCCTCTCTCTCTCTCTCTCTCTCTCTCTCTCTCTCTCTCTCTCTCTCTCTCACACACACACACACACACACACACACACACACACACACACTCCTAAATACATATATACAACCTGTTAAGTCTGTATAATGTTACTCATGTGTGTTTCCAGGGCTGACCAGAGAAGACGATTTCCCACCCACAGCAGTCCTTAGTTGCCTGTGCAGGGCTGAGGCCTCCCAGCTGCCCATGTTATCACGTCTGTTATTCAATACAGTTCTTCATATATTGGTACTGAGTAGCAGGAAGCCTTAGCTTCAGTTAGAAATGGATTTACAAAGGTGGGAGGTGGCCCTGCAGACAAAGCACTTGCCATGCAAGCATGAGAACAGGGGATTGGACCCCCAGAACCCACATAAAAGCCAGGCAGGCTAGGAACCCAGTTGTAAATCCAGCACATGGAAAATGGACATGAGCCTATCCTGGGGTAGCTGGCTGGCTGAACTAGGTAGATCAGTATGTTCTAGTTTCTGCCTCAATAATTAAAGTGGAAAGTGATCAATGAAGGCTCCAGCATCAACACACTGCCCCTGGCCTTCATGTTGACATGCATGCATACATCGTTTTCATGGACCTGCACACATATGTGCCCCCATACAAATATGGCTGCACACATACACACACAAGACATAGACATAGAGAAAATCACTTTTGACTAAGAAAATGCCAAGTCATGTTCATAAATGTGCTACTTTTTCATTATTACCCAATAATTAACAAATATCGGTGCCGTGGCTTGCTGGGAGTGAGCCTGATAAGCCTATTACCACTTTAACAAGGAAAAGCATACTGATGTAGACTTCACTCAGTTTACCGTTTTTGCCAGATTCCAACTTTAGGTGGACTCATGCTTCACTTCTGCCCTACTTAAAAAGCGAGGTTTACTTAGCAAATTAATAGTATAAATAGGGCAGTGAGCATGCTTAAACCACTCTGAACACTATTTTAAAAGGCTTTAGCAAATTAATTTTATGCAAATGATATTGCTAATGCAAGTACCACTAATCTGTTCATTAAAGCCAGAGGGAGCAAACTTTATTTTGGCAATTAGTTGAAGTTACTATATGTATTAAAAAAAAAAAAAGCACCGAAGTTGCATTTCTTTTAAAGTGTACATGGAGACTTCACTGGCTGGGACTTTCCCACATCACCTGGTATGAGATCAGGAGCTCGACCTTTTGCCTGTGGCCTCACAGGTCACTTCACCTCAGGTTAAATAGCTTCGGTCAGCACTCCCAGTCATTGAGAGATAACAGCTCCCTTGGCTAGAGCAATCTCGTTGTCCTCTTTTGGAGGGAGGCAGGAACACTGCCCTGGCTGCTCTTTCAGAGGTAGAGAAGAACTGCCATTATGTAATGGGACAGTGATGTGCTCAGATCCATTATTAAATGTCAGGCTTCTGTTGCAGCCTGCTCCTCTCTGTGTGTTCCAGAGACGCCATGTTGTCTGATAGAGTTTGGAAGGAGAGACGGAGCAGGTGGCGACTATCGACGTGACCTTTCAGATTATCTCCCCACTCTGAGTGCATTTAAAGAGAGAGGGCTGACATTTGTGGTTATGATCATTCATAGCCTCGTCATCCACCCATTGATCTAAGACTCCGGTCACATCACTGTCTTGGAGCCCGGTGACAAATGTGGCATCTGACTGACAAGCAAAAGCTCAAGTGAATTTTGCCATTTATTATTATAATTGTTGAGTCAATTTCCTTTTTCCCAATTATGGGTGCTGTAGTGTAGTGAGCTGTCAAAAGAACGCCATGATGCTTGATGCCCTGGCGAGCTACAGGAAATAATTTGGTGTAAATAAAGGTGTCTCTTGGCTCTCATGTGTTTCTTACCCAATTTCCCTTCTGCCCCAAATCCCATTTTTAACAAGTAAAATCTAATCCGTGTTTTGGGTGGTTGATCTCCATTGTACCACATAGTCTTTGTACCAATCTTCCTTTCATTCCCTTGTGTCTATTTCTTTTATTACTATGGAATTAATAACTCTAAACATAGCAGCTTTAAACAAAAATGTGTTTCCCTACTGAGACAGGGTCTTTTGTATCCCATACCTGATCCTCCTGCCTCTGCCTTGCAGTCTTAGGTATGACAGGCACACACCACCATACCCAGTTTATGCTGTGCCGAGATTAGACCTGAGGGTTTCATGAATGCCTGGCAAGCATTTTACCACCTGGGCTTTGTCTCCAACACAGTGAATCTCCCTTAGCAGCTGGTTTTACTGTAAGAAATCTTGGTGTAACTGACCAGGTGCTTCTGTGACCAGGATGTCAGGCGAGGGTCTCCCACGAGAGGTGGGGCCGTAATACTTTCAACGTTCAAATGGAGCATGACCTGTTTCCAAGTTCTTTCTCTTTGGTGTTGTTGGCAGACCTCCAACTCTTGCTCTTTGTTGGATGCCACACGGACCATTCCCTAGAGCTCCTTACAATATGGAATCTGCCTCCCTTAGAACAAGATCATGAGAAAGAACATCTGAGGTAGAAATCAGTAATCTCAAAGGTGACACCTCTCAGCCTTTGTTAAAAGTGAATCACTACATCCAGCTTCCACTCAAAGGGAGAAGATATCAAGACACTGACCATGGCTAACGGGAGGCAGGAGTCAGCCAGAACTATCTCAGGGGTTGTTCAATACACTAAGAGAGAATGCAGAGGCATTGTGTTCTTCGGATGCTTCAGTGAATCTACAGCTAAATTACAACATGCATCGTATTATTCTGAGACTCTCTAGATCCTTGTGTTTCCATCTGTGGGCACACCACTGTGCCCTCAGAGTGCTAGTGGCAATCCCTACCATCTCAGGACTAATGAGAGCACATTCTAGCAGTGTGCCAAACCTTTTCAGTGATTCTCAACCTTCCTAATGCTGTAACTCTTTTAATATGGTACCACATGTTGTTCTGACCCCCAACCTTAAAATTATTTTATTGCTACTTCATAACTGTAATTTTGCTGCTGTTATGAATCACAGTATAGATATATGATATGCAGGATATCTGACATGTGACTCCAAAGGGGTTGCAACCCACAGGTGGAGAACCACTGCTTTAGAGTCAGGCCCGTATCTCTCAAGATTCTTAGTTGTTCTTCAAATTGACAAGGGCTCCTGTGGTTAGCAACTGACCTTGTTATTAACTATTTCTGAAATTTTGTCCATTTTTATTAATGTCTAACATTCATTTTTGTTTTTACCTGTCACACAGAAATAAAGCTACCTGGTTCACAGAACTTGCTCAAGACTGAAATAGATAATTTGTATGAAAACACAAAATATACACCTATTAGTTTATAACCATGAAGAAGAATTCATCTATTACACAAAACACTTACGTGTATATCTGTGCTTGTTTAATAATATATAAACTATATTTTTTCTATATGCTATCACAGAAATGCAACAGCAGAAATGTCAATATTTTCTTTAATTAGAGATTTTCTAAATTAAAAACAGTTACGTAGAGAGCGTTTACAGCTTGCGATTAGGGTCAAGTCTTTAAAGATACTCCACACCCTATTGGAATAAATTTTAAATTTCTTTTGTTAAGACCTCCCTTGAAGTCAAGGACACAAGCTATATCATCCAGTCTGGAGTGTGGAAGACAGCTAAGAGTGGATCGGCTATGGAGTCAGGGGAAGTTGGCCATGGACATGTTGCAGTTGGGAGATTCGTGTTCCTTATAGTTTGTTTTGTTCTGTCTCCATTTGCATCTGCTGATGCAGGCAGTGAATATTACTGCCCTTGAGACAGAGAGCAGATGCCTCATGCGCCTCTCATGGCTCTCACAGACTACTGCCATCCTGGATTCAGCAATTTTGGTGTTCACCAAGTCCATAACAGTTCCCCTCTCCATCGTGGAACTTTGCTCTCTGAGCGTCACAAGCCATCCTAAAGGCTGGACACACACAGCATGGAAGGCAGGACGAGGGGGCTGCTGAGCACAGCTCTCTTCTCTGTCTTGTAAGCCTAGGAACTTCCTAAAGATACTCTGTTACAGAGACAGCTCAACGAAACTTTGGACAAAATGGATTCCATGTGGCAGCTATTCTGAAAACGAGAGCATTGCTGGTGTTGGATGGTTTCACACATCTAAGTGCGAAGAGATGAAGCTTCCACATATCTGTAGGCAGCTTGCAAACATTGATTTTTTTTTTTTTAAAGAAGAATGGTATTTGGCCTCCTTGCTCCACAGACTTAGGGACAGAACACAGGTCTTATAAAATGAGGGTTGAACTCTGGTGTCTTCTTTCAGTTGTTATGGTTACATTGTTACTGAGGTACACTTGCAGACACGTATAAAGCAACTCCTCTGTGAAAAGCATCACTCTAAATACTTTCGTCTTATTGGCTCACACCATTTCTTAAGACGGCCACTGTACTTCTCATTTTGTAGATTCATAGATGTGAGCTTTAGGAAACTAAATGCCCAAGGGTATGGAGGCTCTACTTCTCTGAACCAAGAACAGATCTTATTCTTCTGGTTTCAACTGTACCACACATTCTTCAGCACACTTACCCATAAGCTTTGTAAGTTCATAGGAACAGGTACATTTTGGTGACATTGATTCTTCATCTTCCTGGAGTCCTCTCAAGGGTCTTAAAGTTCTGCAGGGGAGCAGTAAGAAGTTCTATTTTAAATTTTAAATACTCTGCCAATTTCCTACCCCAAATTGCCTGCCATTAGAACCACAGAATTAGCATTCAAGGATGAAGTGTTCTCCAGGATTGAAACTGGTCATGGCTAGGAAATACCAACTGTGAACAGACTTCCCTAACAGGGGATAGGAATTTTGTTCATAGCAGATGTATCCAGCGAATTCTGAGTTCATATTTTAGCCATTCATTCAAGATTCTTCACTAATTAATTTGTTTCTGAGTTTTTCAGAGACACATAATTAAATAGTGTTATGTTAGGATGATGTTCAGCTACAATAAATGACATTCCCCAAGTGGTGAGTTATAGAGTTAATTTCTCTGTCATGTGAAAGACATATGGAGATGGTCACTCCATGAGGGAGACAGGAGCCTCCTCTTGCTCAATGTACTACCTTGGTGTCCTCACAGTATGGTCCTTGTGTTTTTGTCTACGATGGCTGTGGGGGAAGACCAGCACATCCTCATTTCAGGGTACGGAATGAAAGAGGGGAGGAATTGAACCTTACCACACTTTGAGTAAACTGACTGGAAGTCTCGGGTGCCCCGTGGCTTTTACCACAGTCAACTGAATAAATTCCCCCATGACACTGGGAATTGTTGTTTTAAGTGAAGACTCTGCCATGTCTGACTGAAGAACAGACCTTCCTGTTGACGTGAGAGAGAAGTGGAGAGCAGATCACGAGGAAGCTGCCTCACATAGGTAGATCTTTATCTTCTGTGGAGGTACAAAGAAACTATGTCTAGCTATGTGGTCCCAAAGGCCATGGATGTGCTGATTCCTGGCTAGACAGAGGGAGCATGCATGGTGTCCTAGTTTGTTTTCTGTTGCTGTGATAAATTCCATGACCAAAAGCAACTTGAAAAAAGAAAGAGTTTATTTCTGCTTAAAGCTCACAGTCCATCATGGAGGGAAGTCGGGGCAGAAATTGGAGACAGGAACTGGAGTAGAGGCCATACAGAAATCTTACTTACTGGCTTGTTCTTCCTGGCTTCATCAGCTTACTTTCCTATCTATAGACCCAGGACCACCTGCCCAATGGTGGCACCTCCTACATCAATCATGAATCAAGATGGCCCTACAGGCCAATCAGATGGAAGCATTTTTCTCAGTTCAAGTCTCCTTTTCCTAGAGGAGCCTAGCTTGGCTCAAGTTGACAAAAACAAACAAACAAACAACAATGAAAAACCAACCAGCACATATGCTTTATGTACTTAGGAACTGTCACTATTGGGCAGAAGTGGAGAGTTAACATTTTTATTGGCGTTTGGTGAGATCCATGATCACAGAGGCTAACTGTGGCAATGAAGTTTGCTCGTTAAAGACAGGGGTCAACTCCTTAGTAAATATCTAAAAATTCTGTTTTCCTAGACATTTTAGTGGGAGGTGCCAGCCTAGGGGGCCTGGTATCCACTAATTTATTTAAACTAAATTTGAACTGTTATAATTGAAACTGGAGGCCCCAGGTTAACTATACTCTAGTACCAACCAGTATTTTAAGGGTTCTGTTACGTCTAAACATAGACTGAGAACAAACCTCAAACACATGGCTCTGGGGAAGCAGTTACCACAACTCTCCCTGCCGAGAGGTAAGTGTCTATCCATGTCCATTGAGATCTCTCAGTTGCTGTCTGTGTTTTCTCAGATTCTACAATAATAAACTTCGCAATCATTTTTAACTTGATCTGATCTTATTTTTGACAGAACCTATTCAATTTTTAGTCTATCTATTGGTATAATAAAAAATTTATTTCTCACTCGATAAATGAGAACCCGTTTCCTTTGTCTGAAATCGATCTCTGTCAAGCTTCAAGAGACTCTCCTTGAAGTGCCCAGCATTCTGAACGGTAGTGAATGAGACTTAGCTTCTAGTTTGTGAGGGACAGTTCACGTCAGGTCCCACTCTGAAACCTCATTTATTCATAGTTGCTATTGCCATTCTCCTTGCAAATGAGGATACATGCTTTGTTTGTTGAAAATGTCCCCTGCCACCTCCCTTTGTCTTGTGGCTTCTTCAATAATGCTTCTGTTCTATCCTGACCATGTTTCTTTCACCTGACTATGCCCCAGTGACCACAGAAACCAGTGGTCATAGCATAACCATAGCATAGCAACTATAAAATAAATTAACATAGACTAGATGGTTTCTAAGATTTCCTTCCAGCCCAAGAACAGTCAGTGATCCTGAGACTATACTGACATCTGAGCTGAGGTCGTTTTAACTACACAGTGGGAACAGACAGGAGTGGTCCTAAAAAGGACACAAAGGTTCTATTTGTCCTTTGGAAAGTGCTCCTGGCAGCTCAGTCATCGAACTACCTCCAGGCCCAAAAGATTCTACACTGTCTGTGCTTGTGAATAAGAGAGACTGGTGGCTGGAGAGATGGTTCAGTGGTTAAGAGCACGGACTGCTCTTCCAGAGGTCCTGAGTTCAATTCCCAACAAACACAGGGTGGCTCACAACCATCTGTATTGGGATCTGACGCCCTCTTCTGGTGTGTCTGAGGACAGTGACAGTCCACTCACATAAAATAAATAAATAAATAAAGAAAGAAAGAAAGAAAGAAAGAAAGAAAGAAAGAAAGGGACTGAAGAAGTGACTCAGTAGCGGATAATACACCGTTCTTCCAGATGTCCTGAATTCAGTTCCCAGTGCCCATGTCGGGTGGCTCACAAGTTCCTATAACTCTAGCTCTAAGGGATCTGACACCCTCTTCTGTCCTCCTCAAACATCTCTGCACATGTGGCACCTGCTTGTCAATGCTGGGCATACACGCATGCAGTCATACCCACACACAGACAAGAAAACAAAAGTAAATCAGTGGCCCAGTGGTTAAGATACTGACTGCTCTTTCAGAGGCCCTGAATTCAGTTCCCAGCAACCACATGATGACTCACAACCATCTGTAATGGGATCCGACGCCCTCTTCTGGTGTGTCTGAAGACAGCCACAGTGTATTTATATACAGAAAACAAATAAGTAATTCTTTAAAAAAAAAAGAAAAGCAAGTCACTCAATTCACTGTATGATTTAACTTATATACGCTCAGATCTCAGTTAGCTAGACCAGGTCTGTAAATGGCATGGATAACGATAGATAACAATTAATTAAAAGCCAGTTATATGTAAAGTTTGTGAGGCTGCACATTCTCTGGAGCACTGGTTCTTTTTCATAACGATTTCTCTCTTCTATCTGAAAAATTTACACTTTTTCATTTTCCAATGATTCACACTGTATCATTTCACCCTGTAGCTAATGCTGGAGAAAACTGACCAAGAAATAGTGGAGGGTAACGTCAAAGCAGATAATTGAAGCATAATTCTATTTACCACCTTTTTATCAAGAAGGATCTGTAGTAGTTTATGAAAGCTGCATACCATATCAAGAAATTGGAGATCTAGCATATGTCATTCAATCCAAATCTCACTTTGGGGCAATTTAAACATCCAAGGTAAGTGTATATGTCTTTGGGAAGTTTGCAGCTCAATGAAATAGACTGTTACTGTGCACAAAACTTTTGCTAATAAGAATAAAAGCTCCCCTGCTGATTCAATAAATCAGCCTGGATCCTGTTCGAGAGACCAACAGCAGCTGACAGAATACAGGTTCTTAGAAATGCTTTAGAAATACCATCTAAAGGGCCAGATTGTGCCGTAACAGCCTTGTTATCCTAATGAAATCACTCTGCTTCCTCATCTTTGCTTCAGACACCTCCAAGGTTGGGGAAAGGAAGCCCCATCTCCCCAAATGCCTCTAAACACCAAATTTGGATGACAGATTAATGATGAGATCTGCCTCCCCATTAATTTATTTGTAGGAGACACCTGTGCCAATAACCTCGTTAGGGTTTGGAGCGTGTCCCTAGAAAGGCATGCCTTCCCCCTCACTGAATCCGCTCCCCATAATTCTTAATTACTTTCTCTTGCCTGGTGGGGAAAAGGCACATGACATGGAAAGTTTTATAGAGTCTAATCATTAACCAACTCCTTTCTTGAGTGGAATTAGAGTATCCTGAAAAATGCTCTGTCTCAAATCCCCCTAGCTACTTTCAAAATCATTGGCCAAAGGAATTTTCCACATGAGTTTTGAAAGTCGTTCCTTCTAAGATACGAGCATGGGCTCTGGGAGCCCTTGCCGTGTGTTAGGTGCAATTCAAAGCCCTTTATTCAGGATCAGTTCATTTCTTGGCACTGCCAAGCACCAGGTTTTTGGTATAATTCTCCTTTTTCAGATGACACTGAGACACATGTTGTCACTCACCCATAGCCACGCGTCAAAGCCAGCTTGTCTCACTACAGGGTTCTTAGGACACATGTCTTCCTAGGAAAGAGAGAGACTCTATGAGAGATAAATGGGAAGGAGCTCTACCTTTGGATTTAGTCTTCTTTGTCTTGGATAATTTGTCAAGATAGTCATGGTCATAAAAGGAAGGGGCAGTGAGACAATCAGCTAAAACCACAAAACCAAAATGGTCAGTAGAGCAGGAGAAGGTTCTGGTTCCTCTGTAGCAAGAGACAGTCTAGTTTGTGTGCTTAGTCCTCCCCCAACCCTGAGTCCCGAGTCCTGTGATTGGCTGTATGCTGGTATCATCTGATGATGCTTAGAGATTTGCTTTGTCTCTCTGCCTCTGTTTCTCTCTCTCTCTCTCTCTCTCTCTCTCTCTCTCTCTCTCTCTCCCCCCATTTCTTTCCCTGTGTGTATCTTTGTTGTTGTGTATCTATCTTCTGTTGGTTGTGTATCTATCTTCTGTTGTGACACAAGGAAACAACAGTTTTCTGGATAAAACTAAAGACAGGAACAAGAGTAGGGAATGCTAGAAAAAGGACATTGGGAGTTGGTTGCTTTGGTGTGTGTGTGTGCACGCGCAGGTGTTTGCATTGTGTGCATTTGTTCATGCTTGAGGGTTCCAGAAGATATATGCTAAATAAAGCCAGCAGTGGGGTTGTGCATTGCTATGGATGTCTGGGGATCAGGGTAGTGTTGTACATAAATAGTGGCCTCTTACCTCTGGGATCTACATTCCAATAGAGTGTGTGAATAAAAGTGCTTCTCAAACACCTGGATCATCATTGTCCTTATTAGACAGTGTGTCACACTCTAATTTGTGTCGAAGTCCTGTAAGAAGTTTTCTCACTTCTATGATGGACTGCCCCTGAAACTCTCACTAACTTACTCCTTCATCTCAGCTACCTTTGAGTGCACCTGTGCCAATGGTCCGATAAGAAATAAAGATTTGCAACCATTTCCTTCAACATAAGAATGGAAGATGGAAGTTTATCTGCTTCCAAAAATACTTAGGATTGGCCCTGGCCAGCTGGCTCAGCAGGTAGGGTGTTTGTCTGTTAATTCTGATGACCTGATCACATGGTAGAAGGAGGAAACTGACTCCCAGAGGGCCTTTAAACCAACCAACCAACCAACCAACCAACCAACCAACCAACCAACCAACATAACTACCCAGGTCCTACCTCTGTATTGCTGTTCCTGGCTTCCCCTTCCCACCTGCTACATTCCTCCCTTGATTTGCCTTTGACATGTTACTCTTCTGTACTTTTTTTGCACAGAAACTGACAGTTATATGCAGCCTATATTCAAATTCTATTTGTTTTCAGGTTTGATCCAGACATTGTCGTCAAGGAAACGCGTTGACGGTAGATATGAGATTCAAAAAAAAAAACTAAAATTAAAAGGTTAGGTTCTAAAGGTATGATTCAAAGATCAACGACATGAACCAGGTACCATGGTGCCTGTGAAAAGAATTCCTGAGCCAGGAATTTGAGGCACACAAAGCAAGAATCCACTGTAAACAAACTTCATCTCTGAGAGCCAGTGACTATGTCACAAGCAGCAAGTGGGCTAGACCATACCTAGAGATTGTGCATTCGTTTTGACAACACCAACCCTTGACAAAAGAAAAGCCATTCAAGTCAGTCTGATGATGGGGTTCAGGCACAAATATTCATGTTATACAAGGGAACAGTGGAGGGTATGGGGGTCTCTAGCTTGTAAAAGGAAGCATGGGAGTAGGTTTAATGAGTGCTCTAAACAGCTTTTCTGTTACAAATGCCTGAGTCACTCACCTTGTAAAGAGAAAAGGAATGTTCTTTTTGGTTCCAGTCAAATGATCAGGTACCTGTTGTTGCTTTGGGCCCATGGTAGTATGTCACGGCAGAGGAATGTTGTTCACAGCTGCAAAGAGGAGGAAGATGAGGAGATTAAGGCTGTGATCCGGTAGGAGGGCATGCTCCCAGTAACAAGACTTCTCACTGGGCCCTAGTTCTCGAAGATTATGCCAGCTCCCGGTAGACATTCTTGAGACCAAGCTTTTAATACTTAAGCCTCTGAGGGACATCCAGGTGCCAAGGTACAGCATGGAGTTTGGGGAAGTTTGAACACAAAAGTTGTCGTTACAAGCTGAAAGAATTATTAACTGCAAAAAGGGGTTAGTCTCAGTTTACTGAAATTGTAGAGGACAGCGCTATGGGCAAGAAGACATATGACTGTGGTCCTTGATCCAGACTGTCCATCACAGTCATGTCTGATTGTGTGTGTGTGTGTGTGTGTGTGTGTGTGTGTGTATGTGTGTGTGAAGCTTGCCCATTGGAAGGGCCACAGCACAGGTGTGGAGGTCAGAGGGCAACTATGTGCAGTAGATTCTCTTCTTTGGGAATTGAAATCAAGTCTCCAGTTTTGTGTGGCAAGCATTTTACCTGCAGAGCCATCACCAGCCCATCTGTGGAGGTTTTCAGAGTAACATTTCCATTGTTCAGAAGCAGAAGATCTTATGTGGAGCTCAGCATCTGTAGTTTTGAGAATGCTTCCTGGGGAGTAGTACTACGTTTGAGAAAAATTCTCAAATGAAGTTCACTTTCAAATAAGAACCCGTTTTCTACCAGTCACAACCATCCCAAATGAGACACTAAGCTGGGAGTAATGGCACACACTTTAATCCCAGCATTCCGTGAGTTCAAGGTCAACCTGATCTACTTAGTGAGTTCCAGAAAATTCAAGTGGGGAACTGGCATTAGTCTGCCCCATAGGGGGCGTACTCCTTCAGAACTAAATCCCAAAGCATGATCATCCTTTTAAAGCAAACTGTGCTTGTGACAAGAGTCTGGAAGACAGTCTCAGGGCCTGTGGCTCTACAAGCCTAAGAGTACAATCTGGTTTCAGTTCTCTGCTGTGTCTCAAGACTGCGGGTCTCACTACCTGCTGGCATGTTACTCATGAATGCGACACTCAGCAGGTGGAAGGACACCATGGCCTGGCATGTGATGTCTGAGACTCATTGCTACTCACAGTACCTCGTGTTCAAGCTCTACTCCTTATGTTTCTCTCTTCCGTTTTTCTTTACGTCGGTGTTACAGGGAAAGTTCCAGACTACAAACTCAGTATCAGAGAATATCGACATCAGTTGAAACGTAGTATCAATGGTATATAATGGTATATAATGTAAACGTGGCTTCTTAGAGCCACACTGCCTCATGGTAGCCAGACCTCACAAGCATAGCCCACGGCGCAAGCATCTGCTCTGTACCAATCATCACCTCCGTGCTTCTCCATTGGCTGTGCCTGCTGAGGTCAGAGGGATGATGTCACTCATTGCTTTACCGCATCCCCCACATTTCCACTTCTATGATTTTGTGAATGGCCATTTCCTTTCCACGAGGCCAAATACCACCCATCATTTCACATGCAACTCGAGCTGCTTTCCTCACGGGATTTTTGTGAATGATCCTGGAATCTGCTGATTTATCAATCTTTGAACATCAATATTTACGCTCTCACCCCATTATGTATGGCTCCCCCAGCTTCTCCTCTGAAGTGTTGCTGCAGAGGAAGAGCCTAGGAGACCAGAGTGTAGAACACGTTTACTGGCACTTGCCAGAGTTTTGACTTGGACTCCATATTTCTTCAGAAAAATGCCTGTTTTTGGAGGACATACTCCTTTGTTGGAAATATAATGCATCTGACACTGACAAATCCATGCGGAGAGAGCCTAGCTCCAGCTTTCTGAACTATTCATAGCTTCCAAGAGCTTTGGGTGCTTTCATATTTACATACACGCTATGATTATGCCCAGACTACCCTGCCTTCCAGAAAATTCCATCTCTAATTCTGCCCTCTCTCCATTCTCACCACAGGCTGTAGAGACTGATGAAGTCCAAGTTGTCAGAGTTGGTTACTTGCTAGAAAAATATTCACACCTTTGACAGAACTGTCAGTTTGTTGTCCCCAAACCAAATGAGCACACACATTGAATTTCCCTTCCACAAACTAAACTGGAGGGCAGTGCTATATATTTGATATATACTCAAATCTATACTTAGAACGACTTGACCAGTGGCTCCGTACAATCAAAAACCCATGAGAGGAAAACTCATCTATAGTTTAATAGACTCCTAACAAAAGTGTTTCACATTTAAAAAATAATTCCACCTTTCCTCTTCTAAAAAGGGATAGTGGGGAATAGTAAAGAAAAGGTGATAATCAAAGCCTTCATTAATGATACACAAGCATTAGTGAATGAAAAAAGATATTCTAAATAAAAGTAAATATTATACACTATTGTCCCTAGAGGCTCACAAGGACCACCATGTGAAAAGCCAAAAAAGAAACTTTTACCATTAGTAACTAATTTATAAAGACAAGATTAAAATAACTCATTGAAAATGGACAGTAAGAGAAGCGATAGATAAGAAAATGACAGTAAGATAAATACAGACAAATGAAGGCAAAGAAGAGTGGGTTCTAGCACTTCAAGGCTCGGAGCTCAGCTCTGACTTAAGTACCATAGAAAAAAATATGTGTAATGACTTTTTATTGCTAATGGCTACCCGGTAAGCAATAGGTGTGAAAATCTCACTTGGGAAAGGTTTTATGCAGGTGATTCTGGGAAGATACTATTTCCTGAGACTGTCTACCATCCCCAGTCAACACAGTCAAAGCATAACCTCAGACCTCTTAGCTCTTTCTGTTTATATGCTGGTGAGGCATGGGAAATGGTTGTGGAGGGTAGAAGGAATGACAGAAAGTATCAGTTAAAGACAACAGGATCGGCAGTGGAGACTTCGGGGTCTAATTCCACAGACACCTAATGGTGTAAAATGAGTGTGTAAAGTAGGTGTATAAACTGAGTGTGTAAAGTGGGTGATTTCTAGAAGGCAGTGACTCAGGACCATTCTGGTCATTTTTCTCCTGTTGTGTTTAATATAACACTTCCAAGTCTCTACACTACACTTCATCAACACCAGGAAAGAGAATGGTGTTGTGGACCTGGAATCTCAATACTTAGGATTGTGAGTTTTAGGCTAGTGTGAATTAATTATGATGCTGAACCAAACTAAACCAAACCAAACCAAACCAAACCAAACCAAACCAAACCAAACCAAACCAAACCAAAAACCAAACCAAACCAACCAACCAAACCAAAACCAATCAAAGTCCTGCCCATACCCAAACAAATCCAAAGGAGAAAGTGTACAGAAACCAAACACAGAAAGGTTTTATGGACAAGAGAAATAAGTCCATGGCAGGCATCATATTTTGTTGACTGAAAACAGTCAGGTGGCCTTTCCTCAGTGTGTGGATGTCTCAGAATGCAGATGAGCTGGGTATCCAGGACCAGATGGAGCCGGTCAAACTCTACCACATGTGGATTAATAGTTTTGCTTTTAGAAAATTAAATTAAAAGAGTGGGAAATATTGGATTTTGAAAGTGACAGAAAGACACTAGTCATAATCATAAAGACATATTGTTTGTTTGATATTTGTGCAGAATCATATGCATTTAAAAGATGGCATTCAATATTAATTATAGTTATCATCAGACAGTAGAATTTCATATTCTCTTAATCCAGTATCTCCTTCCTAACGCTGTGACCTTTTAGTACAGTCCCTCATGTTGGGTGACATCCCAACCATAAAATTATTTTCATTGCTACTTCATAACTATCAGTTTTCCACTGTTAATGAATTGTAAATATCTGTGTTTTCTGGAGGTCTTAGGTGATCCCCGAGGAAGGGTCATTTGAGCTCCAGAAAGGTCATGACTCAAGTTGAGAACCTCTGTATTAACCTGTATTAGTTGGTTGGCTTTAATTCTTTTTTTTTTTTTAAACAATGAACAAGTATTGTGTATATAACCAGAGGAAAACACACACAGTAAAGCAAACCAGCGTCACTGTAAAGTGAGGAGAATTTATAAATCAAGATGAAATTTGCATGTTTTCATATTTTTTTTTGTTCTTACTGAAAATGACGTCATACATGTTTAACATCGTCCATGTCAAATTGACAATTTATATCATCCAAATGTTCACCGTGCTTGGTTTCATTGTTTTTTTCTAAATCAGAATCTTATTTCTAATTTTTTGCTCTACATTTCAATGTTAGGAACTGGGGTCTGGGAGCCATCTGACGTATGTGTCGTATCTCTAATGTAGCTCAACAGTTGCTCAAATAATTCATCAGAAGAATAGTTTCTCCCATTTTCGATGTGTAAAAATGAACACAAAATGAAACAGTTAAATTAGTAGTCGGGTTAGTATTCAAACCCAACCCTGACTAATTTCAGTGTTCATAGCACTAAGCTCTGTGACTAAGTTTATGAAATAGATTGTTTGTCCTGGTCCTTACAAGGTTGAGGCTTTCCGGCTTATGTACAAAGGAAACCCCTAAGTAGACATTCACTCCTTTAATCCCCTCTGCATCCCCATGAGGCAGAAAAGTATTTTTAGAGATGAGGCAATTCAGGCTCAAAGGGAATTTAAGTTCTTTCCAACACTTCATACTGTGTTGAAAAGGGAAAGGAGCCAGCGAGGCAGTGTCTCCTAGACTCAACTGCATTCTTTCATTCTGCCTAGAACTTTTAAATGAGTTTCAGTTTTGCATACATAGCTACTGTACAGTGGAACATTTCAATATATCTAATCTGGATATAGTGGCTCATGTCTATAACCTCAACACACAAGAAGCCTTGGAAGGAAGCTCATCATGAGTTCAAAGGCCAGCTTGGGTTAAGTAACAAGACCTTCTCTCAAGAGAAAAAATATATATGTTAGTGTACATATGTAATATATAATTATAACAATTTTTTACACTATGAATTGATAGTGAAAGGACTCTATAGGCTGATGGGTTGATGCCTAGTCCTTAGCTAATGATTCAGTTGGAGACAGTGTTGACAACCTTAGGAGACAATACATAGCTGGAAGAGGTAGGTCACTCTGAAGATCTGGTTCTTTCTCTCCTTCCTGTCTGCTGTGAGGTAAGCAGGCTCTACCATGGGCTCCTACAGTCATTATGCTCCACGTCACATGGTCCCAGAATCAGCAAAGCCAAGCAAGGACTATGGACTAACACATCTGAAACCCGTGAGCTTAAAAACAAACAGTTTTCTCCCTTAAAGATGTTCACCTCAATGCTTAACACTCGCTCAGAAGGGGAAATAAAATAGTTATTGGAGGTGAATGGAAGAAGGGAACTGGGTGGGAGAAGGGTTGTGTCAGGAAGGGGGTTGCAGATCAGGTGTAGAGAGAGCTGAGAAGAGAGAGCTAAGAGAGTGAATAGAAATCAGTGGTGAAGGGGGCGAGGGGCACCTCTAAGACATGCTGTGCCAGGGACTTGGGATGGGGGAGGCTTCAGGGAGTCTGTGAGAGTGACTATAGCTGAGACTCACAGCAGTAGGGGACATGGAACCTAAAGTGGCTTCCTACTGTAGCCAGGCAGGACTCCCAGTGGAGGGGTAAGGACACCAACCCACCCACACAAAACCTTCACAAAATTTATCCTGCCTACAAGAAGTGCAGGAACAAAGATAAAGCAGAGACTGAGGTAATGGCCAACCAATGACTGGCCCAACTTGGGACCCACCCCATGGGAGAGAGCCAATCCCTGACACTATAAATGATACTCTGCTATGTTTACAGACAGGAGCCTAGCACAACTGTCCTCTGAGCAGCTCCATCCAGCAGCTGACCAAAGCAGATGCAGAAACCCAGAGTTGAACATTAGACAGTGCTCAGGAGCTCAGGAAGTCTTGTGGAAGAGCTGTAAGAAGGGTTGAGAGACCTGGAGGGGATAGGATCTCCACAAGACCAACAGAGTCAACTAACCTGAACCCTTGGGGGCTCCCAGATACTGAACCACCAATCAAAGAGCATACATCTACTGGACTTAGGCCCCACTACACATATATAGCAGATGTACAGCTTGGTCTTCATGCAGGTCCCCCCAAAACTGGAGCTGGAGCTGTTGCTGATTCCGTTGCCTGTCTATGGATCCTGTTCTCCTAACTGGGCTGCCTTGTCTGGTCATGATGGGAGAATATGTGCCTACTTCTGCAGTGACTTGAGGTGCCAGGGTAGGTTGGTACCCAGGGGAATCACCCCCACTTCAAAGGGGAAAGGATGGAGGATGAGGAAGAGTCTGTGTGAGGGGGTATTGGGATGAGATGGGAGGGGGCTGCGATCAGGATAGAAAGTAAATTAATTAATTAATTAATTAATGAGGGAAAAAGATTTTCACCTTGAATACTTGTCACAGTGATAGGCAGACTGACCAATACTGTGCATGTGTTCTGTAGTAAGCAATCCAGGGTGATTATCTCTGTTAGGCTTTGATACACTGAGATGTCTCAGTAGTCTCCAAGAGCTTCCTGCCTGGGGTCCAAATAGGCTCAAGACTCAGCTCACACTAAAAATGAACAGCTAAGCTGAGAGACATTATCAATGGTATCACAGTCTCAAAAAATAATAGTAATAGAAAAGATATTTTCTCCAGGACTAGAAAGGAATATCTCTTGTTATTAGTCTCAGTAGAAACATGATTTTTTTTTCCCGTCTTGTACAGACCAAATGAAGAAATTGAAAAGTACTGGGTCACCAAGAAAGATGATGTCCTTTATTATTCAAGTGCAATTCAAATCTCTCTCCAGCCTCAAGCATGTGCTCAAAGATAATTGACTGCGCAGGAAGCTCACATGCTGCCAACTGATGGTCCTCGGGTCACACGCCTCTTGCCCATTTGCCTGAGTGGCCCACTTTTGTTTTCCTCTCCAGGAAAATAAACACCGTCACAGATCCTGTGGGAAGAAGTGAGGGACTGGAGTTAGGTAGGTAACATTCCTTCTCCTCAATGCAGGACATCAGGGTCCAAGTGGCTTTGCTTCTGTTAGGTGTCTCTTCAGCCAGCCCAACCCCCAAATCTGGCTCAGACACCCCCAATCTTTCCCCAAGGTCCAAGGCCTCAGCTCATCACCTGGAGTGAATGCTGACAGCACTGCACAGAGGAAGGGAGCAGGGAGCCATGCAGGCGTTGTCATGCATGACTGACCAGCAGCCATCAAGGGCAATTAACCACGGAGAACTCAGGATCTTTCTGGACAGCTCCAAGCTCCCTGGTGCCGTTAAGATTAGATGCTTTCCACGGTTCCCTGTAGTCACCATGTGACAAATTCCGTCTCTCTTGCTCTTTTCTCATTTCCTTTGTGTGGTTCTGGTGCATAACTACCCAGCACAGACTTCATTTCAGATGACTTTATTTCCACAAGAATTTTGGTTAAGTTGCAAGGACAACTGCATCTGAACCATTTCCTTATCCGCAGAGTCCGGTCGTTCGCCAGTGCATGAATGTGGTCTTAGCACGTCCACCCTGTCGTGAGTCTCTCCCTGTGATTCACTTTTCTTTGAGGTGATTCACGTAATGAACTGGATGGTACAATTTGTCTTCTTAGAACCAGGCTGTGTACGGGAGACCTGAACAAATTAGCGCTAAGCTGTTCTTTGGAAGTGTAGTCGGTCACTTAACTCATACAGAGTTTGAGATAGTTTGGGTTGCTGGGCTTCTTAAGGTGGCTGGAATGTCAAATGACAGTATTATATTTATTAAATTGGCCTTGCAGCAAAAAGAACTGGCTTGTTTTAATAGGGTAAGATACGGAACTTGAAGCCTAGGTTGAAAAGAATTGAAGCAAAGAGCCTGATCCTTGCTTGTTTGAGATAGGGTTTTGTTCTGCCACCCAGGCTGGTCTTGAACACACATTCCTCCAGACTTGTTCTAACCATGAATGAAAACAGGGTGGGAATGGCCTTGGTCTGCTGCCCCTGAGCTCTGCCTGCAGTCAAGCTAAGCTTTCTCTTTGTTCCCATCAACCCAATTGTTCCTCCACCATCCGTCATCACAAAGGTTAAAGAACCCATTCTATGGGATGGGTAAAGTGAGGATGTCAGAAGATCTGTTCCAATGTGACAAATATTTCCTCAGACTCTGTGTGTGTGTGGACCTGTGCAAGGCACAGGCTAAAATGAGGCAGGAGTTAGGTGCCCAGTGACAAGGAGGGCTGCAAATAGGTCCAAACATAATAGCTTCAAAAGTTGAGACCCAGAAAGCAAGACTCTGAAGTTTTAAAAGTGTAAAGGTGCCAGGTTAAGTAAACAACAGTTCTTCAATGCACCAGTGTGAGAGGGAACCAAAGGTTTGTAGCTGAGATGCTGAAGTGTTACTAGCAGGCAAGAAATGAGGAGGGAGGTTTAGGTGGGTAACAGGATGGAGGAGAAGACAAGGGGTCTAAAGGAGGGGTAAGCAACATGGAAGATGTTTGAAGAAAACACAGGGAACTTGGAACTTGATGGTAAACTTGATGATGGTAACTTGATGATGTAACTTGATGCTGAAGAGATGTTACACCCAGCAGTCACATGACATGGAGAAACAAAGGAAGCTTCATCCCTGCTGCTGATTCTCATAGAACTGGAAGATGTGTGTTTGGTTGAGGTGTGATCTGAGTGAGGTTATCTCCCCTAGTTGTGAACCTTGTAAACTGTAGTAATGACCAGTGTGGCAAGACCTGACCATGTATGTAATAACGACATGAACATTATGAAAGTACCCAACTGCTTTCTGGTTGAATTTAAGGCCTACCCCATAGGAGGAATCACAATCTTGGTACTGGAAATCTGGCCAAGAATCTATGGCTGGAGAGCTCCCAGGCTCCAGGGTTCAATCTACTACCACACTTCTGCTAAACAGACATGGTATCAAAATTTGTGTCTCTCTAAATGTGTATTTCTCTAAATTTGTATCTCTCTAAATGTGTATCTCTCTAAATTTGTATCTCTCTAATTTTGTATCTCTCTAAATTTATATCTCTCTAAATTTATATCTCTCTAAATTTATATCTCTCTACTGATAGACTAGGACAGTTCTCAGTCTTCATCAGAGAAGGTCTTGTTGTTGTTTTTCACGACAGGGTTTCTCTGTGTAGCCCTGGCTGTCCTGGAACTCACTCTGTAGACCATGCTGGCCTTGAACTCAGAAATCCCCCTGCCTCTGCCTCCCAAGTGCTGGGATCAAAGACATGTGCCACCACTGCCCAGCAGTGAGAAGGTTTTTGTGCAGTGAATGATAGCTAATACAGAGTCTCACAACTGGTCAAAGTGTAGAGAACAAATGTCTGTTGAGAATTCAGAAACAATAGAAACAGCTTTATCCAAAAGGTTGCGGCCCCTAACAGAAAGGAGGACAAAAAAATCTTAAGAACCAGAGGTAGAGTGATTTGCTGAATTGACATGGCCCTGGTTCACTGCCTAGCACTAAAAAAAGACAAAGCAGAAAGTAGACGCTGTGGACACACAGGCTTTTCTAGGGTGATGCCATTGATGACAAAGACTCAAGCTCTTTGAAAGGGAAATCACTTCCACCTATCTATAAAGAGGGGTCCTATTCTCCTGCTAAGGACAGTTCCCTGCAAGCATGCCCACTGTGGGGCTCCTGATCGGATCCCTTGATAGGTGAAAAAAGAAGCGGGCTGTGCTTAGTCCCTCCAGAGGAGACAGGTAGAAGAGGGGACACAGACTGGCAAGCAATTATGAGGAAGTTAGGCAACCAAGTTGATTACTAGTACATTTAAGAAGAGGACCTTTCATAAATACTTATTTCTGTGGAAGTCAAAATGCATAAATTCTATTCCAGGCTTCATTACTAGCTAAAAAAACAGTCTTGCACAAATGATTTCCCTTCCTTCAACACTTTACAATGGCAATTCTGAGGATAAGGAGACCTTATTATTTCTATTTATGGAATATATTTTCACTTTTACAGCATGGTCTGAAGCATGGATGCACCATTCATTCACCCAACACATATTTATTGGATGACAGAATTTATACCAGGAACTGGAAATTGTCTGTGAATAAGGCAGACAATTCATGTCATGATCAGTGTGTGGTTTAGGTTGGGGAAATACATAGGCAAATCCAATCACTGAACATGGTAGTCACCAATCATATGTCAAGTGTCACCAAACCAATACATGAGCAGACAAAGTGTCTGTGCTGTGTGTATATGTATGTGCATGTACATGCGCATACAGGTATACATATGCATTGTGTGTATCTCTGTGAACATATTCATGCATATGTGCATGCACGTGCATACGCATGTGTATGTATGTGCATGTGTGCGCACATGTGCATGTATATGTAATAGAGGCTACTTTAGTTTTTATAATCATGGAGATTCACTCTGAAGAGATGACATTTAAAAGAAAACCTAAAATTGAGAAAGAGCCTGCTATGTGCAAAATAAACAAGAAACACTATTTTAAGGAAGGGAAAAGAGAAAGTTTAAAGGCAGCAAACCAAGGTATCACTGTGGGCACCATGAGGAAAGCTTGTAAGATCCAAAAATCAGTCCCAGTTAGACACAAGGGATTTCTATAGGTCAAGTTTTTAATCACCCAGCAGTGGTGTGAACAAAGGCTAAAATAAAATGGCGGCAGTTGGGAGATGGTCAACAATGACATGCTAGCTTAACAATAACAAGAAATGCTACTCAGAAAAAATTCTTTTCTAAAGCAGTGTTGGGAGGCACATCTACCGACACTCGTGAACAGAACACGAATAGGACTCCAATGAACTCCGATGGAGACAGACCCAAGGAGCCCATCAATAGGTATGGCCTGAACACTGCAGAAACCGTCTACCCATGTGTGGACACAGAAAGGTAAAGATGAAAGAGAGAAGTATGGACTTTAGAGATTTTTTTAATTGTTTATTGTGTCCAGTGAATAGACCACAGAAAGATCCCTGAATTATTCAACTCCTGCTTTGTCCTGTTTTGGTTTTTGTTCTGTTTTCATCTGATAGCATGAGACTCAGATGTTCTATAACACAAGAAAAGGTGGGGGAACAACATTCAGGGCTGGGGTCATCTCTCAATAGGCAAAATGTTCACTTTGTAAGCATGAGGACCTGAATTTGATCCCAGAACACCTGTGAGACAAAAGAACACCAAGACCAATCATGGTGGCCTGCCCTTGTAATCCCAGTGCTGAGGAGACAGAGATAGATAAGTTGTCAGGGCCTGCTGGCCAGCCAGTCCACCACACAGTGGGAGATCCAGTCTCAAACACACTGGAGGAGGATGTTGCCTGAAAAATTCTACCTGAGGCTGTTTTCTGATTTCCATGTGCACACGTGCACCTGCACCACACACCTGCACACACAAAACATTGAACTCTAGGGTAGGCAACAGGATCAGCAACTCGATGTAGAGGAAGGTGAAATGTTGAAATGAGCTACTGAGGTCCCACAATGCAGGGAAAAACCATATGTTGGTAAATGCCTTTGTTGTATAGTGGCCTGTATTGTTATTGCTTAAGCTGGTCTAGAAATCAAGTGCAAATAAATACTTTCTGCTTGCCAGTTTTTAAGGGCATCATTGAAGTCGTTTCTGTCACAATGGATGTAAACACTCTTATAAAACGTTCTTCTCAAAGAATGTTTATTTTTTCATTTCATCTTTTACCATAAAATTCATCGTCTTCCATAAGAATAGATATAGAAATTTCCCTGAGCTAATAATGCATCGTCATCCTCCTCCTCATCATCACATCACCATCATCCTCATCATCACACTCCTACTCCTCACTCCCCCCCTCAACTGTCACCATGGTCATCTTCATCATTGTTACTGTCCTTGTCATCTTCACTCTCTCCGCTGATCACACAGTGCTCTGGCAGACCTTCCCTTTTCCGATCTTTTACACACTTTATGCAGCAAGCACTGGTAGCATCAGTCTAGCTTCTTTTCTAGATGAGATTAGAGGAGGCTCAGAAAGTGAAAACGGTACTCTCATGAAAATAGAATTAGGCAGCATTAACATGTCCCCAAACTGCAACTCCAGATCCATGCCCAGTCAGATCCACGTACAGTCAGATCCATGTCTAAATCAGACTTGCATCCAGTATGAGCCATGCCCAATCAAATCTGTGTTCTTGGGTCTCTGCTCAGGGGTCTTCACACTTGACACCTTTCTGTCTCCCCAGCACTGGAGTTACAAGGGACAGCTCCACACTTGGTCTTGGTGTTTTGTTTTGTCTCACAGGGGTTCTTAGATCAAACTCAGGTCCTCATACTTACAATGTGAGCACCTCTCCTATTGACAGATGATCGCAGCCCTTAATGTTGTCCCCCCGACTTTCTTGTTTTACAGAATGTCTGAGTTAAGAGCATCACTTCTGGAGATCTCAACAAGAGGATCACTGGGAAGCAGTGAGGAACTATTCTGTGATGGTGAAAGGATTGCTTTGGGCGGTTCCTATGAGCACCTGTTCCCAAGGCTTGAGGTCATTGAGATGCTCTGAACAGTAACACCAGGATAGAGCACACATGTAAGACCCTACTTGGAGAAGCCAGTTCTTGAGTAATCCTCACTATTTGCCCCACCTCACTGAATCTCTTCCCACAACACAGAATCATCTTAGTATGATGAGCTAATCTTCAGGGAGTGGAGTGGGGTGAGTGTGGGTTACAACTTAAGAAAGGAAAGGGAAGGGAGTCTGCTATTTCTTGTTAATTTGATAGTTATTTCTTAAGCAAACAACTCAGAGGCATTTGAAATGAGTTATTTATTTTGCTTCCGATGGCCCCTGTCCCTGAACAAAAGCAAATGTACTATTAATTCTCATTTGCAACACTACTTTGATTTCCAATTCCATCTCAATTGTCTTTTATGCTTTGTGGTGGTGTGTTTACGATGGAGATGTTATAATGAAGGAGATTGCATTGTACCAAAACAAACACCTGTGACATCATTTCTTCTCTCTTCAGATTTTACCTGTCTTTTGGTAAAGTTTCCCTTGATCTTTAATATCACTAATCTGAGGATCTCTATTTCTTTTGAAAAGTGACCCACCCCTTCTCTTTTTCAAAGGACTCTGCGTATCCCATTAACTGCTAGATTGGTTCCACAGTGTCTTCATAATGGCTTTCTGCCTCCTGGGAGATTTCTCTCTATCTTATATCCTTAATTAATAAATTCTTTACCAATTGCCACACAATAATAGAGTATTCTTTTAAGCTGAGGAAATGTGTTGGTACTTGTGAACTCACACTAGGACCCTAGCCTAGAAAATCTGGGTTGGTGCTCCCGATGGTAATAGCAGTGGGCGTTCTGAACCTAAGAGAGGAGGAGAGCACAATTGAGTCCACAGCCTTCAAATAAGCTTGGACAATCGGTAGAAACGACTGGGTGTCGAAGAACAAATATAAGATGAACATTAAGAGTGTCACTTCTGGAGCACTCAAAGAATGATAAAAATTCAAATATGAGGTTACCCATCTCTACTCATAATGCATTTGAAAATACAACTTCTCATTGGCCAGAAATGTATAATCCAAAGCATCTTTGCCCATTCCTGTCACACAATTCATTCATTCGTTCATTCATTCATTTCTCATATGTTTTATTTATGTGATCTTTAAGTTGACAATGGGGAATAAGATTCAATTCTTACTTACAGAAAGATGTTTTATGTCGACTTTATTTCAGAATGATCACTTGTAAAAGAGAGTTTAGGATAAGGAAATTCCCAGTTGAATATTCTTCAGATGCTGTATGGTTGGGCTACCCTGAACTAGGAAGACTTGGACATTCCACTGTAATAGAATGTCAACCTGAAATTTTTCAGGGAATGAGGGTTATCCCAAGCCATAAAATGAAATGTCACCACACATTAGGTGGAGGAGGAAACAGGATGAGGGCTTGTTAACACATTAGAAGTGTTAAGTTTTAGTGAATTCTAAAGTATTAGGAATTAGAGGGGGTTGAAGAAATTATTTGGTCTGCAGGTAAAGAAGCAGAATGAGGGTACTTTCCAAGGTCAAATGCCAATTATCGATAACATGACCTGCTATTCTGTGAAGTCTAGATGTGTCCTACTGACCATTGCCAAATCGTCTGCTTCCTTTGCATTTCCTCTGTTAGTCCTTCTTTGTCTGGCATCCACACAGTCGAAACAGCCAAGTTCTTAACTGTCTTCTCCCAGAGCCCGTTCAATTCTCCACAAGCATCTCTGAGTTATCTGCTTCTATAGGAGCATGCTTTGCTCGGATAATCGTATTCAGGTCGATAAGGCACATCACTCTTAAGTCCCTTGGACTGGTCTTGAACTTGTCTATCTGGACTCCCATATGTTATTAGGAATTCTGAGCAAAAGCCCCTAGCTGTTGTTTCACAGAGCAGCCCTCTCTAGAAGTTGGCTTCCTTCTACCCTAACACATTGGTTTCCACTCACCTAACACATGCTAAGGGCTCTCCATGCCAAGGACTCTCTGAGCACGGAGGATACAAAGTTGTGTGAGCTGTGTAGGGTCTCTTTCCTTTGAGTCAGAGCTTCCCAAATGCATTGTTTCTGTGTTCATCATACAAATCCTCGACCATCATATCAGTCAACTTTGTTTGGTGGTTGCTGAAACCATTTGTTTATGTAAATGTCGCCATTTTCTTTATTCACTAAAATGAATGACCAAGAGACACCGTTCTATTAAATTGCCCAAATGCCTTCTGCGTTTTTTCATTGTCTATTAAAATTATATCCATTTTTCAATGCTCATCAAATGCAAATTTGTATGTGGTGTAGCCCTCCATGACAGTTTCCCTATGGCTGAAGTTCATTCTATCAACATGTGTTTATTGGCCACCGCTATAAATATTTGGCCTATGTGATATCTATAGCAATGGTGAACACAGAACCGAGGCATGTTTGAGAGCATGCGCTGTTGCTCTGTCATTTTGGTGTCATCCTCTTCCTGAGCCGATTTCCTGAGATTAATTAATTAATTCAGATTAATTTTACAATGTGTGTGTCTTATGATATTTTCCATTAGCAATACTAATGACTTTTCATGAACTTCCATTTAAACAACACATCAATCTTGCAGCTATGCACATCACCCCCAACTTAGAGACGATGCAACTCCAACACTGAGCCATCAGCTAACTTCTCCAAGGCCATGTAAGTGAAAGGCGGAATGCGTATTCAATAAACACTTCATGAACTGAAGCTTTCACACAACCAGTGACAACATGAGGATACGTAGTGTATTTTAGTGGTTTTAAAATCACAAATAACAAATTATACAATTCATTTATGCCAAAGTAAGACCTAGGACTTAGCCCTGGGGAACAATCCAATATAGGAACTTGGGTTGGCTAAGAAACCCTCGAGCAAGAAGACCTTCATTTAGTGCTAGAGTTGCTTGCTAGAAGAGTTATAAAACTCCAGAGGGCGGTGGAAGCTTCATACCAAGAAGTAAATAACAGCAGCCATTTAATTACGCACGCTCCTCAGGGTGAGTGGTGGGTCTCATGAGGTCTTTCATCCTTCAAGGTTCTGCTCTGGGCGCCTTTGCTCCCTTGCTTCTGGGTTGGCCTATAATTCATCTGTGCATGATTTGCAACGCTGAGAGAGCTCACCCATCTCCGTGCTCTCACGGAAAGGCAAAAATATCCTCAGGAAAATGCTGCCTCGCCAAGGAAGCACACAGACACTAAAGACCGTCAAAACGCACAGGAAAGGCTAAATCCGGATAAGAAAGGATGTAATTCCCTGAGCTGGAATTTAGACCGCAGACAAGGATTCTTGCAGGAACACGAAGTTTCCTGTCCTGTGGGAGGTCCAAAGCAAACCTTTGGGATCAGACTGCCAGCAAAGGCTGAGCTCTGAGTTTCATTTAATACCTGCCATCTTTGGGAACACAGTGGCCTCTTTTCGGTAGTCTAAGTTCTCCTGAAGAAAATCCTTGCTTTCCAGAGGTTCTGCTTTATGGATGACTGCACAGTGGAGGTAGAGGAAAGGCTTTACGGACTGGCAGGGTTATGAAATGCCAGCGTGTGTGAACGGGAGAGAAGAAGGGAGCTTCTTGCATCCCCAAGCACCTTAGATTGTTTTCTTCTGCCTTTTCCTTTTCTAGGTACTCTGAGCCCAGTGCTTAGTGATTTCACCCACATTGCTGCAATGGAGTCACTAGGCTGTAGGGGGAGCTCCAGCCTCCCTGGTGAATCTCGAAGGCCTGGAAGCTGCTCCCAAAACCATTTAATAGGCGACAGGGCCTCAGAGGCCCACAGCTGTCCCCTGTCAGAAACGCCCCTTGGAGCTGCTCTGCTCTCTTGGAGAATTCCATTTCTCTCATGTTGGGGTAAAGCAGCCTGAGACTTATTAAGGTGAAACTTAAGTAGTTTAACAGTTACTCATGAGGGTCAGGTCGATGGGGGTTGGATGGAAAGGGGAAGAGGGAGCTATTGTTTTAATGGGGTGAAATTTCTCTAGTGGGGAGACGGGAAAGTTTCAGAGATGCATAGTGGGAATGGTGGTCACACAACAAAAAGAACACACTCAATACTCAATAAGAGTGTGAGTGAAAATGGCAAAATGGTGGATTTTATGGTTTATGTTACCTACCAGTCATAAACTTAAAATCCCTGACTCCTGGAGCTAGGTTATGCTATAATGCTTATGAGAGAAGGATAGCGACAGCTTTGGAGACATGCAGATGGGGTTGAACCACTGTGGTCAAACATCCTACAAAGTCAGCCTTTCTCTTAGAGAAAGCCAACACTGCAAACGGGGAACCTGAGCCTTTCATCCCACCCACGTAAAGCCCTGCCTCGTTATGTGTGTTTGTGAGGTACAGATACGTATGTATGCATGTATGCGTGTGTGCAGACACAGATACATGTGTGTGTTTACATGTGGAAGCTGAAGATTGATGTCCAGAGTCATCTGTAATCACTCTTACACTTTACTCAATGAGACAGGACCTCTCAATCAAACCCGGAGCTGCGTCATATAGGTAGTCTCTCTAGGCACCTAGCTCTGACATTCTGTTTCTGTGTATCAAGACTGAAATTACATGGAAGCCACCATACCCACGAGTCACTTACGTGAGCTCTGGGGATCTGCCTTTCCGTCCTTAAGCTTGCATGGCAAGAGCCTAACCACGGAGCCATCTCTTTAGCTCTGCTCCCTGTGTCTGGAACTCAGATTTCTATACCTTAATCTTATTATTAAATATCCTTTCCTGAGTCCCACGAGGACAACAGAATGACTAAGCTTCAGAGGTGAATGTGAACCAGCAAATGCAAAGAGAAGTCAATGTCCTTTGTGAGGTGGTCAGTGAATAGATGGTAAGTACAGAAACAAGGGAGCAAAGCTGAGGGAAACCAGGGCCCAGAGCAGAGCTCTATACCGCAGTGCTATGACTCTGTAGACCAGAAGCATGCTCACAGAAGATAACCCTCCACCGCAGCCCCAGGTTAGCGTGGCAGCTCCACTTACTCCTGTAGCTACGTATATTATTCTCACTGTCGAGTAGAACCACGCATGCCAAGGCCTTTGGTCACGGAATTCTTACATTAGTAAGCCTTGGGGCTGCACACTTGGCTCGGACTTGGAAGGTATTGGGGTTTCCTAAACAGAAGATTCTCATAATACAATACGCTTGGCTTCTTCTGTGTTGCCCTAAGAACAGGTACCCTGGCTCTATTTCAAGTTCTTTGTCCTAAAGGCAGCCCAGCAAGACCAATAACAGGCATGCCTGGCACTGAACCTGAAACAGGGGCTGCTAAGACCTTCCTGAGAATGGGGATGAAGAGGAAATTCTAGGATATTCATCCCTGCTGTATCTATCGGGCCTTCTCTGTCTTACTTTGAACTGTCCGGTTTACAAATTGATCAATTATACCCCCACCCATTCTAACCCGCTAGGCTGACTGGCTCTCTGTAGGTACTTGGCAGTTCTAGAGAACACGGGCTTAAATAAGAAGTAGCCTGGAGTACCATAAAGACCAAACAGATAGAAATACTTGGTTCTACTTCCAGCCCAGCCCCCATTGCTCCTTGACCTTCAGTGGGTCACTTAGACAGCAAGCATCTTTTGTTCATTCATTCATTCATTCATTCATTCATTCATTCATTTGTTTTGTTATAGCAGCTCACGATGTAGCCCAGGCTAGCCTGGAATTCACTATCTTCCTGCCTTATCTTCTCTAGTGAGATTAAAGGCATGTGCCACTATGCCCAGGATAGAGTAAATCTTTCAAGTGTGTTTTGTTGTTGCCAGTGTTTGGTTTCGTTTTTCGTTTTTGAGACAAAGTATCACCCTGTAGGAGGCCAGGCTAGGCATTTTTCCTTTGTACTTTTTCTTTTTAGAAATTCTCTTTCCTTATCCTCCCTCCTGAACTGCAGAATGATAGTATATACTCCCATGCTGGGCTTGAATGTTGTTTATAGTCAGATAACGTATACAGACAATTGTTGGGATCACAGTGAGAAAATTTTGTCAGTTTTTCTAGAAAACTTCTGAGGAAAATGCCCACCACAGTGGCTAGAGATTATTTTCCTTTGACCACCAGCAGTGTCAAAACTTTGGGAATTATCACTATAAATATTCAGGGGCTGGTCTGTAGGTCCTGCAGCCTCTCTCCACCTCGTGCTGTGATGTTCTTATCAAAGTGTCATGTGACCTCGGATGGAGTCCTTAGCCTCTCTAAGCTCAGATTTAAATCGCTGCTCAGATTCAAATCCATCTCTTCCTACTGAGCTCTCTGTCACCAAAGCCCATTGGCTGCGATGAAGCACTCAGGGCACAGCTGGCCGTCCGTCCACTGCCTGCTCTGAGAAGCCTTGATCCCCTTGCAACCGCTGTCCACTTGCTGCCTAAGGAGAGAATTCTTTCTGTCAGGTCAGTTATCTCTCAGGGCCACAGCCCTGATCTCATCTGACATCGCTACAGAGAAGAGGTTGCTTCCACGGAAGTATCTTGCACACTCACGAGGCTCTGAATGACATCAGAGGAGCAGACAGATGGTGCTCAGAGGCTCCATGGAGCTCTCTCCCCCAACCCCATGTGTGCCTGGGCCTCCGCTGATACTCAAATACCTTCCGTTACTGTCTCAGTTAAAAAGATACTGATGAGAAGATGACTCAGGATCCCCCTGATGACCTAAGTTTCATTTCCCAGACCCACAAGGTAGAATAGAACTGACTCTGGCAATTTGTCCTCTGACCTCCATGTGTGCATAGTGCCATGCCCTAACACCTATAATAGATAGTATTTAAACTAAGAGTCACAGTTTATTAGTCTAGTATATAAATGATCTTCTTAGGTCAGATGGGTGGCTCATACCTGTACTCCTATCACTGGGTTAGGTCAAATGGGTGGCTCAAACCTGTACTTCTATCACTGAGGAGGCTCAGGCAGGAGGATTGTTGAGATCTGAAGGCTAGTCTGTGCCCCATAGTGAGTTTCTAGGCCAGCCTAGACTGCATAGTAAGATCCTGCCTCAAAACCTCGGAAGTAAATCACCTCAAATATACAAGAGCTGCAGAGAAGTTCGTGTTACAGGAGAAATTCTAATGAGTTTTGAGAAGTTGTTGAATGCTTTACCATTGTTGATACCCATTGTTAACTATTCTGTGGGTTTTGACTTGTTTCTTACATACCTAGGGAAGTCCATGAGAACAGCTACCATGTTGCATTTTGTAATTGCTGAATCCTAGAGTTAGGTTGGCATATGGATCATGTCCATATTTTGTAATGCTCGGAGAGGTGAGAAGACAGTTTCCAGAAGGGAGCATTTTATAGTGTCTTAAGGATTAGAACTGCCTAAAGATGGTCTTAATCATCTTATCCATCTTTCCTCTCCTTTAGATCACAGTATTGAGGGTGGAAAAGAGAAGAGGCATCCTAAGCTTACATTGGGCATTATTGCCAAAGTGTACCTTTCGTCTGACAGTTCTAGAAATTCTATTTCGTTATTTTCTGTGTCCCCGGGGCTCAGGCAGTTCCATATACTGTAGCAGCATTGACACATACCTCCAGGGAATGCAGCTGAATACTCACCAAACTTTATTAACCAAAACATGGAGGCTTTTCTTGACCTTTTACGTGACAGGAACAACTAAAGGGAGAGAGGGTTTATTCTGGATCATAGTTTGAGAAGACAGTCCATCATGGTGGGGAAGGCATGGAGGCGAGAGTGTAAGGCAGCTGGTCCACCTTACATCTGCAGTTGAGAAGCAGAGGTTTGTGTAAGCCTGCTTTCTTCTTATTCAGATCAGGGCCCTAACCCATGTAATGTTACCATCCACACGTCAGGGGGCGTGCTTCATACCTCAGGTATCCAATCTGCATGCTCCCTCACAGACATGCCCAGGGGTTCAAAACCTAGGTAACTTGAAGTCCCATCAAGCTGCCAATCTATATTAATTGTCAATGTCACCCATTATGAGTTTTCTTCTGGATTAAAACAAGCCCACACATGCCCACCGTAGAAAGGAAAACACAGAATCAAGTCATTTCTGCACACGATCTCCCCCACATCACAGCAAGACCCACTGAGGGATAGCTCCAAATTCTTGCTGATAACACTCTCTGCTAGCCCAGTGCCTGCCATGACAGGAGTCCTACACTTGTTTATGGGTGAGAAAAGAACAACAGGGTATAGCGGGTACTCTGCATCCTGTCCTTCAAAGCTATGCTGCAGCCTTTGGAACCTTCTAACCCTCTCATCTCCCAGATTCTACTGGAACTAGAAGAGGTAAGGATCCTTAGAATGGCGGGCTGTGTTTGCAAGAGCATTGTTCTGCTATGCCCTAGCCGCACACTTAGGTTTAACAAGGGAAGGGAAGTGTGAGAAAGTGCCAGAGGAACACCATGAGCAAACAGAGGAGAAAATTGAGGCTATTTTCTGTCATGAAGACCTGTGTTCTAAGTGTTGTTGTTGTTTATTATGAATGTTGGATGTACCAACTGACCTTTGAAATGAATAATTTACAGTGGGATTTCTGCACAGGGATTGAAGGTAGCAGTGTGATCTTGGAAAACAGGCCTCAGAATGCCTCTCAGGCTGCTGAGTTGGGGGTTGGGAGTGGATTTTCAATGTGAGTCTGCTGATGTATATTCTGGCTCTGAATGTTCTAGGTATCAGGCAGCCCCCACAGGGCATCCCTTTTTTTTTTTTGAATTGTGATGTCATACATTCCAGACTGCTGTATCTTTTACAAGTACACAGGCTGATTCGAACCCTCTGATGTCATGAGCCAAAATGGATCCTTAAATTGTCTCAATTAGGTATCTGTTCATATACTTTTCCTATAAGAATTGCATAATACTTTATATCACCACAGAAAAATTTAGTATATATTAAATGCATTTTCTTAAATTTTAAAAATGATTTAATTTTGTTAATAATTTATTTTGTGCATGGAGGGATACTTTGCATGACTTATGTATGTGAGGCGTGCACACATGTCTGTGTGCAGATACCAGAGTAGAATATTTGATGCCTGGCTGTATCACTCTTCTTATTCTTCTGAGACAGTGTCTCTAACTGAACTTGGAACTTGAATTCTCTGCCTAGACTGACTGGACAGCAAGCTCTCCCTATTCTCCCATCTCCACCCTGACTAATGCTAGGGTTATAGGACTGTGTAGCTTGGTGTGGGTGTGTTGAATCTCAGGTCCTTGTGCCTAAGCAGCACACATTCTTACACAATAAACCATCACCCAAGCTAGTCTTAATACTTTTAATTTACAAATCTGTAAGAAGATCAAGTGATCGAATGCACTTCAGGCTAAACATCACAGACATGGTTGCATCAGTGTGGGTGCGAAACCTGGAGAGTGTTGAGACTTTGTCAATTTGAGAAGGAGAACACCCATGCAAAATAAAAGTTGAGGAGCTGGGGAGGGAGCTCTGTTGGTAGAGTGCTTGCCTAGCATGCAGTATGCCCTTGGTTTAACACCCAGCATGACATAAACTGTGCATAATCCCAGCATGGAGATGAAGGCAGGTGAATCTTGAGTTCAAAGCCATGCCTGACTACATAGTGAGCAGCCCTAACCTTGTCTCCAGTGATAAAAATGTTGAAGTAAATGAAAATGGTATTCTTAAATAATTCCCATTTAATAGCGTTCTAATGTATGGTGAAAATTCTTGTAAGAACTGTACAACTGGGACTCCCATTTAATTTCCCCAAGGATTGTTATTACTTTCTTTAATAAAAAATTATGGTTTATATGAGTGAGTGTTTTGCCTGTATGTGTATGTCTGTGCATGAAGCGCATGCATACGATATTGCCAGAGGCCAGAAGAGGGTGTCAGATTCCCGGGACTGGAGTTAGAGCCAGTCCTGAGCCAGTTGGGTATCTAGGCTGGGTTCTTTATAGTGTGCTTTTAATTAATGAGCCATCTCTCTAACCAGGAAAATAACCGTTATTAGGAGATAGATATTTGAAATAGAGAAACTGGTAGTGTTTTAGCCCCTCTTCAGAGAAGCCAAGGTTTGGAAACAGGAAGTTCAAGGTCAGCCTTTAGATGAACTCAGAAGACAAAAACCAGACTGATTGAGCAGTGCTCTGAAGCCAGGTCAGCCCTACTTTAAAAGTCTTGCCTCTCACCCAGTCCAAATACATGTATATTTGGAGAATTCAACCATCCTTGATAAAACTATGAGCCCTGGCATCCCTCAGCGCTGCTTATTTTACTGATCAGTTTTGGAAACATTTAATGAGAAAGGGATGATACACAAAGCCGTACTGCAGCCGTGGTGGAGAATTTTAAGGTTGGGCATTTAAAAATTTTTGTCTTCAAAGCAATTTTTAAATATGAAAAGGTATAAAAAGAGATAAAAACTGGGAGCAGAGTGAGGTGCGGGCACGGGGCAGAAGTGCTGAGTAAGAGCTAGGCAACTTCTCGCTTCCAAATTGGAACCCTTGGCTCAGGCATGGGCCACTTTTAACTACTGTCTGAGTGTACAGCCCAAGAGAACTTTTACCAAAAAGTCTGAGGCAGACAGGCTGGATGGGCTGCTGCTAAATCCACAAACCCCATGTCTGGCTCATCAATCCAGAGTGTTGTTCCTTCCGAAGATATCGCAGACACAACTATGTTGGCAGGAAGGCTGCATATCTAAGTTGGGATCAAGGGCTGGTTTGACTGCTATCTTCAGGGTGAGTGGTCTTCTTACCTCTGCCCCTCTCTGCCTTCACAAACTCCCAGGCTCTCCTCTTAGCAGCTGAGGGAGCAAGCATCTGGGGATGCTTTCTTCTCACATTCCCTGCTTACTTTCATGGACTTTCTGAGCTCCCTGCCTCCTGAGCTGAGGGGGACAGAAGCAAGGGTAGATAGATTGATCTGCAGAGTTCTGGTCTCTGAGAGTTAGTCCATGCAAAGCTGTTTCTCCAGGCCTGCTGAGTAGGCAGCAACATGAGCACAGGCTTTTATGTCCTTCCCACTAGTCCTGTTTTTGAAAATTAGTGTATCATGGATGTTTGTTTTTTGGTTTTGTTTTTATCCAAAATTTCATCTCAGTGAAATGAGGAAAAATCTTGTCTTCAATGATCTTAATATAAACACACACTGTGTATCTTCTGCTCAGCGACAGTGACCCGTGAACTTGGAAGAATATGAAAAATAGGGAGTAAATCCATAGGGGACTGAGGAGAGAGCCCTAAAAACTTACATAATGGTCAGTGGACATGCCAGCCTGATTATAATCTCAGCCTGAGAAGGTGGAGACACAGAGCCCTCCAAAAGAGCAATCTGGCTAGCAAGACTAGTCATATCAGTGAGCTCTGGGTTTGATTGAGAGACCCTGGTTCAATGAGTAGGGGTGGAAGAGCTATGGAGGATGATTCCTAACATTGATTTCATGCCTGTACATTCATATGTAACCCCCAACATGGAAACATGCACCTGCCTTCACACATGTACACATACCCTGTACACGGGG
>NW_021604588.1:19479927-19480509 GCF_004785775.1 Grammomys surdaster
AGGAGGGAGAGGGAGGGAGAGGGAGGGAGAGGGAGGGAGAGAGAAGGGGAGGGAGGGAGAGGGAGGGAGAAGGAGGGAGAGAGAGGGGGAGGGAGGGAGAGAGAGAGGGAGAGGAAGGGAGAGGGAGGGAGGGAGAGGGAAGGAGGGAGGGAGGGAGAGACAGGGAGAGAGAGAGACAGGGAGAGAGAGACAGGGGGAGAGAGACAGGGAGAGAGAGAGAGAGAGAGAGAGAGAGAGAGAGAGGGAGAGGGAGGGAGAGAGAGGGAGAGAAAGAGGGAAAGGGAGAGAGAGGGAGAGAGAAGGAGAGAAAGGGAGAGAGAGAGACAGGGAGAGAGAGACAGGGAGAGAGAGAGAGAGGGGGAGAGAGAGAGGGAAAGGGAGAGAGAGGGAGAGAGAGGGAGAGAGAGAGGGAAAGGGAGAGAGAAGGAGAGAGAGGGAGAGAGAAGGAGAGAGAGGGAGAGAGAGGGAGAGAGAAGGAGAGAGAGGGAGAGAGAGAGGGAGAGGTAGAGAGAGGGAAAGAGAGGGAGAGAAAGGGAGAGAGAGAGGGAGAGGGAAGAGAGAGAGAGAGGGAGAGAGAAGGAG
>NW_021604588.1:19480609-19507150 GCF_004785775.1 Grammomys surdaster
GAGGGAGAGAGAGGGAGAGAGAGAGGGAAAGGGAGAGAGAGGGAGAGAGAAGGAGAGAGAGGGAGAGAGAAGGAGAGAGGAGAGAGGGAGAGAGAAGGAGAGAGGGAGAGAGAGGGAGAGAGAGGGAGAGAAAGGGAGAGAGAAAGGGAGAGGGAAGAGAGAGAGAGAGGGAGAAAGAAGGAGAGAGGGGGAGGAAGAGAGAGGGAGAGAGAGGGAGAGAAAGAGAGAGCAAAAACAAAATAACAAAAATCTAGAGAGATGAAAAGCAGGCAAAAAGTAGTACCTCCTGTTTTCTTGAGGGCTCTGCATGGAGAGGCCGGTGATAAACAGGTGAAGGAACAAGAGAAATAGACCCAGGCGCATGCCCATGAGGTGAGAGCGTGTTCAGGAGACTAAACCTGCTTCTTATAGGTCCTGAAAGAGCAGAATCAGAATGGCAAGGCTCGCAGTAACAATCACTGAAGTGGGCATTGCTTACTAAGCGCTCTCTGGGAGGAGACTGGCGCTGGGTGTTCTCTGAGCCTCTGCTCGGCTGCTCATCACAACCCTGCTGTCCTGCATCATTTTTATCTCTTCCCCAAAGCCAAGGCTCCGAGTATTCGACTCACTGGCCCACAGTTACCTTGTGAACATTCGCGCTCATGTCTTTGCTAGCTCACCGTGTTAAGTATGTCTCACCTGTGCCTGATTCAACACTTTCCCTGGAAGTGACACTTTGGAGAGCGGAGAGGCCCAGCCATGTCTGCTGGATGTTGGTGAGGCAGGTACTAGGTCTGTTCTAACTCTCAGTCACACCAAGCTAGAGAAGCTGTTTGGCTGAAAAGAACTTTGAAAGTCTCTTGTCATCTTGTCTGTTCTCAGAGACCCAGAGACATAAAGGACTCGGGTTCCACACTGCATGCTTCAGGCCTTTTCTACTTTCTAGAATGATCCTTGTCAACAACAGCTGCAATTTATTCAGTATTTATTACCTGGGTTCTGCACAAAGTAAATTACATACTTTATTTCCTTGAGTAAGTGAATTTACAACTGTTATTATTAGCTACATTTTATTGATTGGGAAAATTAGTCTTTGAGAAAACTTCCTCTTGGTTTGATGCTTAAAATAAATAACTCAGTGAGTGCCTGTAAAGACTTTTGAATTTTCAAGACTTTTGCAAACTCAATACTTGTTTAAAATCTACTCAGACTCCTGGCATATTACGACATATGCTTAGGACTCCTCATGGTTCTCTATAAATTTAACATTTGAATGCAATTTGATAAGAACACAAACCCAACTCACTATTTGATTATACATGCCGAGGATCCAGCCCACATCATACCTAGCTTAGAATATGCTTGTGGTCAGTGTTTGTGTAGAGATTAAATTAAGCACAGTGTGTGTGCAGCCCTTTGTGTGTACAGCCTGTTGTGTGTGCAGCCCATTGTGTGTGCAGCCCGTTGTGCGTGCTTCCCTTCACAAAGCACAAAGTTTGGAATTTCAAACGTGCTTCATCAATTACTTCTCATAATAATTTCACGAGCAGGCAGTATATTGATGTCTTGAAAATGAGGAAACCAGAGGGCTGGAGAGTTGGCTCAGTGGTGAAGAGCCCTTGCTACACTTGTAGTGGACCTGGTTCAATTCTTATAACACACCTGGCTGCTCACAAGAGTCTGTTGAGTCCAGTTCTATGGAATCCAGTGCCTTTTTCTGACACCACCAGATACATGACACATGCGTAGTACACAAACATACGTGTAGCCAAAGCACTCATTCATACAAAATAAAGTAAATAAATCTAAAAATAAATTTTACATGAGTAAGTCAAGGTTCAACATTGTTAAGTAGCCAGCCAAAGCTTGTTTGATGGCAATCAAACCTCAAAAAAGGTGGAAGAAGGTAGCCTAATATCCATGAAGCCCTGGGATTGATCCACAGTCACCACACAAATGGCACACAGTGGAAGCCAGCTATAATCACAGCACTGGGAAGGCAGCTGGAGCCTCAGGGACTGAAGAGCATCCTTGACCACAAAGCAAGTTTGAAGCCAGCATGAAATCCGTGAGACTCTGTTGAAGAAGAAATAAAAGAGCTTAGAAAAGAAACCCCTAACACCAACTAAGACATGTGCCCTTGAGTCACATGGGGCCCTCTGGCCTTCTGGTGTCTGGACGTTTGCTTTAAGTCAATCACAAGTTTTCACTGGGAAAATGCATGTTCAGGTCTCAGTGTTAACACAATAGCCTGGATGTCACAAAAATAAATAAGTAAAGTGACCAGGAGGTCATATCCATGTTTCAGTATATGCTTACCTATTATCTCAGGCCAAGTACTTAGGAATGGATATTATGGTTATTTTATTTTCAGACATGTGGTTACTGTTTTCTTTGCAACATTCAGACACAGTGAAAGAGATATTTAAGCAGAACATGAAAATTGAGGACAGTAGGTATTCTTTTTCAGGCACACTGTCAGAAGAATGCAGATTTTAAATCTTAGGGTGCCAATCAAACAAGGTGGTAGATCCCTCCCATGTGGAGATAAATTAAACTTCTGTTGGGGCCTCTGATAGCAAATATTGAAAGAAATTTTCCTACAAAGAAAGGTGTCAGTCTCAGGAGTGATAGTGGTATTAGGGTGTGTGTGTGTGTGTGTGTGTGTGTGTGTGTGTGTGTGTGTATTGAAGAAGGAATCCTGATGGTCTAACTTGAGCAACTCACCACTATTCTGAGAAACATTCTTGCTGGTCCTTCATCAAACAAACATCAAACCAAACCTCATCTACCTGGATTTCATTTTAGTATTAGATCTGGTTGAGAAACGATATCCTCAGCCTGAGTGGATAAAGATAACAGACAAATTTCTAATTCTCAAGGGGTTTGATTGGAGAGGGAATTCTTTGATCCTTGGTTAGAAACTACTCAAAGCCTAAAGAGGCCAGCTGTTATCTAGTGGCTTTTGTAGTGAAGAACACGAGGCAGCTTCTCCTTGCAGAATGGACAAGCTGTAATGATGATGTACTTACTCCAGCTGTTCCCCATGGGTTATAGCCATGAGGGTAATGCCACTGTGGCTGTCAATGGTGCTTATCAACTTGTTGATGAGAGAGTTTCTAGCTTAGGTTAGTTGAGCTGGAAAGATTAACTCTGAGTGTCACTGTCCCATTGGCTGGGGTCTTGGTCTGAAGAAAAGAAGAACATGAGCTGATTGCAAACTTTTCTCTCTCACCCTGCTGCCATTTTTCTCCAAGATAGACTGCATCCTTGAACTGAGAGCCAATGTAGTCCTTTCTTCCTCAGGTTGCTTCAGTCAGGTCTTCTAGTCACATACAGTCAATGAAAGTTTGTATTTTCCTAGCCCTTGAGCGTTTTCCTTAGACTCTTTTTGTGCAATATTACCAACAAATATAAAAGGCTAAGATTAATAGCTAACTTTAGCTGAGAGCCTAAGGTTTGCAAAATAATGAACAATAGAGATAACTTCCACCTACAGTAAGTTCCTTATTCTTTCCAAGTTATTGTATTGCTGTACACTTGTGCCTATTAAGAACACTTCCTTCCATTCTTTTTCATGGCAAGGGAAAGATACTCAAAGCTCCAGGTGATGGATTGTAGCTAATCATGGCAATCATGACACTGGGATTCCTAGACTCCCTTGCAGCTAGAAATGATCATGTGACACAGTGAGAATTGTGCCTGGAAAGATTATGTTCCCCTCCCAAAAGATGTGGCTGGCTGGCGTGGCTCTGTTTTCCTAATTGGTTTCATTCTATCTTGGATACTGGGATATACCTACGTGAGTCTGAAAAAGTAATCTTGGAATAATGAGAAACAACAGTCAGTGGAGAGGAAGAGATATAAGTTCTACTATTGTTGAGTTATTGAAACACCACCAGAAGCTGATTACTTCTTAAATAAGAAAGATATGCTGTTGTAAGCCAGGACTTCCTTACTTTCTTCCAATCACACCCTCATGTAATAACAGATGTCATGCCACTAGGCTCTTCCCTCCTGACTTCTAGTTTTGCTTTCATGCACTCCAATCTGATGTTTTGAATTCTGCCTCACACAATGAAGGAAAATTACAGATGATGAGTTAATGTGACTCACGGATGTAGAGGAGACAAACACCTGGTCATTTTTGTCTCTAAATCTGGCTTTATAGTTTAGTTGAAGGAAAACCAGGTTTACCTTCTGTAAATATGAGAACAGCCGCCATGCACCTACCTGACACTGCATTGCTGTTTTCTAGTACAGATTAAATGACTTTCCCTGCAATTAAGCAAGTTCACATTTTGCAGGCCATGTCTTCATCAAGGAAGACCTCTCCCTAGAAAACCCCTAGGTTCTCAGAATGGATTTTCTCTTTCTTAAAATTACAAAATGTGGGTTCAGAAATAGCCTTGGAAGTCATCTAGGTCAATCTCACACTTTACATAAATTAAAATTCAAATCAGGCTACCTGTTCTTTTAAAAATGCCTGGAAGGGAAATATCACAGTTGTCTTTGGCAGGATTTTATCAAACTTGTAGCCAGTAGTCTTCTACTTGGCCTAATTGAACCACCCTAATTCAATTAAAAACATAAAAATAGAAAAAGAAAGGGAAAAAATCCAGAGTACCATTTATTTTCAAAATAATACTTGATGGACCTGCAAATAATGAGTAACTGTATCAGTTTGTTTCTCTTTCCAAGATGGAGCACATCCAAATAAGAATTTTACTAGAATCTTCATTTTCCATTTTTCCAGTTTCATTTTTTAGAGTTAGTTCACAGAGTGTGGTAAGGCTTGGCCTTATCCTCTGGGATAATCATTTTAACGTCCTTCTTGTCTCATTTGTGGCTCTTTCTCTTCCCACACAGCCTCACGTACACAGGCAATGCCTTGCATGGTCTTTAGCATCACCCAGTTCACCCAACCCTCACGGAGAGGGAGCAGGTCCCACTGAGAGTCCAACTACTCCCCATGGCTGCCTCACTCTGCTTCACCTCTTTTCTGGGTTTAGTTCCTTCCTTTTAATGACTTCCTTTGCTATTTGGCCTACTCTCTTAAAACACAGATATTTAAAAATTGTTAGAATCCAAACTAGACATGGGGCTGAACTCCGAAGAAAGTTTAAGCACAATAATTTGTTTCCTTTTTCTGATTTTACAGTATTGCTCCCATTCACCGGGCTTGGTGTAGTTAGAGATGAAGAAGAGCCTAAAAGTAGGCTTCCTTTCAGAATTCAGTGGAAGGTGAGCCAGTGGCATGATCAAGATTCTCTCTCTCTCTCTCTCTCTCTCTCTCTCTCTCTCTCTCTCTCTCTCCTCCCCAGCCTCCATGGTCTGCAGTATCCTCAGAGACTTTGATGACCTCAGACTTGGAAGAGGAGAGCTACACCCAGGGCTAGCTGGCCACTGCTCTCTGAGCCACAGCATGATGCTACCATCCTCCATCATTCCCAGACCAAGGTAAGAAAAATATGAGCTCCATCTCAAGGCCCCATAGAAATTCTTCTTCAGGGTACCAACTGAGCCTCCTTTGTATCTAGCAGAACAAGAAGAATGCTCTGGCCATTTGTCTCTGAGTAATACTATTTTAAATTTTATATTCTCTCCAGTCGCCTATGCTTTAGGGCTGCCCTATCCCTTCTCTTGGTTTATGCCACCGCACTCCTCTGAGGATGAAATCCCCAGTGCATATGACAGAGAACATTGCACAGCTCACTGCTGCTTACTGTTTCTGTTTTTCCCTCTCCTGGAACTACTTTAGATAGTATACACAAGGATTTCCACACTTTATTAACATAACATTTATTGTTACTCTCTTGAGTCACCACAGGGGCATAAATTATCTCTTTGCAGGGTTTATTCTTACCCTTTGTGACTCAGATTCTTACTTACACAAGAAAAATTTCTTTTTTCCAAATTAAATCCTGGGATGGAAGGAAGGATGGAAGGAAGGACTGGTGGACAAGGAGGTTACTTGTAATCCATTAAATGGGAAACAAAGTTTTCCATGAAAACTTTTGGCATAATCCATCCCATGTTCTACCTTTAAGTTTCTCATGAAGTTCCTTAAAACATAGACTTTAATTAAAGTGAAAAGTTCAGGAGACCAGTTGTCTAACTTCACATGGTCTTCTGGTCAATGTTTGGCCTGCAAATATATATGGCACATAATGTTTTAAGATTGATTTACTCATCTATGGAAGATAAAAATAATTTTTAATATTAACACTATCTATCTGAGAGGGGAAAATTAATATGTGGGTTAAAAGGCCTTGGCTATGAGGGAACATGTCTCAAAAACAGCAAAAAAAAAAATAGATTTTTTTTCCAGGTGTATTCTAAAGATACTATTAGGATTTATGTATTACTTGGACAATGTTATTCTTTCAAATAAATATACCAGATTGAAGAAAAGAAGAAAGAAAGAAAGAAAGAAGGAAAGAAAGAAAGAAAGAAAGAAAGAAAGAAAGAGAGAGAGAACTAAAGAAAGAACACATTTCTGATTTGTTAAAAGAATTGGCAGATCTCACTTAGAAATATTTTGTTGGCTTAAATTAGAAAAGCTCAAACTCCAAAGACAGATATTGAGTTTAATTTATTTCCAGTACTGATTCTGCACTTTTTCTAATTAGTTATTCACTTAACCAGTGCTTTTGGCTCCAGCCCTATGATCAGAATTTGAATTTGCTCTAAGTATGTGCAATATCACAGAACCAGGTATGGATGGCAGACAGGTCTCAGTCTAGTATCGCCTCTTCCCTTCTTATGGTACGATCAAGCATTTAGTCTCCTGAAATGTTCATCTAGTGGGCCGGGAGATTCCTCGTGGGTGATGTACTTGCTATGCAAGTGTGAGGACCTGGGTTCAGAGCCTGTGTAAATCACGATGAGGCAGTATGCTTCTGCAATCCAGGCTTCCCTGTGCTGATGTAAGAGGAGGCAGGAGAATTCTGGGAAGTTCAAGGGTCAACCAACCTGCCAGACACAGGGAAAAAACAAAACAAAACAAAAAACAAAACAAAACAAAACTAACAACAACAACAACAACAACAACAACAACAAAAACCCAGAGATACCCTGTCTGGAAGCAGGTGGAAACTAAGAACAACGATTCCTAGGTTTGCCTTCTGACTTGCCCACTTGTGCTGTGGCCTGCACAAGCCTACACACATGCAAACATACTTGTACACACTAATCAGTATAAGGCCAAGAAAAGGAACTGTATTTATTAGGTATAACTATGCTTGAGTAGCCTATGGTGTGGCAACTGTCAGTTGGTTTTGAAGGACGGAAACATTCTTGTATGCACCAGATAACCTTGGCCACACACTTCTGTCCTCTATAGATCCACACTATGTCACAATAAAGTGTTGGCAGTGAGTTCTCACACCTCAGAGGAACTAGAATCAAACCTACGTACATCTAATAAAACAACAGGGACACCATAATTCATGTTCTGTTGTTTCAGGGGAGGAACTTACCATTTCTGCTTTGCAAGAGGTGTTGTCTTTGGTTTCTGCAGACATTTTAAAGCATGAGTTATTTTACGTTGTTACCTGCTCTACAATCCAGGAGAGGCCCCTCCTCACTTACTTCCTTTTTGTCTTAATTATTCTGCTTCTGCTTTAATTTGAGTGAGTTGGTTGCTTCGTTTTCTCCTTGCTACGGTTTGAATGTTTAAATGACTTACACAGGGTCAGAGAGAGATGGCTCAGTGGGTAAAGGAACTTGCTTATAGGCCTGATAACTCTTCAATCTGGATCCCAGAAGGAGGCAGGAGAGAAGCCACTCCAGAGAGTTGTACTTTGACCTTTCCATGAAGCCTGCCTCTGTCTCTCTGTCTCTGTCTCTGTGTCTGTCTGTCTGTCTGTCTGTCTCTGTCTCTCTATCTCTATCTCTGTCTCTGTCTCTGTCTCTCTCTCTCTCTCTCTCTCTCTCACACACACACACACACACACACACACACATACACACTCTCATGGTTATTAAATAAATAAATAAATAAATAAACAAATAAATCTTGCAATATCCCACAGACTCACGTGCACTTGTCTGGAGCTGATGGCAGTTTGGGAAGCTATAGACCCTTTGAGAAGTGAAGTCTCACAGGAGGAAGAATGTCACTGGGGATAGAGGAGTTGAGGTTTATAGGCCGGCCCAGATTCTTGTCTACTTTTCTCTTCCTTATTTCCTGAGATGAGAGAAAGCAATCTCAGGGTCCTGCTGCCTCAGCTGGGAGCCACTCCTACTGCTGTGCCTTCCTTGTCATGGTGGACTATACCCTCAAACTGTGAGACAAAACAAAACAGAAAACAAAAACAGAACAGAAAATCCCCCAAACTTTTCTTCCCTTAAGTTTCAACTTGTTAGATATTAGGTCACGGCAACAAGAACAGAACCTGATACATACCTTCCTTTGAGGCTATTTAAGATAAACTTAAGAATTATCGGACAGATCTGTATGGAGTTCTAACATTGCAAGAAGTATGAGAAAATGGCTGATTTTATAATGACTACTGACATGGAATAACCACTGACAGGAATGACCATTGACAGGAATGACCATTGGCAGGAATGGCCATTGCTCATTACATGCATACAAATATCAAAGGCCCCAGACATTGGATGGGTTGATAACATTTACCCAGCTTACAAAGGACAGAATGGAGAGCCACACAGCCCTTGAACAATGAACAAACCAGCCCTTGAGTTTAACTTGGCTAGTATTGTCCTGCTTTATCTCCTCTAATCAAACAATCTTTCAAATTTCCTTACTGTCATCTCTACAGCTTCAAGGAGCCCACAGCAGTGAAGTAACAGGATCCAGCCAGAGTGTCTCCTCATTTCCAATAAGCATTCAGATAGGAAACCAAGGTTTCCAGAGAATTCATTTCCATACATCTCCACTAACTTGTCCTTGGGAAAAGGCCTGTAATTAGCCTAGTATACGGATCTCAATTTTCCTAGTTAACAAAAGCTCAGAAATGGGCCTGTAACCTACGTGCTTTGCATACACAAAGCCTTAGGTTTGATCTCTGGAATTGCATAAACCTGGGTGTGGTGGCGCATACTCGTAATCCCAGTATTTGGGAGGTGGAAGCTGAGGATAGAGAGATCCGAGCCATTCTTGGCTGCATAGTGAGTTCAAGGCCAGCCTGGGCTACATGAGACTCTGTTTCAAAAATCAGCAAGACTCCCAAAGAAAACTAAGATAATTAAAATATGATTAATAACAATTATAATCATTTAATAAATTATTTAGTTCAACATATTATATTAATTTAATATCCGTACTTAATAAGTTAATTACCGTACGACTAAAGAAGCAAATACAGATTTTAGTTGAGTGTACATTATTAAACATCATTTTTTCAGCATAGTATTTTTATTGATTCTTTGGGAATTTTACATCATACTCCCTGATTACACTCACTTCCAAGTCCTTCCATGACCCCTCTCCATCTTTGTGATTCCCCTGCCCCTCAAAGTTCAATTTGTGTTATCTATACACTCACTGGAGCATGAACAAACTCTCAGTGGCATGCCTTTTATATAGAACAGAGTCCTTCCCCTTCCGTGTGCTTCAACCCACTCCCCCACACCCACTCCCCAGAAGCCACCATTGTAGAGAGCTACACTTCAGCCTCTCTGTCACATTTTTTAAGAGTTCTTTTTGGTAGCTTCCTGTCTAGGCTATTACTTTTGGGGGAGGTAGGTGTTGCCACAGAAGCTTTCCATGATCCTCCCTCTCAACTGTGCATCTGCAATCATGTATATCACAGCAAACATGGCCTCCTTGTTCCTCACAGTTAGCCAGAGCATGCGTCATGGGCTTCCACATGGTTTCTGGCTGTAGCACAGACCACAGACATCCTCATGACCTCTGGTAGGCTAGACATCAACACAGATCCCAGCAGACCCAGATATGGTAGCTATTCAGGGTCTGAGCGTGTGTCTGCATAAGCTCTCGGCTTCTGTGCACCAACCCTGCGGACCACTCTGGGCAAAGACACGCTCTACTGATCACCTCAGCCCTCTCTCACACCTGACACCATCATTATGTCTCTGGTTCTGCCTGTCTCCAAAGCATATGCCCAGCCCCACTCTTCTATCTTTCCCACCACTCCATCACACATTCGTTCTTAGGTGGCTTCTGCCAGGCCTATCCCCTGTGTCCCCTCCCCATATGAGTGAAAGGTGGGATTCCCGGTCACTCCGATGGCTTTCAAGTGTTTTTAGATACTAGCTATTTATCAATCATATGCTTTGAAAATATTTTCTTTCTCAGTCTGGAGTTTATCCTTTTATTTTCTTAATTGGTCTTTCAGTAGAGTAGAAGTTTTACCTTTTAAGGGGTCAATTTAGACTTTTTTTTTTCTGTTGTAGATTATGATTTTTGATTTAGATTTTTAAATTCAATGCAATTAAATTTATATTTCTTCCTAGGTTATCAGCTATCCTTATACCTTCATATTGTTTTTATGTCTATCAAACTGAGTCATTTTAAAACATACTGTATTAGTCTTGTTTAGAATCTTAATAATAGTTATTAATATTGTCACCATGATTATTGATTTTCACGTGAATGTTCAGCTCTTCCTGTCCCATTTATTATTTCTCCACTCTGCTGCCCTTTCTCCTCTGTCAAAGAAGAGGTGCAGATCTCCCAGTTATTCCCAGGGTCTCTCTTGGCTGTTCTTTCATTCACATCACACCGTCTTTACTAGGTTTATAGTAAGATCCGGGTCCAGCCCTGTCAGCCTTCTAACGTTTCTTTCATCATTTAATATAATAGGGACCACTTGGAGTCTTACCCCCATCTCTATACACTCTAAAAATCAATTTGTCAAAAACCTGCTATAGCTTCACTTGGGATCACACTGAACCCCTCAGTCAAACTGAAACGCATCAGTATTCTGACAGGGCCCTCATCCACACACGTGGACTGTCTCTCTCGTTATTTAGTTCTTTAGTTATCTGAATTTTTTTTGTTTGTACTTTTCTTCAGATAGATCTTACATATATGTTGTTAGATTCAGCCAGCTGTTTGCACCCTTTGCGTGTTAATATGTACGGTTTTGTTTCTCATTTAAATGTCTATTCTTTGTTGGGACCAATTAAGAAAGCAATTGATTCACGACTCTGATATTATATAGTGGGTCAAAACACTTCTGCCTAGCTGCAATAGACAAAGTCGAGCAGTGATCTGCATCTTGTGGACTGTTTCTGGAACATTGCTATAGGGAGGAAATTGAGATGTGTCTCATTGGGATGAGATGAGAAAGGAAGACCATGTGAATCACATTGGCAAAAAGTGTTCTTACCTTACTTTACCTTAATTTACCTACCTTACCACAAACCCTTTTGTGGTTACATCCAGCTCCTCAGTTCACCACCCGTGGAAATTGTCTGTGTCCACGTGAGTCATGTCAATATCACAAGCAAGGGGGTCTATTGAGACTACTGGAAGAGTCATCTTTGAATTAACGCAGGGAGTTGTTGAGGCACAGCCCTGAGTCTTGTAAGGACACATGACTATGCTTTTCGCCAACCCTCTGAACTTCTCTGAGTAACTGAGCCAACTACTGTAAGTGAAATAGTTATATGGAGAGAGATTCCTTAAGCTCGGAAAAAGGATTTTACCTAGATCCTGACAGATAGCAAAATCTGTGGTGTGATAAACGGCATCTGACACCCAGGGAGGAACATACCCTGAAAAACAGGCTCCTATCGCTCTAATTTCAAGAAACAGGTGCCTGTGAGTGATGTGTATCTGCTACTGCTTTCCATAAACATCAGCTCTGAGAGGGCTGGCCTTATAGTCCACGTGACCGAAGCACAGCTCCCAACCAATTTGGGTTAAACTTTGTTCCCATAAAAAGCCAGGACACATTCCTTGTCTCCAATTGATTTCTGAGGAAAAAATAAAGGTAAATGAAAACTATCCTTCAATATGTAGATATTTTAATGATTAAAAATGTGTTTAAAGAATCCATATTTTTACATATATATATGTATCCATCCATGTGTTGGGACTACTTGAGAAGAATATTTTTAATATATAACAGCTATCTTTGTACTCCGTTAAAGAGTACAAAGAATAATATTGCTAAAAACAAAATATGCACTCATTCTTTCTGTATCACTGCATCCCTACTATGTACTAGCTTACATTTAGAAAGATATAGACTATAAAATAAATAATGTTTGAAATACATTGAAGAGGCCCAAAGAATATAGGTGAAAATACTTATTAGTAGTATATTGAGAAAACCGTTGCTCAGAGAAATCAAATCAAAAATCACAGAACCAGATACAAAAGCCTGAGATCTCCTCATCGAAGAGGCAGAGCAGGAAGACCAGAGCTCGAAGGTAGCCTTGGCTACATAGCGAAATCCTGCTGCATAATATAATAAGAAGAATCTGCTTCATATGTATAGCACGGCTATAATTTAAAAGATGAATAACTATTACCAAAGATATGGAGAGATTGGGACCTGCATAAATCATTGGTAGCGATGTAAAATTGCATATGCTGTTTAGTTTAAGTTGTCAACTTGATACGGCCTAGGATTACCTAGGGAAGAGGTCTCATGTGGACTTGCCTTAGGGGAATTGTCTTAATTATATTAACTGAGGTGTGAAGACCCAGCCTATTGTGGGCAACTCCATTTCCTAGGTAGGGGACTTCACCTCGATGGTTTAAGAAACAGAGCTGAGCACAAGCAAGCAGCATGCACGCATTTCTTGTTCTCTACTCTTTGTAGTGAGTACGGTGTGATGAGGTGCCTCAGGTTCCTGCCACCTCAGTTACCCCACGGGAATGGACTATAAACTGGGACAGTGGGGGAAAAAATAGGCATTTTCTCTCCTAAGTAATGGGGGTATTTTTTTTAATCATAGCAGCAGAATTGAAACTAGTACCGTATGTAAAGTGGTTTGGACAAGTTGACAGTCCCTAAAATTGCTAGAGAGTCACCATAAGGCCCATTAGTTCCGCTTCTAAGTATACACACAAGAGAACTGCAAGCATATGTCCATATAGAATGCACATATGGACTGTTCATGGAAGATTATTCATAAGAACTAGAAAATGGAAACAATTCTAGTAATTATCAACTGGTGAGTGGAAAAGCCTAGTGCAGTGTACCAATAAAATGGAAGCATATTTGACATTAGAGGGATGAAGTGATAAAATGGGCTGGTGGATGGCTCCACAGGTGAAGGGGTTTGCCTCAAACATTATGAGCTGAGTTCAATTCCTGGAGCCAACATAGTGGAAGAAGACTTGTAGTGAGAATTTTGGTTTCTTTAAAAACACAGAAATGTTATGTGAATATGTTTTTTGTTGTAATTCCAGATGTGGATTATGAGGCTGCTTCAGATTGTTCACAGCAGCTGACTATGATTTGTCTTGTGCTCTGGCAGGGGTGCGATTTTGACAGCTGAAGATAGTTTACGTTTGGAATTCTGGGCACTCTTCAGAGGATATATAAATATCAGAGCCCTGGGAAAGGAGGCTGCTGCTCCCACTGAGGTGACTACTGCTGCTGCTACTGCTGCTACTGTTGTTGCTGTTTTTTTGCTTACTGCTTGGAGATATCCTGACAACAAAGATCAACATTGCCCCTAATCAGCAGGAAGTAGACTAATGAGAACAACACCCCCCTTTCTCCTCTATCCTTCTTTCTCTCCTACCTGGGAGAGAAAGGGAGGGATTAGGGTGGAGAAAGGAGGTAGGGAAAAGAACCCAATAAAAAAGCCAAAATTCTGGTTACAAACACTGAGCCCACAAGTTTTCCTTTGACCTCCACATGCGTTTTAGCATGTGTGTATATGCACACATGCACACACAGTTGTCAAAAGCTTTTAACTTTAAAACAAAAGGTCAATAATTTATAAATATTTTTTCCTAAAGACTTGGGTAATTCAGTCATATAGTGTATTGCATTTCCTTTAACGAATGGAAGATTACTTTTGTTTCAAAGACTTTCATTTACTCCGTTGTACATTTTTCATAAGGAAAATCAATTATTCCAACAGTTAAGTTCTTTCCCTCAGCTCATTTAAGTAAATCCTACTAAGTTAAATGACCATCAGCCCCTTCTTATTTATCAACTCCAGGAAAAGTGCTGTGCATTAGAGGGGCAGAGTATAATTCGCTGTTGAGGAAAAGGCATCGATTGCCCACCTGTCAAGGGCTGCTAGTGTGTGTGTGCTTCTGTGTGTGTGCATATGCATGTGTGTGTGCATGTGTGTGCATGCCTGTGTGTATGCATGTACATGTGTGTGTATGTGTGTGTGCATGTGCGTGTGTGTGTGCATGTATGTGCATGCCTGTGTGTGCATGTGTGTGTACACATGTGTGTGCATGCGTGTGTGCATGTGTGTATACATGTGTGTGCATGTCTGTGTGCATGTGTGTGCATGAGTGTGTATGCATGCATGCATGTGCTTGTGTGTGTCCACCTGTGTGCATATCTGTGTGAGCATGCACATGTGTGTTTGTGTGTGTGTGTGTGCATGCGCATGTGTGTGTGTACATACACTACATACCAAGGATAATACATTAACATCTACTTGACAAAAGTTTCTTGATATTATCTGTAACCTCCAGATGTTAACTGCTCAGCTGGGGATAGAAGAAGGGTGTTTCATTTGGAATAATTGTAATCAAAACAAGCGCTTACAATTTATATGTGCATAGTGCTTTGTGATACATAAAGCATTTTTATATGAACAATATTTTTATATGAACAATATGATTTCTCTCATAGTTCAGTCCTTGGGTGTTTAAAAGAAAACACTGCTTTCATGGTGTAAATTAAATTATATTGCACATCTTATGTTGTGCCTGTGTCTTATCAATGTGTTTAATATGCCCATATCTGTTAGAGTCCATGAAGCAATAACACTTAATTAGCTTTCCACTGATATGTCAAAAATAGATGTTATCAAAATATAAAAACCAGCAAAATATATAAATGTAAGGAGAATAAAAATCATACGCGAGCCAGACATAGACTAGCATGCCTTTAATTCCAGCACTTGAGAGGCAGAGGCAGTGGGTGTTTATGAGTTTGAGGCCAGCCTGGCCTATACAATGAATTTAGATCAATCAGGCTATATAGAAAACTGAAAATATCAGACTTTAAAATTTTTTGTATATTATGTTCTGATATTAAGTTGGCAGAGTCGTCTTGGATGTTATTTTCTCCCAAAGTTATGAAATAATGAATGCATATTAGTCTGATTTTAGGGGTCCCCCAAAGCTCCCCTAACCCTCAATTTGATTCAGAACCAAAAGAGAAAGACACAGTGTGAGGTCAAAGGAATGCCAGGAGAATGTGGCTCACATTCGAACCAATAGTGAATTCCTACCATCCTTGTCCATCTTCAGAGGCCTAGGGACTAGCCCCGCCCCTAAAACAAGAATTCAGGAGGAGCTAGGTCAGTCCCTAGCACCACAGGAAGAAGGAAGGATAGAAGGAAGGAAAGAAGGAAAGATGGAAAGAAAGAAGAAATGAAGGATGTGTGAAAGAAGGAAAGGAAGGAGGGAGGATGTGAGGGAGTTCCTATAAGTGTCCAGTCAGGGAAATGAGCTGTGAGTAGACAGGAATGAAAACTCGGTTCAGATTGACTTCATCTACGTGGTCCAGACTTAGGGAGTCTGATGCCGGGCAGCTCATTGCCAGCATATTTGAAACATAGCACAATCTGGGAAAATTTTCCAGGCAACCGTCATTCCCATTCTGGGCTTCCACACAACAATCACTTCAATTCCAGGCACACAATAAAACTTAGGGTGTGGCTACATGGAAACTCCTTTGCAAAATACTCGTGAGCATGAAGGTGGGGTCTATATCTAAAAGGCCTAGCATCTAGTGTCTCTAATTGAGACAGCCTGGAGGTCATCGGGCCAGAAAGCACACGTGACATCTCCCCTAAGGATGGGTAATGGTCTAGGGAGAGCTAGGATAATCATTCTGGGGGATGTGGATGAGGTCTTCCTCCACAGACAGCAAAGGGGTCACCAGGTAATTAACAAAATCACTCCTAGGCTTTTGGAATAAATGCATGGATTTTTATCTCCTCCATTTGAGAGAAGGCCCCAATCTGTTAAACATTTCTGGTTTTCCTAGACCTCTGTGGTCACAAGAACCTTTGTGCCTTCAATAGGATTGACAAACAGAAAGAAGAAAGGAAAGAAGTGAGGGACGAAAGGAGGGAGGGAGAGGGGGAGGGAGACAAGATAGGGATGTGCTTGACTTAAATATTCAACACGTGATGTCCCAGGTCCATGTTGCTGCTGTGGGCCATGACTAGGTCCATGATTTTACTACAGTAACACTTTGTGCTGTCGTCCATGGCCTGTATTATCACTGAAGGCCATGTGGATGTTTGTGGTTTATGCTGCTGCCTGAAACCATGTTGGTATATGCTGGCTGTGCTGCGGCTGGGGACCATATTGATTTGAGTGGCCTGTGCTGCCCCCTGAGGTGATGTTCGTGGTTCAGGCTGCCTTTAAGGGCCTTGTCTGGGGCTGTGATCCTACTGCACCCTGGGGCCATGTTCATGGTCTGTGCTGTTGTCAGAAACCATGTGGAAGTCCAGGATCCATGCCCCTGCTGACTGTGAAGAATTCAGAGGCTTGTTTTGCTGTGATATACACCACTGCAGATGCACATTTGAGAGGAAGGGACCTAGAAGGCTTCTGTGAAAACTCACTCACCCGTCTCCCAACCCTTCCCCCCAAAAGTAACAGACTAGACAGGAAGCCACCAAAAAGAACTCTTGAAAAAGTGTTATAGGGATGCTGAAGTGTAGCTCTTCCCAATAGATGGCTTCCTGGGGTGGTGTGGGAGGGGAAGTGCTAGGTACTATGCAAGGAGCAGGCCACTGAGAGTTTGTGCTCTAATGAGGATATAGATAACAGAAATTGGAATTTTTTCCTATTTTTCTATTTTTATTTTTACTTGTTTTGATGGGGGAATCACAAGGATGAAGGGAGCAAAGATGGAAGGAATGGGGAGTGTACATGACAGGAAATTCCCAGATAATAAAAATGTTATGCTGAAAAAACTAAATATTCAATACATAAATATTGTATTAGATTGCATTTTAATAACTCTGTAGTTGCCTTGAATTAAAACAAGACAACAATATGTAATATACTCTTTATAATAAAGTCAACATTAGTTTTCTACAGATTGGGTCTTAAATTTTTTTTTATCACTGGTATGAAAGCTACTGTATGCTGACTGAAATGTAAGCATTGGATACTATAAATTGACCATAAAGAGAAGTAATATATTCCTTCAGAGATTATAAGGACAGACTCAGAGCAACATAGCTTCCAGTCTTTCCTTTCTTAATTCATTTCTTGGTCCTCTTCTCTTCCACTCCCATCTTCCACCTCTCCCCCAGTCTCCAGTCAACAGTAAATGTAGATTTTTCTATCTGTAGAAATACCCATGTTTCTCAGCTTTTCTCGTCTCTCTCTCCTTTCTCTCTATGCATTATTTTTTACTCTCATTTCTTCAAATATACCCTAAAGCATTGTTATGCTTAGAACCTGCACCCTCAAGTCAGAGAGTGTGTTTTGAGTTACGGTGTTTGATGACTTGATGACCAGCTTTACAAATATAAATAGATGCCTCAAACATACAGATGATCTAGTAGTCAAATTAAGGGTTGTTGCTTCTGCAGAATCAATATTTTGTAAAGTTCTCCCACACACACACACACACACACATAGAAACACACACATGCACACATACACACATACACACACACATACACACACACACACACACACATAATCTAGCATTCTTCTGTTTTTTTTTCCTTCCCAAAAATCAAGTCCAGTCACATCTATGTCATGAACATATCTTAATTCCACTAGGCTCTCTCCATCTCTGATGCATGACATGGACTTTGAAGGTACAGGACTTGCATCTGTCTCCTCCTGCCTTTCCCCCTCCTCGCTTCCTCCTTGTAGTACAAGAGGGAACACTTCCCAGTGACTTCAATCTTACCAAGTTCTTCAAAAATGCTTCAGCACATCTGTGACTGCCCTTAGGGCAAAGTCCATGATATTAATAAGAACCTGAGAAATCTTAATAGATAAATCATCTCTGGTGGCAGGACCTGCATCATTTTGTGACAATGACCTTTCAACTATGATTGGGCAGACAAGCCCTCTCAACTGGCCCATCTGAGCCCCCTCATAGCTCATAGCTTGGATAATTCTCTCAGAATTTTCACCTGTCATTTCCTGTCATCCTTTACAGCATACACAGGCTTACACATTTGGATAATCTGACCCAGTTGCCCTTTGGGGAACAAGTTCTCAAGTCCTTAAACTCCACCCGCCTATGTGCCTTTTAACAGTGGCATGAATAGTGCATTTGCTTCACATCTGTGTTAGTCACTACTGCAGACCCAGCGTCAGAGTCTGACAGGCACTGGTGTAGAGTAAATGATTTTTGTATGAAAAACACAAAGCCAGTATGAGTCTCCTGTAGCTGCTGTAACAGATGGCTTCACATTTGATTGCTTCAAACAAAATAAAAGGGTCCTGTCACACTTTTTGGAGACTTGAAGGTCAAAATGGAGGCATTAGCAAGATCTCCCTCCCCGTGCAGACGCTGAAGAGGGATCTCCACATCCCTTCTGGCTTCTGGCTCTAGGCAGCTCTCCTCTTGGGAGGCATAAATCCAAACTCAGCTTTCTTGACAGGACTGCCTTCTGTGTTCTCCACTTTAAAACCAGCCACCACTGCACTAGTAGTACCTGCCAAAGTTGAGAATGATTTCATTTGGAGGTCTTTAATGAGTTACATGTGCAAATATTTGATTTTTTAAAAACAGCATTCAGAAGTTCTATGTAGACATGGAATAGGGGAGGGCCATTCTCTTCCTCACTGTACAGCAATGCTGCACCTCCTCTCTCGTGCCTCCTGCCCCCTCAGCAGCTGAAGTTCATTAGAAAAGCTGGCTTCGTCATTAACATTTATAGCAGAATCTTTCTCAGCTGCTCAATTACAGCTTAATTCCCAAGATCAAAATAACACCTTAGGGGGGAGAGTCCTCAGTGATTATTCTTATTGGTGAGACAGGGAATTTCTTTAGAAAATAGCTATACTCTGGAGAATAGAGAGAACTACGTAGTTAACTCCCCAAAGACTCAGAGGAGAACAGAGAAAACTGGTTAGCTTCCCAAGACATGGAGAACAGAGAGAACTAGTTAGCTTCCCAAGACTTGGAGAGTAGAGAGAACTAGTTAGTTAGTTTCCCAAGACTCAGAGAATAGAGAGAATTTGTTAGCTTCCCAAGACGCAGAGCCTACTGTGGGGTGCCTTGCTTCCAAACCTGAATGTGAAGTTGACCTCAATTCTATTGTATCAATGTGAAAAGAAAAGTCTATAATTTTGAACTTTATAGTCATGTAATTAACTGTGAGTAATTAAACAGGTAAAAATCTCTCACTTGGGTCAGCAACAAACATAATCACAGATAACTATTCACTTTGCAAATGTGCCTTGGAATCTTCTCATTCAGTAGATTCCAGAAATACTCAGGATATCAAAAAACTGTATTAGGCCAACTCTCTCTCCCTACTTTAACTATCAATAGATATATGGTAGTATTTTTCATGTCTCTAATGCTTATATTTTCCAGAATATTCCATAGCCCACATTCTCTTGGTCCTTCCCATATTCCCAACCATTGTCAGTCAGACTAACCCTGAGATGAGATGTCACCATTATGGGTGATCAGATAGACCAAATTTTTTTCTTTTTTCTTTTGTTTTGGAAGTGGTATACAGATACCAGAGCTTTGTAGAATAATTTCAGCATGTGTTTTTAAAATATAAAATTGGTTGCTTGAGCCTTTCCGATGAAGAAGTTTATATATTCGGGATGCAGCAGGCCTCGCCCTGGCAGAGGGTAGGCAGAGGTTAGTCATGATGGAGCTTGCCATCAAAAAGCTCAGGTTTCAGAGGGGAGACAGACATGTAAATAAATAATTACCACAGAGAGGGAAAGCTCGGCTAATAGAACTCTGTGTTTGGTTCAGAAATAGTACCCCGAATCTCTCAAAACAATAACAAAACACAGTGCGCTGGATCCATGTGCATGTGAAACAGGGATGCCTTCCAAGGTATCAGAGCAGAATTCTGAAGGGTAAATGGGGATTCTTCAGACAAGCAGTCTGGGTTGAGCATATGGGGATAAGATGGGGGAAGAAAAGATGTAATGTTACTGGGCAATTGTCCACGGGAGGAAGGGCCGGTGGGACTTTTCTTGGATTCTATGAATTATTTGCAAATGCTAGGACAAAACATGAGTCTGGCAGCCAGAGTTCTAACTCCAGAGCTAGACGAGGCAGACGTGAAGGTTTTCTGCATCATCAAAGGACCTTAGACTGAGACCAATAACATGGTTGGATAAGTGTCCCCCAAAAGCTCCTTGCTAAAACCTTTGTTGCCAACTTGTAGCATGTTTTGGGAAGTTGTACCATTGTCGAGACAATGGGCTGGTAGGAGGAAGTTAGGTCACCGTGGGTATGTCCACAAGGATAACCTCTGGAGCTTTATTCCTTTCTCTTGACTTCCCTTGGCAGCCATGAGGTGAGTAGTTTGGCTCAGATACAGCTTCTATCATAATCTGCTGCAGTAGATTCAGTGCTTTGGTGTCAACCACAGACTCAAGGTTCTGAAACTGTGAGCCAAAATAGGCCCTTTTCTTTATAACTTAATTGTTTGGGGGTATTAATTAACATTATAAAACCTAATGCTTAAAACCGATGAGGATTTATTGAATAGACTTATATCCTTGTGCGAGTTACTGGTAGTGGTTGTTGAGAGCATATGGTCAAACGTTATATGAACTTATTAATCTCATTCCTGGACTATTGAACTATCTTAAATAGGTTCCCAGTAACACAGAAAGTAGCTTATCATATTCGTCACATCAAAGAAAGTTTATGCTAAACTCAAAGCCTAATAAAAGACTTCATAGCCACATAGAAAAGTGATATATCCTGAAGTGCATCTCAGTATAACAAATGTGAAATGATGCTTATAGACGGTGAAATTCCTGCTTATTCCCACTCTTTGATTTTTCTATTGAATTTCTGATGGTTTATAAAACTTTGCAAATGAACATAAGAAGTTGAATAGAAGTTAAAATAACAAATATTAATGACCTTCATATTCACATTGTTTTTGTTAATGGAAAACTTAAAATGCACATCTTTAAATATTTTTTAACAACTAACCAAATTCTCATCCAGCAAATTGCATTCAAACGTTGTCCACAGATATTGGTGCCAAAAGGAGATCATGTGACTGAGTGGAGATCATGTGGCTGAGTGGAGATCATGTGACTGACTGCAGATATCAGGGCAAGAAAACTTGGTGACTGTAAGGCAGTGCTCAGCCTCCCTGTCATACACTGCTCTGGCATTCACAGAGGACCCTAACATACATTATTTAAACAGAAGCCAGATGCATACACATTGCTACAGGAACAAAGTGCTTATTAAACAAGTTTAGCTCTTGTTCGGGGTATTAAGAACTGTTGGAAAACAGAGTTTCATTTCTCTGAGTTCAACCTTTAAAGCAGCATGACGTGTGTGATCTCTTCAGTGTCTGAATTCTGCCTGTACCTTCTGCTTTTCAGTTTCATGTCCTGTGGGTTTGGTTTTTGAACAATAGATCTAGTGACTCACCCATAGTAAGGACTCTAACAGGACACTCAAGTATAGATAATTAACTCATGCTTCCATTTCATGTGTTTATTTCACTTCATCGCTATCAAAGACTATCCCTAGATTTAGATGGTGGTGGGGGACTGAATGAGGTTTAAGAAATTCGGTAAATGTAGCAGAAACTATTGAATGTAAATGTAGAATGGGTAAAACCTCATGGTATGAAAATTATGATTCAGCGAAGCTGTTGAAGAAAGAGGATGGGGGAGGGACAGAAGAGTAGGAGAGAGAGGCACAGGGACGTGGGTCTCATCGGCAAACACATGGGCATAGTACACAACTGCAAACTGTTACTGTCTCATAAGTGAACAGTGGCTGAAGCAGGTGTATCCAGTGAAGAAATAAGACATATGCACCTCTACAACACACCCCTCTACAACACACCCCTCTACAACACACCCCTCTACAACACACCCCTCTACAACACACTCCTCCATATGTGCACCCCTCCACACATGTACACCCCTCCACACATGTACACCCCTCCACACATGTACACCCCTCCACACATGTACACCCCTCCACACATGTACACCCCTCCACACATGTACACCCCTCCACGCATTCATTTGTACTCACATTTGTATCCACACAGCTACTGAAGAGCATGTGTCTTTTGAATTTTGTATATACTTTATTTATCCTTTTATCCGTCATTTTGTATGGATGGAGATTGAATCTACACCTATCCACTAGGCAGTTACTCTACCACAGAGCTACCTCACCAGACCTGTATAGAATTTTTTAATTCTTTTATTTTTGTGTACACAAGCACATGCATTTTATGACACACAGGTAGTTGTTGTGGACTCGGCCTAATGCTTGTATTATGTTAATTGGGTCACTAAAATCTGCACATCCATAAGATGCTGAGGGTCCCTACCTCTAGTTGGTTTTTATTGGTAAATAAAGTTGCCAGCAGCCAAGGTCTAGGCAGCAAGACAGAGGCAGGACTTTTAGGATTCCCAGGGAAGGGAGCAAAGGAGGAGGAAGGAGAGAGCCACCATGCTAAGAAAGGAATATATGCCAGACCTGAGAGGTCCAGGACAGAGAACATAGCTATCATGTAGGTGCTGGGGAACTCAACCCGAGAGGGCTGCAGATCTGGGTCTGGGGCAGCCAAGATGTAATATAGGTTTTAGTAGTAAGAACTCAAAAATATCGGAGGTGAATGTGTTAGCCATGGGGAGGTTTGGAAGTGGCCTAGCCATTGAGCTATTTAAGGCATATTAAAATATGAGGCTGTGTGTGTGTGTCTGTGTGTGTCTGTGTGTGTGTATGTGTGTATGTGTGTGTGTGTGTGTGTGTGTGTGTGTGTATTCCATTCAGGAACCCAGAACGTTGAGGCAGGTAGCAAGGACAGCACCACCACCACCACTGGGATGATTTGAGTAGAATTACTTGTGTTCAGCAACAGGTAGTGATCTGAAGACACCTTTGGCTGTTGGTCCTCACCCTCTACAATGACTGTTGAAGGCAGAGCCTCCTGTTCATGCCTCAGTCTTCTAGCCCAAGCTACCTATCCTGTGAGCTTCCCAGAGGCGGGGTGGGATTATAGCTCTGCCATCTACTGCATCCAGTGGTAGGTGGAAGGGATGCACCCATGTTCTTGGAATCTGAACTCGGTACTCAAACTTGACAAGCACTTTACACACTGAGCCATCTTCCCAGCCCTGTATATATTTTTTGAAATAATATTTTTGGCATTTAGTTTTAAGTGTAAATTATATATATATGTTTCACTCTAAAATATGGAAGATACAGAAAGGCATTAAGAAGAAAACAGTAATACTCATTGACAGATCACTGCTATTAGTATCTAGTTGATACATCCATTTATCCAAAACTATGCCCTGGCGAGCGGCAGTCTGTAGGCCAAGCGTTCAGCTGCTGGTTTTGTGCAACAGCACAGATGAGAATGGTTTGCAGACTTCTAAAGGGTTATTAATAACAAATGAAGACGAATATGCAGGGGAAGCCTTGGCTGTCCTGTGAATGCTGAAGTGCTTTCTGTCTAGCCCTACAGAGGACCCGTTTGCCAACCTTGATTAAGGATGACCGTAGGCAAAGTTTTAAAATTAAAACCGAAGCCATTTTTAATAGTCATTCTTTAACAAAAATCTATGTAGGTGTGGTCTCCTATCTTTTTCTAAAACCACATTTTCCTGAGTACACGGAGTTCCTTTATAAGATTCGTGAGGAAGGACTGGAGGAGCTCTTTGCTGATCATGTTCCTGCAATTGCTTTTTCTTGCTCACATAACCAAGTGGAGTTTTCATTTCTAGGAAAAAAAAAATCCTGGATGTGTAATTTCTGGGTGACTTGGAGTCCAACATGTTTAAAACTTTGTATTCATATTCCATCAAAAAGCCTCTACCAGTTTATATTCTGAGGATGTCCTAGTGAGTACGTGTTCTGTAGACCAACTCTGAGCCAGTTTCCATAGCCACGGGCACCACCAGTACATTGTCCGTACACGGTCCTTACTCAGTTATTTGTAACCAAAACTTGATATTTTGAACACTAACTATCCTGATTCTTTAGTAAATTACTTTGAAAATATTCCTGAATGGTTTTCCACCAAGGTGTAAAAAAATTTTCTTTTTGTACTCCTAGCTCTTTTAAGTATAATTTAAGTTCTCTCATGTGTATTCTAGATGTTTCTTTTTCTAAGAACCCTGGATTCTTTAATATCATACCTCAGGATGGGATGTAGAATATTACTATTTATCTTATGGCAAATTTCTTTATTTAATGGTTAGAAAGGCCTGACAAGGCAGATGGCTTCATTCTAAAAGTTAATTAATAACATTACATTAATTAATCATTACTAATTGATATTATTTATTAATATTACTAATTATTAATTATTATTAATTATTAATAATATTATTTGAAGAACAACCATACATAAATACACTTCTCAACACTCTCTTTTGTGTCCTTTCTAGCTACAGCACAGTTGTAGATCTGTTAAAGAGCAGTGCAATGACAGCTGGATAATCTTTGTGATCATTTTATATACATATATATGTTGTTATATTAACAACATTCAACTTACCAGAATGACATCTACATACAAATGTTTTTGATGCACCTTAACGTGGTTATGTGTATATATATATATATATATATATATATATATATATATATTAACATATATGTGTGTGTATGTACATAAGTACATGTGTACATATATATGTAATAAATATATACTATATGTCTTGTATAGTTTTAAGCTAATTTATTTTTAGGTGTATGTTTATTGATATTTTGAATTATTTTTCACTTTTTTTTGCTAACTATATGTACTTACTTTTCAAAATGCTACCTTGATTTATCAGCTTTCATGGAGTTCTAGACATCTGTGGTGGGATTTTCTGAATTGTCTAACTGCCCCAATGTGACATTTTTAGTATTTTTTGCATATTTTTTCTTAGCTTCTCCTGCATCTGTCTTATCACCTATTGCTTGGAATTCCCCTAACCAACTTCAGCAATGGAGGCCATGGTACATTGTGTAACTTGACTCCAGTCCTACAGAACTGCTTCAAGTAGGAAGAGCTAGCATTTGTTGAGCTCTTATGTTCTGTCCAGGATAAATTATTGAACATTACAATCAAAACGATTCCTTGAGATGACTTCTATTACTGTCTTCACTTCATAGAGAGCAAACTGGTTTGAGAACTAACCTTGCTTAAGATTCAAAAGACTTCTCAGTAGCTCCTCTGGAGGGTAGCTCTTCCCTCATTATGTGGGGGATGGTGGGGGAGGGCTGGGTTTGCACTCCTCTGTCTAAGATGGGTAGCCGAGTCTGCCAGACTTGTTCAGTTGGTGGGTCTGCAACTTCGCCTTATCAACAATGAAAGCAGCAGACCTGTTTTATTTCCTCTATGGGTCAAAATTCATTTTCCTTTTTCATCGGTGATAGAATCTACCATTTGTATCTTCCTTGTCCTGGCTTCTTTTGAGTCTTCTTCTTGTGAGATTGAAAGCAAAATTCCATTTGTATAATAAAGAAATGAATGTTTACACAGTATCCTCTCGTCCTTCTGCCCCTCTGAGAGTCTATACCCTGAGGTGACAAATTCTCACGACACTTTGCTTAGTATGGTAAACATATACTCGTAAATTCAACTCAATTCTCACCCATTTTCCCAACACTGTCCACAGTGCTGTGACAGCGAGTCTCTGGTGTACTGTGTCCCTCTGACAAGCCATGGTCCCTTCTCCCGAGAGTTCTTCTCGTCAGCACTGTAAGCTGTAGAGATTGCCAGAGAGAAGGTGCGAAGAGAGGTCATGTTATCATTTCCGGTCTCAGTTCCCTGTAGCTACTCAGCTAGGGGTGGGACTCCATGCTGCCGCCCTGCTTAGTGCTGGGATCTTATTTCTGGCTTGATCTTTGGGGAGACACCATTCCTTCCTAGTCACCCACCACCTCAGGCTCTTACTTTTTCTGCTTCCTATGCCACAATGCTCTCCGAGCCTTGGGAGGAGGGGGTGTGATATAGGTGTTCCCATTTAGAGGGGAGCATTCCAGCTTAACACCCTCCAATTCCCTGCCTATACATAGATATATCTCCGTATTAATGACTAGCTACTACAAATAGAAGCTTCGCCCTCCCTTTCTCCTTCTCTCCTTCCCTTCTCCTCCTCCTCTTCCTCCTCCTTCTCTTCTTCTTCTCCCTCTCCCTCTCCCTCTCCCGCCCCCGCGGCGGCGCGGAAGACCGTGGGGCAGGGAGAGCGGGGCGGGCGGGGGGGGGGGGGGGGGCGGGCGGGGCGCGGGG
>NW_021604588.1:19507250-19549130 GCF_004785775.1 Grammomys surdaster
TAGACCAGGCTGGCCTCAAACTCATAGAGATCTGCCTGCCTTTGCCTTCCGGATGCTGGATTAAAGGTGTGTGTCAGCACTGCCTGGCCAGTGTGAGGCTTTTTTGTTTTTAATTTTAAGGTTTATTTTATATATGTGAGTGCACTGTTGCTCTCTTCAGACACACCAGAAGAGACCAGAAGAGAGCATCAGATTCCATTACAGATGGTTGTGAGCCACCATGTGGTTGCTGGGAATTGAACTCAGAACCTCTGGAAGACCATTAGTGCTCTTAACTGCTTAGCCATCTCTTCAGCCCTAGAAGCTGAGATAGTTGGCCAAATTTATCTATTCAGATGATTTTTAGAGAGGAGCAAAACATCAACTTTATCTCATAATGAATGAAATAAAATACCTATAGATATTAGACACGAGGGCATTTAGTTCAAAGAGCTACACGCGATGACGTAGAGATTTCTCCCTTGCTGTGACTGCCAGTGCAGATGTTTCTTAAGTCTCTGCTGTAGACTGCCTGCATGTATGTTGATGGAGATTGAACCCAGAATTCCACATGTACAGTCTACAGCCGAGCTACAACCCATCCTTCTCCATGAATAGAAGCCATCATCTTTGCCTCCCCTTATCCTTCTCTGTATTGCTCCAACAATACAGGGTTTCTTTGGGAAGAGTTGGAAAGTCAATCTCCAGGAATGAATTCTAAGACTGATTCAACCAGTTGTGTCGGAAATACTGACTTCCAAGTAGGACTGCTACGCAGGTGATTCTGTTTACTCAGGGAGATGACTGAATAGCCAGCATGGTGCCAGGGTTGAGACTGGCTCACTGCAGTTTCCTCAGTTCAATGGTTTAGTTAAAGAACACTACCGAGTGTTTACTGCATGCCAGGCAAGCACCAGGCAAGCACCAGGCAAGCGCCAGGCTGAGAACAAGTGTATATTTCATTAAAGCCCATGACTGCATCTCAGTCAGTTTGCTTTGTTGGGATTCTAAAACACACTTTCACATTTTTAGGATTTGTTTTCTGCCTCATGCAAACTATACATAAATGTTATGTTGCTAAACACATATCTGAAGTACTCCTAATTAGCCAATGGGGTGAGATCAGTACCAAGGCTGTCATGGCAACCATGACAAGGAATACCCCTGGCAAGCAAAATGAAGACTGAAGTAAGTTTAAGCAAATGGCAAAAATCTTTATTTCAAACAGAAGTAAGCCTGGCCCTGGATACAGAGTTCACTCTTATTTTCCATGGAAGTTCCAGTTTGGGGACCGGAGCTAGGTGTAAAGGTAGCAAGAGTCAGGGAGATACCTTGTCTCACAAAGTTGAATGACATCAGCCAAGGGACGAGGGAGGAGGAGACTGCATGGTCTGGTTTGTGTCACACAAGTGCACACACAGTCCATCCTGTGGACTAAGGAGGTGAATTCCAATAAGGATATGAAACAAAGAAATGTCAGGATGAAGAAAAGGCTCCCTAAACACTGCTTTCAAAAAACACTTCATGGGGCTGGCAAGATGGCTCAGTAGGTAAAAGTGCTTGCCTGTCCCCCAAGTTCAAAGCTCAGGTTCCCAGGTAGAAGGAGAGACTCAACTCCAGAAAGATTTTCTATATTAGTCACACACACAAGCACATGTGTGAAAACACACACGCACGAACACACCTGTGGGCCCATACACATATAAACACGCATTCACACAAGCACACATGACTCTTTATGGCTCTATATCTCACATAAATTTCTCAAATGCTTTTTTCAAGTACAATGTAATTATTTGGTAAGAAATTTAACAAGCAGTGTCCTACTTTTTTCTCTTTTCTATAAATAGGGAGAGATAACTTACCCATTAATTAATTGAAAAATATTTTCTAATGTCTACTATGTGACAGGCTTTATGAAAAGGTCTACAAATAGAGTAAATAAATAAAAATCCAGTTCCTAACCCAGAGGGGTAAGGAAAATTGTCTACTTAAGTTTATTAAATAGCTTCCTATAATGTGTCCTGTAAATACAGCTACCAGTGGCAATATAAACAGTAAAACATCATCTTCAAATTATGAATTTAAAAGACCAGACCGGTCAAAAATTGGCCATGGTGGCCCACATCTGTGATCTCAGCACTCAGGAGCTTAAGGCAGGAGAATCATGAATCTGACACAGGCAGGGCTGTGTAACAAATGTGTGTTTCAAACAATAACAGCAAGAACCAATGTGGGGGGGGGAGAGTTAGGGAGAGTCAGCACTGAGAACTCTGTTTCTGTGGACCAGAGGATCTGCCCCATGGAGCAATTACTCTTAGTTTGATGTCACCATACAATCTGTAAAATAGTTGAAAAGCATAAATATTTATATCCACTTATATGACAATTTAGGGTAGTTGCAACTTTCTAGAAGACACTACATTTGCTCTATATGGTAATTTTTCATTAATACATGTGGCTTAAGTTTGTTGAACAACTATTATCTACAAACCTCATAGGCATCCTTCACAGAAAAATGTCTGTGACAAGAGAATCTGATGTTTACAAGGAATGTCGAAGTGCATGAACCAAGGTCTACCTATTTTGAATACCTACTATTCACCACCTAATGAATCGTCTTCTGTTTTCTACAGAAACTCCTATCTGCCTTTCTATACTTACGAGAAATATGGAAATAACTCTTATAAAAGGGATGAAATCCAAGGGTATGAGTTGAGTTAAATTGGAGGCCATTGAAATTGTATAAAGTATATACAATAATTAAGTGTAAGTCACCATGAATGTCTACAGTAACTCGTGTCTTGTTTGAATTCATTTCACTCCCTTCAAAACAAGATCATATCTGTGTAGTCTGTCTCTGCTCATTTGGATTTTACTTTTCATGTGTATATGTGTGTCAGGGTGAGTGTGTGCCATGCACATGTGGGAATCTGGGCAGAGGTTTCAAGCTGTGTAACATGATTGCTGAGAAACAACTTCAGATCCTCTGGCATCGCAGAGCTCTTAACCACCGAGTCATCTCACCATGCCCACCTCCCAGTCCACCGCTCCATCATCATGTATTTGCTGTACACCTTATTTCATGCCCCGTCTCTGAGCTCTATGTCTTCAGAAGTTTCATTTTGCAGAGAAAATTAAGCATTATGTAGAAGAGCAATGGATGTGACTGTGTCCTTTAAAGTCCAGTGCGAGGGGGACAGTCTCAAACCTTTCCTGGAAACAATGACTTGGACTTGGGAAGTTCTTGTTATACCTGTTGTCTGTCTTTCCTGTCTGGAGAAGCCTGGCAGTCCTTAGGCAAGGCCTATGGTCTTGTAATATCATGGGCATGTTAGTCACTACCATGGGTGATTCTCTTTCACTGGGCACGTGACTGGAAACTACACACCCAGCATCAGGAGACGGACACTCTTTCCTTTACTCTTTAACATTGTCTTCTGACTCTGGCTTTAAAATTAGGACTTTTTTTTTTTTAAGTAGCTGGTTTATGGGGTATAATCTAATGAAAAACTTCAGTCTGTGAAACAGATTGTTTCTTATAATACCCCCAAACAGGGCCTAGGATGCATTCCGAGTTCTGCTGTAAGATCTGAAAATGAGTCTGGATGGTAGGCCTATTTATAATGTAAAGCTTTTGATAAAAATGTGTCTTGCAGCACATCTGGTTTGATTTAGCAAAGTCTACAGAATTGGTGTCTTTGGCTTAGAAGCTTCATCTCTGGGGGTTTGGGTAGACTGAATTATCCATGAATATCATTTAGACATGAATAATACAATGTGCTTGCCTTTATTAGCTCCCCGAATCAGTGGTCATGAGCGTTTATTTCTGATGTGTCATGTCGCTTTTCTGATGACTCATGTTACATTACATTCTGCTTGGCAGAGAAGAGACATGTCGTTTGGCTAAAATGAGTTACAGCCGGACATTGACACAGCTCATAAAGTAAAGCACCTACTCAGAAAAATCATCTAATCAATAGGTCTAAAATACCAAAGAGCCACAGTGGCAGATACAGAATGTTCACACTGCAAAGGAGCAAGCATCTTCATACAATATACACTCCATGGAGCAGAAGAGGAGCACCAAGCTTCTAGTTCTTCACCCTCTCTATCAACATGTCAATCTATCTTCAAAGCAAAAAAAAAAAAAAATCCCCTTCATTTCCCCAGATGCTAGACGGCATATCATGCTGAAAGGAACCTGGTGTGGAGACAGAGAAGCCCTGGTTCAGACTCCCTAAGACCTATTTGCTACTTCTGTGACTTCAGACAAGTTAAGTTGTGTCAGAATCTCACATGTAAAAGTGTAGGGTGGCTTTGCATGTTGGAAGAGTAGACAGTACAAAATACCTACCACAGGTCCAAACTGGTGGCATAGCCTTTACTCCACACTACTTGGAAAGCTGAGGCTGGAGAATCACAATTAGAAATCCAGCCTGGGCAACTTAATGAGACCCAGTTTCAAAATGAAATGTAAAATGGGTAGAGGAATATAGTTCTGTAGCAGACTGAGGCCCTGGGTTCAATCTCCACTATTGCAATAGTACTGCTACTGCTGCTACCACTGCTACTTCTCCTACTAGTGATAATTAATAAGGTGCCTGCCATGATATCCATAGACTCATTAAATAATTGACGGCTACACTTGGCTGGTTTATTTTACCCTGACATAGATTTATAAGCAGGACTCAGACTCTGTGCCTTGCAGTCATTCAGCTCAAACAACCGTAATTTCCCACTTCACAATATCAATAACAGGACTGTACGGATTAGTGACACCATCCATAGATGTCTATGAGTCTATGAGTCTGAACTACTAACTGCAGATAACCAAGAACAAGTCATGTAGTCTCTCTAGAATTCTGTTTCTTCTCTTACATATGGGGATTGGAGATCATCTCTACGATTCGTTCCAAATCTGACTGTGGGTTCTTGTCAGCATAAGAAATCTTTTCAACATATTGAAAACAAAGACAAGTGAGTCTCATACAGACAAATTGGAGTCACCCATAGTGATACCTAGTTGACATTTGTAGCAAAAAGCTTGATATGAATGACTTGGAAACTGTGAGTTAAAACTAGCGACAGGGCTTTATTTCTTATCCCTATAATAAGGAACAACCCAAAATATTTAGTAATTATCCATAGTATTCAATATTGAGACTATTCTGACTGGAACATTTTATATACAAACTACTGTGATCATTCTTTAAGGCCAACAATTTTACAGAGAGGACTCTAGTCCCCATTGGATGAAGACGCTGTCTTCTTGAGAAATTGTACTTCTTATATACCAGCTCTCACCAGCAATTGGAAAATGCTGCACTATTTAAAAGCTGTGTGGGTGGTAGATCGTGTGAAACTCTAGAGGACCTCTCCCAGTTTCAGCTTCCGGAGACAGGATGAGTTGATAATAATGGGTGCTTGCAGTGTCAGTAATGGTGTGCTTAGCAGAGATCTGGACTCCTGCTTTTTTTTCTGTAAAATGAGAAATTGTCGGAGGACCCACTTCACACATTTGTCAGAAGAATTAAATAAGATCCTACCTTTTACAGAACATGTTCTCATCAGGGGTAAGCTGTTATTAGTGGTAATAGCACAGCACTCACGAGTACACGGAGTTTTTTAGAAATCAAAGTTGCCTTGTCCAAGAGTCTAAATAAGATTTATGTAAGCATTAATCATAGAATAGTAGTCTTGTGGTAGCACTAAAGAAGCAATCTGCTCTTTGAAAGAATTCTGTATGCAGTAGATAATCAAGGGTAGTCTTGATGCAAAATTAAATACCAACAGTTTTCTTTACTGAGAATTAGTAACTCGGAAGTAAGCAGAAGGGTGAATATATTGGGGTATTTTGAGTGATAGACAGATGAAGAACATGGTCAAATGTTTTGTGGTCCATTGTCTGATGGCAATACAAGAAAGATCATTAACTAATTATTGCTCATCGTATTGAAGTCTAGGATTGGAAGCTGAGCCAAACACCAATGAAAAAATTATTTAGATGAAAAGAGAGATTCTTTAGCAACTTCTGTGTTATAACCGAGGAATCACATCTAGTCCAAACAAAACCAGAAGTGGGGAGATGGCTCAGTATATCAAGGATGAAGTGCTAGCTGGGTACATATCTCTAGCCCCTCTGTGGAAAGGTGGGATTACTTGTGTTTCGTGTACATAATTCCAGCTCTGGGGAAATGGAGGAAGGAGAATACTTGGGATTTGTTTCACAGCCAGTCTGCTCACATTGCTGAACCCGGGGTTCAATGAAAAGCTTTGTCTCAAAAAATAAGTTGTTGAGATATTGAGGAGGAGTCCCTATACACACTTTTATGATTAAAAGACTTTTATGATTAAAAGATTATCATTGATTATGAAAAAACCTATTTTTTCTGTTTTTGTTGCTGTAATAAAATCATCTGATTAAAAAAAATAACCTACTAAGAGGGAAAGGGCTTATCTCAGCTTCTAGGTTACAATCCATCTCTGAGAGAAGTGCAGGAACTTGAAGCAGAACTCATGAAAGAATGCCCCTTGTCTCATATAGGCTTTTGCTTAACTAACTTTCTTACCTAGCCCGGGTTAGTTTGCCTAGGGGATGGTGCCACTCACAATGGGCTGTACACTGCTACATTGACGAAATTAAGACAGTCCTCCACAGACCTGCTTACAGGCCAAAATGAGCTGGAGAATTACTTAGCTGACTCTCCCTGACTATATGATTCTAAGCTGTGTCATGTGTACACTTAAAACCTACCTCCTTTGCAGCAGGTTATTCACTCATCCTGTGAGATCAGCTTCTGGAAATTCAAGTGACACCAATAACCTGTTTGGAAAATTTCAAGCTTTAGAATCAAAAGTGAGTTTACATCCATCTTCAGAGTTTAAAACAATGTTTGTAGACAGTTTGCATCTTGTAGAGCTACTTAAGACACACAATATCTATGTGGTAATCAGACATAAAACTGGCCTCACGGAGTTCGTACATATGCTTCTTTGGGGAATGACCGAAGAAACTACTTTTGAATCAATTCAAACTGAAGTTAGGGATAAGAGAATTGTTCCTTGAGGTGACTTTTTAAGGCATAAATTACATAGCTCCCTTACAGGCTAATTTGTAAAATTCTTTTCTCCTGACTTTTCTTCAGGGACTAGGCATCTATAAGAGATATTTTTGGGAGTACCCACAAGCATGTTATTGCCTTGTCTTATTTGGTTTGACTACTTGAAGACCACATCACATGTATTTCTCCCTCTGGGTCCTCTGGGCACAATGAAACTCCTGGATCTACACAGTGATATTTCTGCTCTATCAAGGAAAACTCTCACCTCTATGTATTTGGTGATATTGCCCTTTGAGAATACCAAACACTAACCTTCACTGAGTGCCACACAGTCCTCCAATGTTTAATGTGTACACGGGCAAATTGACATATACTACTAAAGTACACAGTTGAGGCACGGGTGTGGGGTTGGAGGCTCAGCTAGTAAAGCATAAGGACCTGAGTTCAAGTCTCCAGAATGCTGAATGTGGTGGCATGCTCCTGTGATCCCAGCACTGTAGTGGGAGAGACTAACAGATCTTTGAGCCTCATAGGCTAGCCAGTCTAACTTAACTGATTAGCTGAGGCCAATGGGAAACCCTGTTTCAAAGAAAGAAGATTGTACTCCCGAGGGTACATCCAAGGTTGTCCTCTGGCCTCCATAAATCCACAGACACACAAATAAATTGTACGTTGAGCTTGGCATTGTTTGTCTGTTTGAGACAGAACTTCCTTGTGTGTTGAGGATTATTTTGAACTTGGGATTCTCCTGACTCTCTGCCTTCCAACTTCTGAGATTTATGCTTGGAACAGACAGTGTCTTATAAAGTTTACAACCACATGAATACCCTATCTTTACAGTGAGCAAGTTGGTGCTTACTAGATCAGTTTTTTCAGGTCCAGCCACTGGGACTTGGAGAGATTACCTTTCACTGTTGTGAGATGATTCAGTGGCTTCCTATGGTCAAATGCCCTAAACCAGAGACCACTGTTAATCCTGACAAGATCCAGGAGTTGGTAAGAGTAATTGCTAAATATTACCCAGTGTCTTTATAATGTTCTGTAGCATTTCAGCTCCTACAGCTCTTAGACGTTAGTGGCTTTCCTCACATAGCTTATTATCCATAGCTTCCAGGAGAAGACAGAACTGGGCTTCCATGAGAATCTTGGGTCTGAGTTTCTAAATGGGATTATCGGGACCATCAATGGGTACAGGTACCTGGAATCTCAAACCGCCTAAGGATGAGCTGTAAGTTGAGCTAAGGAGAGAGTGTTCTTTGGAAGAATGTAAGCACATGGTTTTCTGCTGTGACTTTAAATCAAAACTGCAAGTGTATTATTTTAAGCTCGTATGTTTCTTTGGTACTCATTGTTGAAATCTAGATCACTAGATAGGGTTGGAAAAGAGATGGGGACAGTTTGCAGTTTCTTCTAAGCTCAAAACAGTAGACTGTGAATATGGTTGAAAACGAACCTTACAAGATCAGATGAAAGGCAGAGAAGAGGTCAGAAGAACAGGAGCCCTCCACGCCACCACGTGGAATCTAGATTTGAATCCAACGACAAACAGGATCCACCAAGGGCCTGCTGTAGTGGCACATGTCTTTAACACTAGGTCTGCAAAGGCAGGTGGATTTCTGTGTCATGTGAGGTCAGATCTACATGATGAGACCTTTTCTGCAAAAAGGGGCAAGAGGCATTTACTGAAAGATTTTGTACTAGAGGCTGATATCACCGTGCTCCCGTTTAGTCATACGAACTTATTGGAAGAGGTGATTGATGCTAGGGTTGCGGTATTAGTTAGGAAATACTATCATCTGGAGTTAGACAGAGAATTGGGGGAGCTGAGGGAGTGGTTTATTTAGTCCTAAAACATGAGACCTCATGGCTGAGAATGTGGGGAAAAGGAGGGCCAGGGGGCCACAGGGGCATGCACTGATGTCACTCAAGTATTGGCTACAATGTTCACAGAGCCTAGTGCAGAGAGAGAATTTGACAGGGTAGAGTGGGTTGAGGTCACCCTTAACTGGAACCTTAACTTTAAAAGGGTGGTTGGAAGAAGCTGAGATTTAAATCTAAAAATCTAAGCAGAAGTCACCAAGTGGCGGACGATCTCACACACTGCAGGGCACTCTTGGCTCATAGACACTTTTCTCACTTAAATTTCATGTTGTTCCTGTCTCTTTTTTTCCTAGATAAGTCGTTACATAAGTGCTTTCAGCCAGCATAGAACGGCGTATGCTGCTGACACCTAGGTGTTGTGAAGTACTTTGAATGTCTTCAGACTACAGCAGCCAGGTAAAAATGTGCCTATCTGTGGTTCAGTACAGCACCTTTTAAGTTACGAAAAAGCAGGTTTGTATGCCCTCTAGGTGTAACAGTCTTTGTAGCCTGATCTTTACTTTCCAGATTGGATTTAGGATTGAGTTTTTTTTTTTAAATTAGACTCAAAATTCAATTCAGCTCCTTGCTGAAGTCTGGTCTATTCAATATCCTGCCAAAAGGTTTGTTCCTAGGGAAACACCTCATGGTACTCTTTTCCTCGACATCTCCAGTGTGTTGGCTCCACGCCTACATCCACTGACCCACCCATCTTCCTTCTACTTAACTGCTTTTCAAATATTCTGTCAAACAAGCTCTCCTCGCCCAGTGAGAAAATAGGGTGAAGAAATCTATCGCTAATACTTGATATCTTTACATTGAAAAGGTGTGTCTTCTCAGGATTATGAGAAGCGAGCATGATATTAGGTATCTTTTGAACCATTTTCAACCCTTGCTGCGGTATTGTCTCTGCATGTGTGTTCTTACATATCAAAAGAGCCTAATGAGTGTTTTTATATCTACAAGATGCTGTTGAGCTTGGCCTAGATGATGGATAGCGCTACTGATATATTTTTTATGCTTCGTGTACTAAATTTTTAAAAAGTTACACCTGCAGATTTTTATCTGTGTTCCATCAGCATAAACACTCCGGGATCAGCACTTTCCAGATCTCCCATGAAAAGTGATGAGGTCTTGCAAGGGCTGAGGTCATGTGATCTGTCTCAGAGCTGTCTTAAACGGTTGCCAGAAGCTGGGGCATAAAGTGAGTGCTATCTCGGCCACACTTTATTGAATTCCCGCTCCAGATGCTTCGCATATTTCACAGCAGAATTAGCAACAGCAATCACCGTGGAAGATCATAAATGGCCCGATGCTGCCCTCAGTCCCCAAGTCAGTTCTCAGCTACTTGGGGCTGGAGATGATGACAGACTTGTTCCATCCACCTGACTATGCAAAACATTCATATGTTTGAGCACTGTGAAGTTCCAAAGGGCATGGGAGGAAGGTTATAAGAAGCACGTGGGAGTGCAAAGCCTCTGGCTTTGGAGACTAAGGCTTTCCCTTACCCAATAGGTTGTATATTTTATGAGGCCTGAGAGGGGAGCCAATAACCCTCAACCATGTTTCAACCCGAAGCCCCAACCTGGCCTTGTTATTTTCAATCCAAGCTCATATAATCTTCTTGCATGCCTTTGCATCCAAATCCATTTTAGCAGGCAGTTTGCACAGCCAAACATTGCTCCAAAACTCTCTCTGGACTGAGCCTTTGGTGTCATCTGAAACAAAGTGGCCAAGATTTGAGGTTTCACTTAAAACTGCATTTCCTCTCAGCAGTTCCATCAAAGCAATGTTAATTCTTACTAATATTTAAATGAGCTTAGGCCTGTGGAAGGAATACTTACACGTCTCACTGTCTGTGCAACTACTGAGGGCACGTGGACCTATCTTCTTGGCATAGCAACCTAGTACTAGTGACTGTCAGTAAATAAGTGCCAAAGTCAAACCAAATCTTCATTTTCTTGCTCCAAGGTAAGGATGAAGTATCGCACTGAGCTCAGTGCTCTGCCGAAGCCTTCATTATTGGTTGTCTATCTGGTCACATGATCTGATGAAAACCGTTCTGTTAGATTTCTAAAACATTTACCTTTCTTAGCAAGTACTGTGAAAGCTGTGAAGGAAACTACTCCTCACCACCATGCTTATCAATATTTTTCTTTTTATCTTTTTTTTGTTTTAATGGAAGTAGTGTGAATGAATGTGCTTCCACGCTTAGGAACAATGCATACACACCCATTAAGGCCGGAGACCGACACTGAGCATCTTCCTCGGTTACTTTCAACTTTGTTTACTAGCAGTATCTTTGGCTAACTCAAGAACTTGCTGTTGGGCTACGCCAACTCCCTGTCTGCCCTGGAGATTCCCTGTTTCTGCTGCTTGTTTGCTCAGCTTTTCCATGGGACTGGGGATCTGAACAGTGATCCTCCTATTTGTGTGGTAAGTGGATAAAGAGTCGCCCAGTCACCTTCTCGGTCCTCTTTAATAATTGTATCAACTTGCCTAAATTTGCCCTCTGAAGAATTAGAAATGTTGGCAGTGTCATTTCTGTGAATGATACATGAATTGATATTCTTATTTTCTTTAATCTTATGTGGTTTCTTCTACTGTTCAGACTTTTAAAATCAGACTATAACCTTAGGTCAAATATATCAGATAATCTAATAACTGTAAGTAGCATCCACTCATTTTCCTGTTTTTTTTTTTTTTTTTTTTTTTTTTTTTAGATTTTTAAGGACACAAAACTCTTAGGCAATAGTCCTGATTAAAAACAGTATCAGGGAAAAACAGTTTTGAAGAGTTCATGCAACCGATTCAACTCACTGTGTGTTTCTCCAGCCAATGAAATAACTTGTAGTCTGATAGCAGTGAACTGGAAATGAACAGCCAGTCAGTGTCTTCTTCTGGAATTGTTGCTTTGTCTGTCATCTGATTTTGGTTTCTTTGTTGACGACTTTAACCTATGTGTTTTCTTCAACTGGCGAGGAAACATGTTCTTCTGCCCTTAAATTTCCTGCAATGAAAGTCAGACACTTTTCAGCTTAGGAATTATCTTGAGAAATTATCCAGTCTGTAAAGCATATGTTTGAATGAGAAATGCCCTACAGGGGCTCATGCGTTTGCACACTTAGTCCCCAGATGGTGAAAAATTGGGAAGGTTATGGAACTTTTAGGAGATGCAGCCTTGCCTGAGGAACCCTGTACCAGTGAGCTTTGGCTACACCGCTTTGTGCTCCCAGGAGGTCACACGTGTGTGCTCCCATCCCAGGAGCTATCTTTGGATCCTCAAATGAAAGAGACACACACTTTAGCTTATTTTTTAAAGGCCTTGGCTGTCTCAAAGGTTGGACACTTCTAAACCTTCCACTGCTACCCCAGGCCCAACACAGGAAGTAGCCAGTGATTACTTACCTGAAATCTCACATGGCTGGTTGGCTTTATCTCCTGACGCTCCTGCATCCCATCCTTCTTCCCTGAGTCATGAGGTTCCTTCTCTCCTCCTCTCTGTGTCCTTGCCCAAAACTCTAAGGGTCTCACCCCAGCTCTTTTTTTCCCAGTAATTGGCTACTGGTATCTTTTTGATTGACCAAAACCCAACTGGGGACAAAGTCCTTTAGCAACATGCAGATTCCTGATTGAATCAAAGCATTAGACCCAATCTCCAAAAGAACTCAACCATTGGGGGCTGACCTTGATACTTTCTAGCCCAGTCTTAATTCCATTTCATACTCTGTTTCCTGATTGTGGATGCAATGTGACCAGCTGGTCTTCAGCTCCAAGATGCCTTCCCTACCAAGATGGAACATATCCCCACAAACTGCAAGCCAGAATAAACTCTTTCTCCCCTAACTTACTTTTGTCAGGGTATCTTATTATGACAACTGTTGGCTCCTTGCTGGCAGGTTCAAGTGAGAGGAGAGCAGTCCCAGTCCCATGGGGTCTCTCTGGGACTGAGAGGGATGGTGAGTGTTCTTGCCCCAAAAGAAGCACACCAGGCTGGGAGTCTTGTCAAAGCAGAAACTCAACTTTATTGCTTCAGCCTCTCGCTTATATAAACTCGGAGCATAAGGAGGGGGATTTTTGGTGGGGTGAGATGACATAGGAGGCGGGAAAGGTATGGGGTGACTGACAGGGCCAATGGCAAAGCTCTACATTGGCAATGGTAGGGCAGAGGCAAGGCCAAACAGGTCTTGCTGAGTACAGAAGTGACTGAGATAGGTCTCAAAACTCGAGCCAGGGTTAGACTCTCCCACAAGGCCACAGAAACTCAAACCAGGCTCAGGTTTGTCCACAAGGCCCAAACCAGGGCTGAAATGGGGCCCAGCAGGCAACAGGAAGGAGTATAATACATCTTCATTAGGCAAAACCCGACCTATATCAACCTACCCAATCTACCTGCTTGATCGTACCTAAATCAAGTATGATTTTTTTTTCATATTTCAGACAAAAATAAACCTTTTGTCTCTAAATCATGTTCCTTTTCTACATCCAGAGTTGCATGGAGTTTGCTTCTTTCCCCTCAACACCCACAAATGTACACATATGTATGCATGCATGTACACATACATGCAGACAGCTGCTTACATGCATGTAGACACTGTAAGAATGTTCTGTGTCACAGCATTGTGTCTACTTCCTTTAGTTCTCTCCTTTCCAAGTACCTTAAGTGGTCAGAGGCGAGTCCTGGCTTCCTTACTCACTTTCTCCTTTGGCCATGTCTGTGAGGATGTTAATGGTGAAGCTGGGGTGGGGGGTGTGAGACCCCTGTTATCATGCAAGCGATTGCTAACTGTGGACCTCTGACTTTGTAATTTGTTCTTTATGGACTCGCCTGCAGCCAATAAGCAAAATCAATAGTCTCTGCTGAAATGTAAGCAAGCTCTGGCGTGTTATGTGACAGGTGAAGATGCATGTGCTTTACCAGGGGTCATGGGGCCGTATCAAATTTCTCTCCGACTTGGTTTCAAAAAGCCCAATGCATTTAGGGAACATTCGTCACTGGAAAATGTTGCAGCGGGGAGTAAGAAAGGCTGTCTCTCCTCATCCCTCTTTTAACGATGTTTGTTTTCAACCGCCTGCTCAATAATGTCACCGGGAAGAAATTATGTGAGGAGAATAAAGTGCCTACAGTCTATTTATTTATTCATTCATTCATTTCTCTAGAATAACACTAGCTGTTGCTTGCTCATGTATATTAATACAGCTGTGGTCCTCTGAACATTTGCTCTTTCTATTCCCTTCCAAGAAATAGGTAAGTCTCTCTACTACCATGGGATTGATTACCTGGCACTGGAACCAGAGGGAAAGTAGACAAGCTAAAGGGGAGACATACATACCTCTAAGCTGTCGTTATGGTCTGGGTGTAAATCTACTTGATAATTTGGCTTCTGATAAGATGCCAAGAACTTTATCTATTTTTTTTCCCTCACAACCGTCAGACACCAGGCAATTTTGGAGAAGGATATAAAATAAAGGGCTAACGAGTGAGAGTGGATTCAAAAGAACTAAAACAAAATGGGCTTTTAATCTCTGATATTTTATCACCGTAGCTTCCCCATTTGGCTTCAGATTTGGGTGAGCGTTCCGCTCAGGAGATGGAACAATGGTGTGAGCAGAAGTCTGGGAGCTGGTGTGAAGTGAAAGCCAGCCTGTGGACAAGGACGTTCCCTTTCTGTACTTGAGTTACCTGCATCTTGAGGTACCAGAGCAGCTAGCCCTGCTGAGGCTGGAATGTCAAAGGAGGTAAAATTAATCAGTGCCAGGTGACTGGACACTGTCAGGATCTAAGAGCATGGGTCTGTGGGGCAGGGCGTCTGCTACTTTGATCTGGGACTGGGTCTGAAAGGGAACACAGATTTAAGGTATGTTCATGTGCAATGTGGCTTGACGTCAATGGCTTCTCTTGTTCTTCGTAATAAAAGTTATCCGGGGATTGGGCTGTGTGCTTTACAACTATAACACTTCTGAGGATCTCAGTGCTATCCTCCTACAGACAAAGGCACATGCTCTACTAAGAACCACAATGAAACTGCAACGACTTCAGCCAGGGTCATCTTAGTAAGACCCCCCTACTACTTGGAAAACTTTCCTGGATCTAACATATCATCAGTAACATTACAGGTTATCTTGTTATGCAAACTCATTACACTGAAAATTCCTACCTGCCACAAGAATATGTAAAATCTTATGGCCTCCCCATTTCCTGTCATACTTAATACCACAGAATTATTTTGTGAGATCATTTGGCAGAATCTTAGAATATATCGGCATACAGACCCTTCAGCTGCACTGTAAAGTCTCCAGGAATAAGGATCAGTGTCTTAATGGACACTGTATTCCTATATTTTGGCTCAGCTTAGTTACATATGAGCAAAATACAAGCCTGAATTTGAGGCTGATAATTTGAATTGACCTATTTGTTATCTCTATATGTAATCTATGTGTGGATGAGAAACATAAGGCTATGCTTGGTAAAGTAACAGAGTTTATCTTTGAGTTTGAACAAACTGAACGTCCATGAGCTTGGTATTCTGCTTATGTTAGACTTCATGCGGGTGTGCGTCTGTGAGTGTGTGCACGTGCATGCCACTGTACACAAGTGGAGGTCAGAGGACAGTCTCCAGAGTTGCTGGAAACAGGGATTCTTGTTTGTTGGTAGGTACATCAGGCCAAATGGCCTTCTAATTCCTAGGATTTTCTTTCTTTCTTTTTTTTTTTTTTTTTTTGGTTTTTCAAGACAGGGTTTCTCTGTATAGCCCTGGCTGTCCTGGAACTAATTCTGTAGACCAAGCTGGCCTCGAACTCAGAAATCCGCCTGCCTATGCCTCCCAAGTGCTAGGATTAAACTCGTGCGCCACCACAGCCCAGCTGGTTCTAGGATTTTCCTGCGCCTACCTCCACCTACCTTTCATTATAGACATCCTGGGCTTACAAAAGTACACACCGCTGTGACAAGCAGCTTTATATGGGTTTAGGGATCCGAACTATACAGCAAGCACTTTACATGCTAAACCATCTTCCCAGTTCTATTATACTTAAGAAAAAAAAAGTATAATAAGCATTGAGATAGATGCCTTTCAAGAGTTTATACATTTCTCCATTATACTGATACAGAGAAATCATAGAGGCTCAAGGACTCTATTAATTTATATAACTATAAATACCTACAACTGCATCATTTAATATGCTGGCCACATGTAGCCACTAGGCTCCCAAATATGAATAGACAAACTTAATTCGTGAATATATATATATATATGTCTATGTGTGTGTGTGTGTGTGAAAATAAAATGGCCAACTATCTTTATATTATTTTATTGATTATATATTGAAATATTTTGGATATGTTATACTATCTAAAGCGAACACTAAGCAATTATAATTAAAGTAATCATATCTTTTATAACTGTTTCATTATTGGAAAATTTAGTGCCAGCGATGTCTCGTCGTGTTACTTTCTGTTGGACAGAGCTGATAAAGGGAGCTTTTCCAGGACGACACAGGTTGTCCTAAGCAAAGTGTTTACTTCAGCTCCACACAAATGGCCACTCAGTTCCTACTGGCTATAATTATGTGAGCATCATATTTGTATGTCATTTTTCTTTAAAAAATAGTTCTTAATGAATAATATCTTATGGTTATAAGTGTTTTATTTTTGTTTCAACTCTTACAAAAGTGAATTTAGTTATGAAACTAAAACTATTGTTTGAGGCCTAGTGTTCTCAGTTTGGGAGTGTGAATAAAATACATTTGTGCTAGCGATTTATAGCTTTCTTCCTCCCTTCTTCCCTCTTCCTCCCTCTTCCTCCCTCTTCCTCCCTCTTCCTCCTTCTTCCTCCCTCCCTCCTTCTTTCTTTCCTTCCTTTCTCCCCTTTCTAAACCGTCCTAGTGGTGTATAGCTTGCTTCCCCCCTCCCTGCCCCTTCCCACTCTTTCCAAACTCAAGTGTTCCTCAGATACGGGCAACCTAGACACTTCAACACAGGGCATCTCACTGGTTGGCCAGTGAGTCCCAGGAATCTGCCTCTTACTTTGTGGTGCTAAATTTACAAGCATGCATGACAGGCCTAGTCTTTTATGCATGGAAGCTGGGCAGGAAAACCACTTCCTCACGTGTGTGCAGCAAGGCCTTTTCCAATGGAGTTGTCTCCTAGTCACATGGCCTTGTTAGCTGTTAGAAGCCACCTGCAGGCTTTTCTCATTTTCCATTAACTTGCTTGTTCTCTGATCCCAGACTGGCTGTTGTGCTGTTCCTTCTTGACATACCAGGCACGCTTACACTCAAGTTCACTCCAGACCCTCCGGATCAAGTTCTTCACAGCCTGAGAACTTTCATATCTGGATTCTATTCACAATAAAGGCATGTGTGTCGAGGAACAGTTTGGCTAGTAGTTTTCCCCTTAGGTAAACATTTTTTCCATCCATGACTGATAGCATTTTAGATTTGATTTAATACATAAGATTATGCAAAAAGCCATTATAGAATATAGCTTTCAGGGCTGCTTCAATATACAATGACTCATGAGCTTTGCAGGGGATGGGGGGATAGTTTGCTTGCTAAACAGTGTGGGTAATCTCAATGCCAATATAAACCATGACCTTTTAAAACTCTGCTCTCACTTTGTCTCTAACTCTGGGTATCCTGACAAGTGCTGCCAATTCAGTCTTTAACAGCTGGATGACCGGGGAGCAGCTGTCACCCCTTACAGTAGTTACCAGTCTCTTAGCAGGCTGTGATGTAGTCCTTCCCTCAAGGAATTTACAAGAGACCTCTCAGTGCATCAGAACTTCTTAAGTTCTAGCATATTCCTGAAGATCAAATAATGTATCCTTTTGCTTCTGTATGCTATCAAAAACAAAGCTCTGGTGCTGGGAAGATGATGGCTCAGTTGGTAAAGTGATCTCCATGCAAGCTTAAAGTCCTGAGGTTGATTCCCAGCATCTGTGTAGAAATGCAGGGAATTGTGGCATTTGTAATCCCAGTGCTTAGGAAGTGGAGACTGTTGGACATCTGGGGTTTGCTAACCAGAATGCATTTCAGATTCAGTAAGAGATCCTTTGCTTGAGGAAGAAGATGGACAGAAGTTCGTATAAAAGAAGCAATTTTCAGGGTTGACTATTAGCTTCCACACATTCATGTACACAGATACATGTGCAAAGTCATAATATATACCCTGAAAACCATGCATACCTGCACATGTAACTATGAAGTAGCTTGTGGATCAGTGGTTGACCTCATGCATCTGTGAAGATCGGAGATTCCTGATGATCATTCTGAAGTCAAAGACACTGTGGTTAGAAGCAGGGGCTGCAGGCCATAGCCCATAGCAATGATGTAATTGGAAAGCTAGATCCCAAGCTGCACAGGAGGTAATGAGTTCCCATCTTTGACTTAATTAAGACTTTAATGGTTATCAGGACAAAAGCCTCTCCTTAATTCCATACCAACCAAGGACAGCAATTTCAATCACTCTTATAATGTTGACCCTGAGGTATGCAATGAGGGAGGAAGGAAGCCTGACAGTACTAAAGATCGTGTGCTATCCAGGTCAGCCAGGGCCCTAGGCCAGGAGAACATTGCTATCCCATTGCTTAAGTTATCTCTTCATCTAAGCTGGCTGCTTGATGTAGACCCATCAACCCACCGAGGCCACTTTGGGGCCATTGGAAAGAGGATAAGAGTTCACATTCACAGGAGTGGAGCAGAAGGTAAAGCATTCTGAGAATGCAGACGATCATCCTAGCTTACTGAGGGGCTGAAGGGCATTAAATGGTACCCATGAAAAGCAACAGGAAGGAGGAAATAGTACCACTTCTTCCCTAGGAGTTGTCACCATTTCATTGTAGGTGATAAAACTTTCTGTGCAGGTATCTTGGGGTCTAGATATGTTTACCTCTCTCTTGAAATTCCACTTAGCGAGTGTGCCATATTACTCTGTCTTTAGTTACCTATGCCTCATAGCCTAAGGCTTAATAATCTATTCATCAATTAGTTATTGAAGCTCTGAAGGAGTCACGCACAGTACTCAGCACTGGGAATATAATATAAATGCAAGTACGTGGAGGTTTTAATCTGATTGATTACTATCTAGTCATAAAAACACAACAATACACTGAGGTAAGAGAGCATGAGTGACCAGCAACAAAACTAATTGAAGCTAGACACAAGAAGCTGTTCTAGTTGTATCTCTGCTGCTATAATGAAACACTCTGACCAGAATAACCATTAGGGAAGGAAAGGTTTATTTCAGCTTACAGGTTACAGTTGATCAATGAAGGAAATAAGGGGATGAAATGAATGAGGAACTTGCAGCAGAACTCATGAAAGAATGTGACTTGCAGGCTTGATCTCGGACACATGATTAGCTAGCTTTCATATACAAGCCCAGGATCACCTGTCTAGGGAATGGCACTGCCCACAGTGGGCTGGCCTTCCCATATCAACACAGGACTATCTAATCTTGGCAATCCCTCAGTTAAGATTCCCTTCTCGGGTGACCACAGGCTGTGTCAAATTTGACCATTAAAGTTCTTGAGGACAGGAAGCAAGGAAGGGAAGATCCTTTGAGGAAATAATCCTTAAAACATGTGAAGTAAGGGAAAAGGAATGCAGCTTGGTGTGCTGTAGGAGGCTTATCATCTCAGCACATAGGATGCTAGGGTAGAAATATTTCAAAGCTAGCCTGGGCAAACTGATGAAAGCCAGTCTTAAACAAAAATTAAGCTTAGTACTCAGTAATGTATCTCAGTGGAAAAGTTCTTCCAAAGCATGCTCAATAAGTAATCCAACTTAAAATGGGAATCACTATCAATTTATAAAGAAAGAAAACTGCTTAAACCCAAAGTGGATAAAATTTCAACTTTCCAAAAGGCAGATTTTGTTTGATAAATTTTACTTCTCACAGAAGCCCAAAAAAATACGAGCAGTTTATTGAAAGATAAGATATCTTTGCTAGGCTATTTTTGGAGTGTTTGTAAAATGTAAAGCTACATACTTAAATTCTATGCAAGTCACAAACAATGGGCTTGAGGAGTCCGTGTAAAGAAAGCTCACATAATTGGCATCTATGGGTAATTATATCTTAATTATAGAAATCATGTTGCTTCCTTCTCTGAACTAGAATTCTAGAAAATAGCAAAACATGTATTATGTATATGTGCATATGCATGTGAGTGTGCATGTGTGTCTGTTTAATTTCTAGCACAGAAGCTAATAAACCAAGAAGCCACTGATCATTGAGGGGGAAGGTAAGAGGATACCCTTCCCCTCAAAGGATGTGGGTCTGAGGCACAAGCTCAGTAGGAGAGTGTTTAACCCAGTGTTTGTGGCCCTGGGTTTTAGCTATAGCACTCAAGGAAGGGAAAGGTAGAGAAGAAAGAGTAAGAAGAAGAATGGAGAGGAAGAGGAATATGGAAGGGAAGAAAGGAGGAAGGGACGATTGGTGAATTCTTTCTCCATTGGTGGTTGGAGATGTGTAAAAGTTTTGGAGAACAGTAAAATATAGGAGATTCCCTGTAGCTAAATGTTTCCACAGAGCGACATTTTACAAGTGTGATGGGAACTGAAACTCTGGGGTTGTAGTGGGGATTCAGTTCTCTGAAAAGGGTAAGGAATAGTTGCCTCTCTCAATCTTGTAACAAAATACCTGGCAATAAGAAGGAAGGAAGAGAAAGAGAGGGGGAGGAAGGAAAGAAGGGAGGGAGGGAGGGAGGGAGAAAGGGAGGGAGGAAAGGCTTCTTTGGTGTAATTTGAGGGTGTAGTCTATTACGGTGGGGAGGCATGAGGGTAGACAGCTGTCACGTTGTGTCCACAGTTGGCTAGCACTTCTGCCATGCCTTATTTCTCACTAATATTCAATCCTGTCCATGGAATGCTGGATTGGATCTTCCTCCTGCAGTTAACCCAGTCTAGAAACTCCCTTACAGACACCCCAGAGGTTAGTCTCCTGGGTGATTCTAGATCCTGTCGATTTGACAGTCAAAATTAACCGTCCCAGGGAGCATGCCAAGACTTGGTGTCTCCTTGAAATGTTGAATCTGTCTAAATTAGGTAGAGATAATGTATTTCTTCTCACAAGCAAGTCAGGATGGAAAGCAGACACACAGGAAGGTTCTGGTTAGGATATTGAACCCTGCTTGCTGGCTTAGTAGGAAGTTGCCCTAGACTGATTCTCCAAGCCAAGCACTGACCAGGAAACACCTTGCCTATCATGTTTATACTCATCCTGATGCAATTAGTATCCTTCACCTGTAATTTCTATGTTTTGTCCTCTTTCCACTGACCACTGACTGCTCTTTCAAGGGGCAAGGAGAAACATCTTTTCAATTTCAATTTTCATTAACACAACAGTATCAGCTCCCAGAATTTGTTTTGAGTGATTTCTGGGGAGAAATGAAATCAGTCAGCAATCTGGCTTCCTGAACATAAAACCGAAGGTTCTAAGGAAATCTGCATCTTTAGTGCTGGTCTAGTTGGTGCTTCTTTTCCTTTTCTTATCTCCCAGCAGGGCAAGGAGGGTAATGTTTGTAACATTTCAATCTCTGAACCAGTGAATAAAAGATATCAGTGTAACTTAGCTGAGACACGAATAAATATTCATAACAATGGCACATGCATAGCTAATTGAATGACTTTTGTTAATATTAAACTAGATATTCATGGACACGTGCCTTTCCCTATAATGAAAATACTGCCTTGGGCTAGTTTTGTTTTTCTTGTCTAGAACAATTTATGTGCTTTCACTGAAACGAATATAAACTCCTATTCTCATGACAAAAGAATTCACCATTAATTTGAGTAAAGAATTTCTTTATTCCCTTTGTGGTATGCTTTATTGAAGAAGTAAATCCTAAATGCATCTTGAAATTTTTGTTCATACGTTATATTTAATTTTGACAACACATTCGATGTCTATAAATAGAGATTCCTAGGGTTATTAGAAACAGATGCATTGTTATCAAATCCATCAGAGATTTCCTTTCGATTAATTTAAAAAGTAATAAAAACAAAGCAAAGCAAACGAAAATTCCTATGTGGCTGTTTCTGGGAAGTTTGAACCTATTACTTTTTCTGTTCCCTTCATCTTTTTTTCTCCATTTTTTTTTTTGGCTTCTTTTCCATTTGTCTGGTATACAGAGATGAACATTTCACATTTTTGTTTTTGAAGGTCACTTAGCATTTCTTTTCTTCTTCCTCTTCCTCTTCCTTTATGATTTTTGAGATGGTGGTCCCTTATGTAGTTCAGACTGGTCTCAAACTTGTTGTGTTGCCAAATACTACCTTGCATTGGTCCTCCAACTCCGTGGGCCTGCCAATACACAGATTCACCCTCTAAACATTCTTGCTATGTCCTGATGAAAGACCACTGCATCCTGATAGAGGTATATGAAGCTCACAGACTGACCTGGGATTCTCTTCTACCCTGATGGCATGGAACTGGACTTGGTCTGATGGAGTTATTAGATGCATGAAGTCTGAGCCCATACCACTCATTTATTGTATGAAGGAGCTTAGGAAACTAATAATGATCTGCAAAAGACCTGAAAACATATTCAGAGATTGGTTGCCAAATCATCTACATGGGGTTGATAATATGAAAGTGATTTCAAAACTTGGGAAGAAACAAAATTGCCCAGGATCTATGGCACAGAGTGGTTTGGGATTTCCTGACCTTATTCAACAGGTTTTTAGTAACCAGGTTTGGGGTGGGATCAGAATTAACAAATGCAGAAAACCAAAGGGAGGGGAATGATAGTAAGGGACCCAAAGTTAAGTAGCTGAAGCAACTCCATGCAGATACTTTAAAGTTCCAAAGAAATCCAACAATATTAAAATATGGATATGAAGAAGTAAATTTGAAGTGTTCTTAGGCAGTAAACAAGTTAGCTATGTTTATGGTTAATGTAATGAGGTTAAAATAAATTGGCCTAAGCATGAACTCTGAGTATGTGATAGGCAGGTGGCAGTTTGTCTGCTGAAGCATGAAGTGCTGCCCATGGAAGAGCAAGCCTGAAAAGAGTTCTGTCTCAGGAAGGGAAAAGATTTTTGTGAGGCATCCAAGAAAAATGCTTACTATGGAAGCATGATCTAAAGTTCAGGCTGAGAAAATGCCCAAAAGTAGACCTACACACAAGTAACAGCCTTCAAAGGAGGTACGGCAAGGAAGGAGTTAAGTGAGGGTTAGACCTTAGGGCTCACTAACATTTAAGAAGTACTGGGAGAGGAAACCTGGTGTCATTGTTACCTTTAAGTCAGCAACTTGGCACAAACCTAGAGTCACCTAGGGAGAAGGAATCTCTATTGAGAAGTTGTCTCCATTGGATTGTCCTGTGGGCACGTTGCTAGGGCATTTGTAAGGAATGACTAATGTGAGAGGGCCTAACCCCCTTGTTTTGTGTGATGGGATCCCTAGGCAGGTTCATCCAGGCTGTATAAGAGCAGGAGCTGATTGCGAGTCTGTAAGCAAGACAGTAAACACTATTCCTCTATGGTGTCTGCTTCAGTTCCCGCCTTGAGTTCCTTCCTTTGCTTCCCTTAATGATGAACAGAAAGTGTAAGATAAATTGAATCCCTTCCTCCTCAAGTTGCTTTTGATCATGATGTTTTATCACAGAAACAAAGAAGCAGACAAGAGTATCTGGGAAGAGCCTCAGAAGAGGTTCAGAAGAGCTGGAGAAGAGATGAGTGTGACAAAGCGCTGTAGCTTAAGAATCATTTATGATGTCAGTCATAGTGAGGATCCAAGAAGGCAGAATTCAGTGAGGCAGCCTCCATCTATTTTTTGGCAGCAGTGTTCTCGGTAGTCAATGTACAGATGCAGCCTAGGCACTCATCAACAGATGGGCAGCTGCTATTTGACTTATCGAAGGGTAGCATATGGTGTGTGTGTGTGTGTGGTGTGTTTATAATATGATATAAAATTAAAGGAGGAAGCTCTATGGGAAGAGGAAAGGGGCTTGTGGGAGGGGCCTGGGGATTAAAGAGAACAATTAGAGGGGTGATCAAAGCGAATGATATACATGTACTATTGTGTCATTAAACCCATTACTTTGTACAACAAATATATATTTACACACACACATTAAACAGTGCAGGTCCAGTTTGTAGATGAGTTTAGTGCATTTCTGACTAAGATGGCCAATGAAACATTAAAAGCAGACATTCTGGAGAAGTGAACTCAGGAATCAGCAAAAGTAGAATACACATGTAAGCCAGCTCTGTCAAGAATCATCAGATTCTTTATTCAGGACAGATCTGTCACCACAAGTATAGGCCAGTCCTGGATCCACAAGATGCATCTGAATTCAGGACAATTTTGCAAGCAGATGCTACCTGACTGAGGTCCACTCCTGACACAGATATGTAGCAGCTTTCTCAAATGTTATTCTCCTTCTTTCAAGGGACATGGTTGCTTTTGTTAGACAGCTCTTCAGCCACAGAAGTTTCTAGAAGCTAGTGAGTAGCTCTCAGCAGTGGAGAGGAGTCATTTCCAATCTAAGGCTTAAGAGGTAGATTCTTTCCTCTTTCTCCCTGCATATGTGAGCTACCAGTGAAAATTTTCAAGTTCCAAGGTCACAGCATGGTGTATGGCAAGGAGTTTTCCTAATCTGTGCATTCAGACCATCAAGAGCAAGGCTACCAACCAGCCAATCATGCCACACTGGATTTTCCATATAACCAAAAGGTTGGGGCTTACATTTTTCAATTGCTTTAATAAACCAGTATCTGAACTAAAGCTCTTGAGATAATGGACTTATAATTTAGGCAATTGATTTAAAACTTTTTAATATGTGACTATTGGCATTATAGAAGTATTGGCTATATTGTATATTTGATACACAACTGAGATAATACAGCCATTTTCCAATTCATTGTTTACAAACTTTACCAATTTAAAGTTTAGTGATGCTATTGGAAGATAACAGGTGGTATCAAGCACCAAATTAGCTAATCAATTAACTCAATTCAGAAAGCAAATTAAGATTGTCTGGAAAATAAGACACAAATTTCTGTTGATGATTAAGTCTTAATGATCTTCCCACTCTTTTGTTTTCCTTGTGGGTTACATTAAGACATCTTAAATCCATTGTTTCTCTCAGAGATAGACAATTACTGGATTGTCTTCCTTGGTAAAGGAAAGCAGATGTTTTTATTTCTCAGATGTCATCTTAAAGCAATGCAGGTGTTTGCTCTGGGGCAGCCTGGCCACATATGGCTCTATATCTATATAGGTTTAAAATTGGGAAGGTAAGATCACTTAGTGCTCTTCCCTGGTTCACTTACAGCCAGTAGCCCAGGAAAGATGTCCACAGAGAAGGAGGAAATTTTCCTTGATCTGTCAAAAATGTTTCAATGTGGTCTTGTACATAAGTCTACTTTCTTGTTGGCCCTTAAAATCCTCAGCAACCACTATCCTAAAGAGTTGAAATATGGCAGTTGTTCTCTGATGGCACTGATCCCAGGCCAGTGGGGCTGCTTTGCCCATGGAGGGATAAATACCAATGCATGATGATTATGTCTCTCCTGGGGTGGCCTCCAAGTGACTGCTGGGCTTCAGACTATGAGACAATTTCCCTTGCCTCTGCACATCACCTTACATGTAGAGCACCTGCAAGTCTCCTGTTCCTAGTCCAGTGTCTTGTGTTCCTCCCTCAGCTCCTCACCAAACTCCATGGGAACCATTTCCTGGATAAATCACAAGCATCACAGGAAGGAGGGTCTTTACAGCAAGGTTTGTGTCTAAAGACACAAGTCTATGAACTCATATTTTAGATTTCAACACGACATGTGTGTGTATGTGTGTGTGTGCAGGTGTGAGTGTTTGTGAGTGTGTGGATATGTGTGTATAAGCCTGTGAGTGAGAATGTGTGAGTGTGTGTGTGCATGTATGAATGCATGAATGTGTGTGCCTGTGTAAGTGTATGTGAGTGTGTGAATGTGTATATATGTATATGCATGTGTGTAAGAAGTATGTGAGTGTGTGAATATGTGGGTAAGTGTGACTATATTTGCGTGTGTGAGGGTATGAATGTATGTTTTAGTATGTGAGTGTGTGTGAATTTGTGTGTGGAGTTTGTGTGTGTGTGTATTCATTTGTGTATATTTGCATGTGTGTTTTAATGTATGTGAGTGTGTGTGTGTGGGTGACTGTATGTGTGTAGTGTGTGTGAGTGTGTGAATATGTGTGGATGTGCGTGAGCTTATGTGTGAATGTCAGGTGTTTTCCTTAATTCCTTTCAATCTTACCATTTTTAGACAAGATCCTTCAATGAATCTAGAGCTTTCCAGTTTGGCTAGCCAGTCAGTCTTTGGGACCTGCCTCTTACAGAGACATGACAACTCACCTGGCTTTTCCATGTTGCTTAGAACTGAATTTGCATTCTCACACTTGTCTGTGCAAGCACTTTACTGACCCAGTGACCTTGTGTATGTTTTTGATAGAAGTAAGTGTTAGCAAACCATCGGGACAGTACTGGGGCAATGCTACAGGCAACAGGCTTCAAAGTGTGCATGATGGATGAGCTACTCATCCCACAGGTATAAAGCCTTGTGCTTCCTAAAGAAATGTTCAGTGTCCTTAGTCATCAGGGAAATGCAAATCAAAACAACTCTGAGATTCCATCTCACACCAGTCAGAATGGCTAAGATTAAGAACTCAGGTGATAGTAGATGCTGGCGAGGGTGTGGAGAAAGAGGAACACTCCTCCATTGTTGGTGGGACTGCAAGATGGTGCAACCACTTTGGAAATCAGTGTGGCGGTTCCTCAGAAAACTGGACATAGCATTACCCGAGGATCCAGCTATACCACTCCTAGGCATATACCCAGAAGATGCTCGAACATATAACAAGGACATATGCTCAACTATGTTCATAGCAGCCTTATTTATAATAGCCAGGAGCTGGAAAGAACCCAAATGTCCATCAACTGAGGAATGGATTCAAAAAATGTGGTATATTTACACAATGGAGTATTACTCAGCTATTAAAAACAATGAATTTGAGAGGTTCCTAGGTAAATGGATGGAACTAGAAATTATCATCCTGAGTGAAGTAAGCCAATCACAAAAGAACACACATGGTATTCACTCACTGATTATTGGATATTAGCCCAGAACCTTGAAATGCCCAAGACGCAACTCACAGGCCACATGAAGCTCATAAAAAAGGAAGACCAAGTGGGGGTGATTCAGTTCTTCTTAGAAGGAACAACAAAATACTCAAGGGAGCAAATATGGAGACAAAGTGAGGGACAGAAACTGAAGGAGGGGCCATTTGAAGACCTTTCCACCTGAGTATCCATCCCATGTGCAGTCACCAAAGGTAGATGCTGATGTGGAAGTCAGGAAGTGCATGCCGATAAGGGCCTGATATGGATGTCTCCTCAGAGGCCTTCAAGAGTCTGACATATTCAGAGGCAGATGCTCACAACTAGCCATTGAACTGATCATGAGGTTCTCAATGGAGGAGTTAGAGTGAGGACTGAAGGAGATGAAAGGGTTTGTGGCACCGTGAGGAGAGCAACAATACCAACCAACCACAGCTCCCAGGGTCCTAACCACTAGCCTGGGAGCACACAGGGAGGGATCCAGGGCTTCAGCTGAATATGTAAGAGTGGAGGGCCCTGCCGGGCACAGGTGGAAGAAGAGATCCTTGACCTCATGAAGGCTGGACGCCCCAGGGGGTGGGAATTTTGAGGGTGGGGAAGTGGGAGTGGGGGGGGTAAGTGGTGGTTACATCCACGGAGAAGAAGGAGGAGGGGTAAGGGGATGGGGGGTTCCCGGGTGGGTGGGGGATGGGGTAAGGGGATAACATATGAAATGTAAATAAAATATCCAATAAAAAAAAAGAAAAAAAATAAAGCCTTGTGCTTTACAATGGTAGTGGAATAGAATGGAAATAATCAAGACATACAATGATTAGGGGTTTGTAAGCCAAGGTCCCTTTGCATCATGGGCTATCAGAGAGTTGGTGTGATTTAGATAATGTAAAAAGTAAATAGACTGAAGTGATATTTTTTCAAGCTAGCCTTCATCATCAAATGCATACGTGTCTTGTCTTTGTTAAGGAAAATAAGTTCATAAATGGATTTTGCAGTGATTTCAAAGGTAGCCCTTACTAGGAAGAAAACCATGTGAGGAATGACCCAATTGCAGCTCCCATCCCGCTTACTTGGTTTATCCTCTAGGAAACCATAGGCAAATCATTTTGTCTCTATGACTATGAAAAAGAAATTGTGTTCCTTCCAATATGGGGATCAAAACAATCAGTTTTAATCACAAAAGGATTGGCTGGCTTTGTCACGTTAGGATACAGTAACGGAAAAAAATAAACCCAAGATGAAATGCCAGGCTCCAACAAGGCTGGTAATATTACCTAACAGTTAAATTGAAGGATTGGGTGAAGCATACTCAAGGGCTTAGAAATATTAACTATTTGGCTCAGAATGTTTAAATCCATTTGTGTGTGTTGGAAAGATTACTGTTGTCCCTCATTGCATTCTTTCCTTCTTCAATAACAACAGAAATGCCTTGGAGAGCACAAGTTAAGATGATTCTTCTTTCTTTACCTTTAAGGGAAGTTTAGCCATGTGATCAAAATGTACCTAATACAGTGGAAGAAAATACAGTGTATAATTTGTGGGTGGTACCTCCCAGGGAAGGATGCTGTGTCTTTGTGTCTTGTCTTTTGGAATCTGGACATAATGCTAAGCTTCTTTACACTACACTGATGGTCAGAATAGAGGACTATTCTTTTGCAACTATCCCATGAACAATTAATATCCCATTGGCTCTTTACAAAAACTGATAATACAAATTAAAGCCTTTGTTAGGAATTTGATAATACACAATAGGGACAGCCATAAGAAAACACTGCTGACTGGTTTATTTCCACAACAGAAATCTGTTTCTCACAGTTGTGGAAGCTGAGAGTCACAATTTCAGTGTTAGAAGATTTAGTTCTTTATGTGGGCTTTATTCCTGGTTGCAGGCTGATGGCTTGCACCAGTGATAGCTTTGCCCTGTACATATGGCGGGGGGGGGGGATGAAAGGGAGGGAAGAAGAGGGAGAGAGGTAGGGGTGAGGAAAGAGAGTGAATAAGGGGAAGAGAAAACAAACCAAAGTTCCACTCTTTTGACTTCATTTAACCTTAATTACTTCCTCCAAGTCTCAATGTCCAAACACAGACACACTGGGCTTAGGACTTCCACATAAGGCTGTGGAGATGCACCAGACACAATTGAGCCCATAACATTCCTTTACTCCACAAGCTGTTATCTCTGTGCATTGCCATTGTCAAGAAGAGAGCTGGAATACACAAGGAACATTCATGGTGGTGAAACATCTGCACTCCTCAGTATCTGTCAGTACTTGGCCAAGTAACATATAAAGACAAGTCTATCAGAATGATACCTGATTTCTCCTCATCTGAGACTTGAAAAGCTAGAAGAGCCTGAGAAGAGGTCTTGCAGACCCTAAGAAACCTCAGATACCACCCTAGACTACTATACCCAGCAAAATTTTCAATCTCCATAGATGGAGAAACCACAACATTCCATGACAAAACTCAATTTAAATGATATCTTTCCACTAATCCAGCCCTACAGAGAATACTAGAAGGAAAACTCCAACCCAATGAGGCTAACTATACTCAAGAAAACACACATACACAAAAATAACTCCACATCTAAATCTGATAGAAAAGAAACACACACATGCATACACAACACACACCTGTACAACACACACACACACAACACACTCACACACACATACATACTCAACTATCACCAACATCAAAATAACAGGAAGTAGCAGTCATTGGTCATTAATATTTCGTAGCATCAATGGACTCAATTCATAGTAAAAAGCCACAGGCTAACTGAATGGTTGCTATACTGGCTGGTTTTATGTGTCAACTTGACACAAGCTGGAGTTATCACAGATAAAGGAGCCTCCCTTGAGGAAATGCCTCCATGAGATCCAGCTGCAAGGCATATTTTCAATTTATGATCAAGGATGGGAAGACCTTTGGTGGGTAGTGCCATCCCTGGGCTGGTAGTCTTGTGTTGTATAAGAAAGCAAGCTGAGCAAGCCAGGGTAAGCAAGCCTACTGTAACATCCCTCCATGGCATCAGCTCCTGCTTCCTGACCTGCTTAAGTTCCAGTCCTGACTTCTTTTGGTGATGAACAGCAATGTGGAAGTGTAAGCTGAATAGACCCTTTCCTCCCCAACTTCTTAGTCATGATGCTTGTGCAGGAATAGAAACCCTGACTAAGAAGACCGATGCATAAACAGAATCCACCATTCTGCTGTATACAAGAAACACATCTCAGAAGTAGTCATTATCTCATTATAAAGGGCTGGAAAAGAGTTCTCCAAATACATGGACTGAAGAACCAATCTGGAGAAGTCATTAAATACTTAATTAAATAGACTTTCAACCAAAAGTAATCAAGAGAGACAGGAAAGGGACTTCATACTCACCAAAGGAAAAATCCACCAAGAGGATATCTCAGTTCTGAACATTTACACCCCAAATGCAAGGACACCCATATATGTAAAAGAAACATTACTAAAGCTTAATCACACATTGAACTCTACACATTAATAGTGGGAGACCTCAACACCCCACTCTCACCAATGGACAGGTCATTCAGACAAATATAAACAGAGAAATAAGGAAACTAACAGTGGTTATGATTCAATTGACCTAACAGACATCTATAGAACATTTCACGAAAACACAAAAGAATATACCTTCTTCTCAGCACTTTGCAGAACCTTCTCCGAAATTGCCCATATACTTTGTCACAAAGCAAGCCTCAACAGATAGAAGAAGATTGAAATAACTCCATGCATTTTATCAGATCACAATGTATTAAAGCTGAGCATCAACAACAGAAACAGCAGAAAGCCTACACATTCATGGTCATTGAACAACTCTCTACTCAATGATCTCTGGGTCAGGGAAGAAATAAAGAAAGAGATTAAAGCTTTTCTAAAATTTAACGAAAATGAAGGCACAACATACCCAAATTTATGGGACACAAAGCAGTGCTAAGAGGAAAGTTCATAGCACTAAGTGCCCTCATAAAGAGATTGGAGAGGTCTCTTACGAAGGAATTAAATGTACATCTGAGTGCTCTTGGAAAAAAAGAAGCAAACGCACCCAAGAGGAATAGACTGCAGAAAAGATTCAAACTCAGGGTGAAATCAATCAATTAGAAACGAAGAGAATAATACAAAGAATCAAGATAATAATGCATAAGATTATAAAAAAACAATACAAACGGTACAATAAGTGGATATTAGCCGTAAAGTACAGGATAACCATACTATAATCAACAGATTTAAGAAGCCAAATAACAAGAAGGGCATAAGAAAGGATGGTTGAATCTTTCTCAGAAGGGGAAACAAAAAATAGATGCGGGAGGTCAATGAAGGGAGAAACTGGGTGGAACAGGGAATGGGGAGAAGCCCTAGAGGGTCTACAAGCGTGAGCCTAGCTGAGACTCTTAGCAGTGGGGGATATCGATGCTGAAGCGGCCACTTTCTGCAGCCAGACAGGACACTCAGTGGAGGTATAAGGAGAGCAACCCACTCACAAAACCTTCGACCCAAAATGTGTCCTGCCTACAAGATGTGCAGGGGCAAAGACAGACAGGGTAGAGACTGAGGGAATGGCCAACCAATGACTGCCCCAAATTGAGACCCATTCCAGCAGCAAGAACCAATCCTTGAAACTCTTAATGATACTTTGTTAAGCTTGCAGGCAGGAACCTAGCATAACTGTCCTCTGAGAAGCTCCACCCACCCGCCAATGGAAAGAGATGCAGAGACTCACACTCAAACATTAGAAGGAGCTTCGGAAGTCTTCTGAAAGAGCTAGGAGAAGGCATGAGGGACCAGAAGAGTATAGGGACTCTACAGGAAGACCAACAGAATCAACTAACCTGGACCCTTGGGGCCTCCCAGAGACTGAGTCACCAACCAAAGAGCGAGCAGGGTCTGGACCTACACTCCCTGAACATATAGAAGATGAGCAGCTTGGTCTTCGTGCAGGTCTTCTAACAACTGGAGCAGGGGCTGTCCCTGAGCCTCTTACCTGTCTGCCAGTGGATCCTGAGCCCCTAAATGAACCACCTTGTCTGGGCTCCGTGGGAGAGGATGTGTCTAGTCCCACAGTGACTTGATATGTGGGGAGGAAGTAGTGTGTGTGTGGTGTGACACTCAGATGGAGGCTTCCCTTTCGCACAAGATGAGAGGAGGGCTTGTGTGAGGGGACATTGGGAGGAGAGGAACGGCTGATATTGGGTTGTAAAGTGAATACATGAAAACATTTTTTTTAAAGGAAGAAAACCTTTTATATGGCTAAATACATGAGAAACTAACTAATGGAATAATTTTAGGAGACCAAAGGGTAAGACTATTGTTGGATATTTAATAACTCTATTAGTTCTTATTATGACCCAGCCAGCCCCCCAACAATTGAGACAGAGCCCTATTGATTTATTTAATGAGCTTCAGCACAATTATTGGGCGATTACCGTTAAACTATTTTTCTACACTAGACTGGCTATTTCCCAGCTGTGTTCACCAAGTTTCTGGCGAATAGGTGTCCTGTCTGTGCTGGATTTTCTCCATCAGGCCTTTCCTGGTTCCCCATCTTTTCCTCTCCCTCTCCTCCCTCTTCCTCTCCCTCTCCCTCTCCCTCTCCCTCTCCCTCTCCCTCTCTCTCCCCATTCTACTCCCAGCCCCCCCTCTTCTCTCTCTTTCCTCCCCTGCCCCCAGTATCTCTCACCTAACCAAAGTCCCACCTACCTCTGTTCTCCCCAGTAATTAATTGGCTGTCACTCACTTTTATTTAACCAGCTAGAGAATACTGGTGAGGGAAGTTTTGGTATACACTAGAATGTTCTCAGTCTGGACTACAACCAGAATTTGGGGTCAGTATTTAGCATTCAATATATAGCAGCACCAAACCAACCCCCAACAGACTAGTATTAACTATTAAAGTTAAGGAAGATTAAAAAAAAAGAATGTACATCTTTAATAAATAATTGTGAGCATGCCTTTAATCTCAGCACTCAGGAGGCAGAGTCAGACATATCTCTCTGAGTTCGAGGCCAGCCTGGTCTACAGAATAAGTTCCAGGACAGCCAGGGCTATACAGAGAAACCCTATCTCAAAAACAAACAAAACAACCATCACCCCAAAATCCCCAAGTTGTCTCTTTTTGTCATAAGAATATTGAGCAATGATTCTAGCTGGACTATATCTCAGGAAAGTTTTATTTTTAAATTAAAATGATTTTAACAAACTGATGGTTTTTTCAAAGAACTGTTATAAAATGTTCTCTTCAGAAGGATCATCTCTTCCGTTTGTAAGCATTTGCCTGTGAACTTGGTGACCAGTTTTTCATAGGCAAATCCTGAGTGGTCTATATTTCAGGTGACAGAAACTCCAAAGTAGGGACTTAACCATGGGCTCTGTCACATGAACGAAAGCTCACTACTCCCATGGTCTGAGTGCCTTACACACAGAACCCTGGAGGAGGAGCAATGGGGCAGTGAATAGAAAAGTAGGAAAGAATACTGAGTTAGTAAAGGGCTGGGTGTTGAGCACAACAGGGACAGTAGTAAGATAACCTCACCACCACCATCATGGAGAAATGTGTTCTACAACTTGTCTAACCATGAGAAGGAAACTTTGCAGTTTAATAAATTCAAAGGACCAGCAAGGAGACACTAGTCATGTGACTATGTTAATTCACTGGCTGTGCTTTGGTTTCATTGAAGTCTCAGTCTCTCTCTCTCTCTCTCTCTCTCTCTCTCTCTCTCTCTGTGTGTGTGTGTGTGTGTTTCTGTCTCTATGGCTCTGTTTCTCTCTATCTCTCTGTCTATATCTCTCTGTCTCTCTGTCTCTCTTTCTCTCTGTCTCTGTCTGTATCTGTCTCTCTGTCTGTCTCTCTGTTTCTGTCTCTCTCTCTCTGTCCCTCCCTCCAGAAGTATTCCAACCTTCTTCTTTTTTTTCTTTTCTTCAAAGTTGGATGTCCTGTGTATAGGGAAATACTCAAGTGGACACTTGTCCCATCCCCCTGGTACGTGCTCTTGGCCTCAGGAACCTTTTCTAAGACTTAATTTCCCATATTTGTATATGATGAGTTGAGTAGTGTCTGTAAGATCCGTTATTCTCAATGTTTAATGAGAGCAAGAGTGGTCTGTTACTATTGTTATTAGTGTTGTCATTTTTTATTCCTATTTCTCAATTTCTTACACATCTCTACACTTGGTGACAGGGATGGGGATGGGGAGAACAGCACAAGGGAGAGAAACAATGGAAATCCAAGCAAGGCCAGGTCCTGAACACCTATGTGCTACATGCATACTATTATCCCAAATAATGAAGTTTTCCCAGTATGGTGACCTCCACACCCTTGAAGTTGGTTCTCAGTGTGGTGGTAGCTTTCTTCATGGTATACACACAGCTCTCTGGCTGCCATGGGCATTTTTCCCCCTCATTGAGATATGCTTCGGATAGGCTACCTCTAATTATGATTAAATGAACTGTGATCACCACAAAAGGGCCCTGGCCTCTACTGGTTATCCTCTAGGCAAGAGACCTCCAGTGTGACAAGGCTCTTTATCTCTTCTACAAAAGAAGTTGCTGTTTATCCACTTAAGATGACACAGACACAGGGGCCTATTGTGAGTCTTTTTCCTATTGTCACTGAGCTGAGCTGATCACATATGTATTGATGGGCCTCTTACAAGCAAGCTGCCAACTGGGCTAAACTGTCTGCAGGGGAATTTGAGGAAAATGTTAACTGGGACTGAGTACGAGCTTGCCAAACTCACGGCTCACCCTGACATTTAGGAGACATTCTGTGTGCGTAGCACTGTATTCCTTCTCCCCTGCCTTAGTATGGTGATGAATTCCTTCCTTGCAGGGTGGAGTGCAGTGAACCAAAGTGCATACTCACAGCCTACATCTGGCCAAGGGACAGGAAGATTGGCTCATGCAGATTTTATGGAACAGTAGCTGTTGGCCTCCTGAGAACAAGGCCCTCTGGGAGTCCAGATGCCTGAGGTGACTTCCGGCCTCCACATCATTGTTATCAACCCCCTCATCGGTGGCATTCAGGGGGATTTTGGAGTTTGCCAGCAGGTCACATGTAGCTGGGCCTCTAGCATGGCTCAGTGCGCACATAAGCTCTGGTGAGACCAATTTAAATGCACCATTAATCCTCTGATGGTCACGAGTAGCTGTGCCCCGTGGGTTCCAATGGCAGGGCCACCAGTGTCTAGGGTTTCATGATTTTAGCAATGAAGCCAGAAGACTCAGCTCTGCTTCTTGGTCCTTTTCCACAGCATTGTTCCAGATTCAATTTGTAAATCTTTTTTTTTTTTTCAGGAGCTCTTTCATTGGCTCTACCTGTGAATGCCTGACAGGTGCAAAGGTGATGGTGTTGCTTCCTGTTGAAGATGACAGGCACACCAAGAAAGAGTTGGACCTTAGGTGCATCTGCGCTCCTCACAGCTAGTATGGAACCTGGAAAACTGTGCTGATGGGTACAGAAGAGTCAAGTAGACTTTGTCATTTAAGATTAATCCTCTGAATTTAGCTTCTGTATTATTCCAAATCTTACATTTGTTTGGCGTGTTGTGGTGAGGACAGTGATCAGAGACAACTCATGGCACTTGTTTTAAACCTTCAACCAGAGATCAAATTCACATCCTCAGATTTTGCAACAAGTGTCCTTACTTAATGAACCATCTTGCTGAACCTATATCCACTTTTTAATATGAAATAAGATACTAACTGTGTTAATCAGGGCTCTCTGGACAAACAGGAATGGTAGATCAATAACACAAAGGGGATTTACTAGGCTGGCTGGAGCTGAAGGTCCAGTAACAGATTTCAACATGATGGAAGGGCTGACAACCCAGCAACTGCTCAGTACAGAATACCTGGTGTCTCAGTGGTTATAGTCTGTTGCCAAAGGCCTGAAAGATTCCTAGAGATGCACCGCTTGTCAGCCCATGTGGTTTTGATGCCAGGGGACAATGACAGCAGCCAGCTGGGTCTGGTCACTGGGTGGGTGACTCAACAGCTTTTCATCTGGATCTCTTTATACCTGGGCCACCACCACAAGAGACCATCCACTTTATACTTGAGTCAGCTCTCCTAGGAAATGCCTCCTCCACCCTCTGTAGAGCTGCAAGGAAGCCAGTTTCTTAGTTGGTCCCTAATCTAATCAAGCTGACAAGCAAGATCAAATGTCATGCTGAGAATTGCCTTTGTTATGCTACCACAGTTTGGGGTGTTGTTCTGGTCACTTTAGAAAGAAAGTCTGAGGCTTTAAGCCTGGGTTGACAGTGACATGTCATAGCAATGCCAGGCACCTCGAGTTTTACATACTGAAGAAGGAAGGCTTGCTTCGTCATTCTGCTGTCACTTCTTGTCGGTCTTGAATGACGATGTTCACAGATCACTTATTATCTTAAGTAAATGGCAGTTAGTGCTACCAGGATCCCAGCTCAGCACCAGAGCCTCCCTGGGATCCAGGGTAATGTACTGGAGAGACAGCCCAGTTTGGCTCATTGAATCTTAGGAAATTTTATTGATCTCGTGATGCCTGCTGGCATCTTGGGAACAGGCAATAAAATATTGCAAGCTTCTTCCAGTCTCCAGGAAGAAAATTCCATTACAATTGATACTGTTTTTATGTCTATTCATGTGTAACTTTCCGGTTCTTCCTAGCCAACAGTTACCATGATCGTCTGTCTACATCACACGATATGCTACTGATGACTTATCAGGACACAAAGCTGATGTGTGAGCTCATATACTAGGGATTATGAGTTGAGGTCCCTCCTAGTCACTACTTGTGAGCATGTGTTATCACATAATACCCCCACTCCCCAGCAAACCCTGGGTTCCTTCAATGTCGTGGCACAGTATGTACCACTTCTCAGGTTCATTGTCAACAAATAGGACCAAGGTTGAAATACAGAAACTCTATATGGTCAAAAAGCAAAGAAGGGAAGTGCTTCCATTCTAAAATTTCTAAGACAAATGACTACATTCTCCTCCCTCGTTATCAAAGGTGTAATCTTTGCTGACAAACTCAGTGGCTAGGGAAGCCTGAGACCTTTTGGTCAAGTATTCCTGGCATCTTAACTTCACTCTAAAGGAAAAGCTTTAGACACACAGTTAAGGTCATTTTCAGTCTTTCCCTAAAGACTCTCTGTCTCTGATGGACTCAGCAAACTGAAAATGTTCACTAAATTAAAATTACTTTTTGTCCTTGAAATACAAAAATGTTTCCTGGAGCAGTAGTATTGCCGAGATTTCTAGAGTATTGTATTGCTTTGTTTTAAAAGAGATCAATCTTGGTATATGACCAAGAAACAGCATTGATCCTTCCAGCTTCAGCTGGGAATACTTCTTCCATGAATACAGCAGTGGCTTCACATTGTTTGAGAATATAGATTTACAAATCTTACTGAGATAATTCTATGTTTAAATAAATGTTTGTACTTTTAACTCTTTTTAATTCTCTAAGATTTGCTGATCAGCTCACTGGTGTATAGTTTTGCACTCAGTACTCAGTATGTATCCATTGTGAATGCCATTTCCTTTTCCTTTCATTCCTTGGTGTGTGTGTGTGTGTGTGTGTGTGTGTGTTACAGAAAATTTTCAACAAAACACTATCAAATGTAATCCAACATCACTCAGAAAGACTCTACATCATGACCAATTGGGGCCTATCCAAGGATTGCCCCGTGTATGCAAATAAATATACATGACACACCCTATCAACAGATTAAACAGAAAAGTGACCACCCCAGTTGGTGCAGAGTATACATTCAGTCCTTTGCAATAAGGAGCCCACAGTTTAAGTATGGAAGGGATTGCCCCTTAACAGAGTAAAGGCTATATGCAGCAAGCCTACAGGCACCATGCAAAAGAACCAAATCCAAATGGATATACTGTTAAGTTATAGACTACAGCAGGGACATCAGCATTCACCATACCTGGTCAACAGTATTGGAAGAATTACTCAGCCAGAGTAATTCTATAAGAAGAAGAAGAGAGAAGAAGAAGAGAGAAGAGGAGGAGGAGGAGGAGGAGGAAGAGGAATAAGAATAAGAATAAAAGAATAAGAATAAAAAGAAGTGTGTGTGACCCAAATAGAAAAAGAAGGTGTTAAATTGTCTTTATTTGCAGAAGATACATTTTCATATGTCAAAAAGTATAAAGACCCCTTCACAAGTTGATATAATTAATGGAGAAACTCAGTGATTTATGATACAAATCTTACACACAAAAAGTTAAAATAATTGTTTAATGATAATAAACTAAAACAAAATCAAAATAGCTGACAAAGAAATCTATGGAGAAAAAAATTTAATCACATGGATGAAAAAGTTTCTGTAATGACTAGCATAAAGTATCACTGGAAGAATTTATACAAAAAAATTGTTGGCTCACTGATTAGAAAAGTTAATATTGTTAAACTGTCCATAAGATCTACAATTGTCCTCAGCTTTAAGGAAAGTTGCACTGAAATACCAATGGCATGGTTTTTATGCAGAACTAGAAGAAAATAGGGATTCATGTGGAACCATCACATGGGCCAGTGATCCCACCACTGAGTACAGATGCAGAGAAAATGCAAGCACCATATCAAGTGCCTATACTGCTGTGCTTGCCATGGCACATTCACCATGGCCAAGAATTCAACGCAACTGACGTGTCTATCAGTGGGAAAGTGAATATGAAAATACAGTGTTTCTATGGAGGACATCGCATTAGGTGAGATAAATCAGGCATAGGAAACCAACACCCGTGCTCTTAGTCTTTGGAGAAGCCCAAACCACTGACCACATCAAGGAGTATGGCAAGCATCCATGGGAAGACTGGCAAGAGGGCAATAATGGGGCTCCAAAACAAATTAGAGGGGTAGCGTTGCTCCAACATAGTACAGGAGCAAAATGACAGTATATGGCAACTTACTATAGACTCAAAGTAACTAAGGGAAAAGAGTTGATGTTTCCCAATGTCTCTTGATGTGATAAAACAAGGGGAGAAGGGAATAATAACTACCCTGATTTGATCATATACTTTATATATGTATTTAATTATGACACTGTATCCTATTAAAAAGTAAAAATATTTTGCCAGTAAAAAGTCAATATTTTTTCTTTTTTCTTTTATTAATCATTTTATTTGGTTACATTTCAAATGATGTCCCCCATCTCGGTTACCCCTCACTCTATCCTCCCTCTCCCCCCTCCCCTTTGCCTCTATGAGGGTGCTCTTCCACCCACTGATCCACTCTTGCTTCACCCCCCCAGCATCCCCCTATGCTGGAGCATCAAGCCTCTCTCCCCTCCCACCGTTGTCAATTAAGGCCATCCTCTGCTACATATGTATCTGGAGTCCTAGCTCCCTCCATGTGTACTCTTTGGTTGGTAGGTCAATCTCCAGGAGCTCTGGCTAGTCCAGTTAGTTGATATTGTTCTTTTTTATGAGGTTGCAATCCCCTTCAGCTTCTTCAGTCCTTCCCCTAGCTCTTCCACTGGGGTCCCCAGGCTCAGTCCGATGGTTGGCTACGAATATCTTCATCTGTATTGGTCAGGTGCTAGTAGACCGTCTCAGGGAACAGCCATATCAGGCTCCTGTCAGCAAGCTTCTTGGCATCTGCAATAGTGTTGGGGTTTTGTGTCTGTAGATGAGATAGATCCCTAGGTGAGAAAGTCTCTGGATGGCCTTTCCTTCAGCCTGTTCCATTTTTTTTTTGTCCCTGTCTTTCCCTTGGACAGGAACATTTTTGGGTTAAAAATTTTGAGATGCATGTGTGGCCCCATCCCTCAACTGGAAGGCAAGGCTAATAAATAAGCTTAAAGTGTACAAATTTTATAGATTAAAAGTTTATAGTTGAAGCAGCTATATTTCAAGGCAGTTATGAGGTTAAAAAAAAAGCTAAACAAAAAATACAGAATAATACACATTCGTTGGTGAGGGTTGGAGATAGTGAAGCTGGGTAAAGCATCTGGCTGCAGTTTTCTAAGAGGCATACCAAATGAGAAGACTAGCCTGGATACCCGTCAGTCCCGGGAAACTGAATCAATCTTATTTTCCTTTCTAAAGTGGTACACACATGCACGTCAGCACTTGAACTGGTTCCATATTTCACTTAAGCCAATCAATATTTATTCATCTCATTACAGCAGAGCTTAAAATCTAACACACAGATAGTTAAGCATTAACTCAAACTCAGCTACTCTGCTAGATGATGATGCGTGCATGTGTGTGTGAGAACTGAGGCTTAGACCATGAAGCTCAATAGAGTCAGGTGGTGTTCCAATGTTGCTCATCCTATAGTTTGTGAAGTTGAGTAATTTAATTGTGGAAGCCTGATTCCATACTTCACCCTTTGGCTCTCAGTAGATGCATTGTCTACCAAGATGTAATACCATGCCTTACAAAGTGTCCTCAACTGCATTTTAGCTAAGCCTTGAGCATCAGGCTCGTTTTAGATGGTAGAACATGTCATTGAAAGCCAGAGATCTCATAGTCCTCAGTCTGTATCACATCATTTTTTCAGAAGCAATTCTTGGGTTGGTTGTTGCTTGTGTTATTGTGTTGATGGCTACCATATCCCATACACTTCCACTTTTGGTGGTATCTGGCAGACAGATGAGAGCAAGGAGTGTAAAAACATTTGAATCATGTATTCAATCTGATGTTGAACTTCTCAGAGTAGCTCTGCCGCCTGGACTTAATCTGCCAGCAGATGGCCTGTTGATCTAAAGTTGGTATTATCAAGAGCCACCCTTTCCTAATGAACTTCTATGGTCTTCTAGCCAAAAACTTGTGGAGAGAACTGGGGCTGATGATGAGGGTTCCTTTTCTTCTTTGACATGATCCTGAACTCACACAGAAAATTTATACATGAAAAAGTCGCAACTTTGGTTTTGCATTCAGCAGCCGGACCATATGGTTGATGCCCTAGTGCATACCAGGCACTAGCCTATCTAGACTTTTGCCATATTTTTTAATGAAAATTATCTTAGTTGGTGTTCAGAAAAATAGGTCTTACTCTGAAATTTTCATCTATAAATGTCGTTGTGTTCCTTTTGTAAAGATTTACTTTCTGTTTAGTCATGTGAATGTATGTCTGAATGTGGACAAGTATCTATGTGTTTTGCTGTTCACAGAGGACAGAAGTGTTGGTATCCTGGATCTGGAGCTACAGAAGGTTGTGAGTCAACCAGCATGGGTGCTGGGAATCCAGCTCCGGTCTTCTGGAAGAGCAATATTTGCTCTGTCATTTCTCCACCCCCAGATTATCAGACTTACAGGTTACCAGCCAAGTGTTACAGAACAATGTACTGTATGTTTCCAAGAACATACAAAGAATATTCTCACCGCAAAGAATAAATATTTGTATACACTTACTCTGGCGTTTCTTTTATACATCATGTTATGTCTCTAAATTCTATATCTTCAAAAGTTTTATTTTGTAAAGAAACCATCTTCCTAAGAAGATTATATATTGTGCAGAAGAGTAATGAAAGTGACTACATTCTTCAAGGTCCGGAGCAAAGGAGCGACTCCTATGCTTTTCTGGTAACATTGACTTTCACTAAAGGAAGTGAAGAAGTGACTGCCTTACACATTGCCTGTCTCCCCTGCAGTAAGAGGTATGGCTTCATGTTCTGAGAGACTGAACAGTCTTTGAGTGAGGCCTTCAGTCTTGCTATACCATAGAAACCCTATTAACAAAGTTTTTTTTTTTTTAACTAGGCACACATACAGGGTTCTCAAGAGAGTTAAAAGAAACCTTGCCTACACTGCAAGTTCTAAACTATCATAGGAGGAAGAGAAGGAGAGAAGAAAGGAGGATGGAAGGGGGAGTAGGAGAGAGAGAGAGAGAGAGAGAGAGAGAGAGAGAGAGAGAGAGAGAG
>NW_021604588.1:19549140-19555176 GCF_004785775.1 Grammomys surdaster
GAGAGAGAGAGAGAGAGAGAGAGAGAGAGAGAGAGAGAGAGAGAGAGCCACACTGCAAGTTCTAAACTATCATAGGAGGAAGAGAGGGAGGGAAGGAAGGAAGATGGAAGGGGGAGTAGGAGAGAGAGAGAGAGAGAGAGAGAGAGAACAGAGAGGGAGGGATTCTATCACAGCTCTTTGAAAGCAGTCCCTGGTTCTAGGGAAACAATAAACTTGATTCTTTTTATTGAGTTTATCCAGTTTTCCCAACTGTAAACTGAAAGCACAGCTGTGGGTGGGTGTTTATATTAAAACACTCCCCAGTTTATTCCTCTGATATAGAAATGTTGGGAAATATCAAACCATGGCTGCAAACAACCACTCTTGGACACAAACTGTCTTGACATTTGCTTTTGTAAATAAAGTTTTACTTTGACAACCACATCTCAAGTTGAGTAGATGCAAATGCCCAGGAAATCCTTGATATTTACTCTCTAGTCTCTTTCAGAGAAGTTTGTTGAGGTGGTAACTGACGTGGCAAGGCACAGCTGAGAGAAACAGACCTCAGCCTGGAACTGTAGCACAGCTTTTCGTCCAAAGCAAATAGTCATTTATCTAACTTTCCTGGGAGTCATGCAATTTCAGGGAATGATTACTCCTTCAATTAGTTAAGAAGTATTGAATCTGAAAATGCCTTTAGAAATATTTTTGTATATTTAAGATATGAAGCACCTTTTCCTTTAGGAAAATTGCCAGATACAACACATCTAAGTCAATTAAAGCAAGATTATGTGCTAAAGAATATGTTGCCAACTGAAAGAATCAGAAATTGAAGGGAGACAAGACAGGATCAGTTTAAACAACAGAAAATAATGAATGAAGAAGTGGGAGATTTTGATAGGCTTTAGTGTATATCGTAGTAAGCGCATGCTCCTTTGGTCTGATGATTGGTTGGTTGATCCATGCTAAGAGCTTACAACCCGAAAAGCAATGGGAGAAAAAGCTGGTTTTTGAACTTGATAGAGTTGCAGCATAGCCAGTGGTCCCCAGTTGATGACTTAGGGCAAACGTCTGTTATCTCACAGATGAGAAGGTTCTGCATGTAGGAAAGGCTCAGCCAGGTGGTTCCAGTCTGGGGTATTTTATAAGGTTAAAGTTAACCCAAGGACTGAGGCTATAGAGGAAAGATGGGCCAAAGTCCCAGCATCTACTTCCAAGGGTCTCAGTCACATGGGCCAAGATGGCTCCAGTCTTGCTTGCTATAGGCAGGAGAACTTTTTTCTGTAACTCAAGGACATCTGTATAAGGTTGCCTGGCTGTCACCATGACACAACTAGTGGTTTTCTATCAGGGAGAGAGAAAGTCACACTGCCATTTATGATCTCAGATCGAGGTCTGCCACCTCTTCCACGATATCCAACTTGTTAACTGTGAGTTAGGAGCAGGAGGCTGAAAAATGGGATGAACAGTTAACAGCATTTGCTGCTCTTCCACAGGACCCAAATTCTGTTCCCAGCACCCACATCAGGTAGCTCATAATTTCCTGCAAATCCAGTTCCAGAAGATCTGACACTGTCTTCTAGTAAGCTCCTGTATGCACAGAGTACACATCAACACACAGTGGCACACACACACACACACACACACACACACACACAGAGGGGAAAGAGGGAGGGGGAGAGGAGGGGAACGGGAGGAAGGGGAGTGGGAGAGGGGGGGGGGCGGGAGGGGGAGGGAGGGAGGGAGGGGGGGAGAGAGAGAGAGAGAGAGAGAGAGAGAGAGAGAGAGAGAGAGAGAGAGAGAGAGACTGCCTAGGGTATATGGTGACCTGGGTTTGAGCACTATGTAACAATGTGTGTTGGTGCACACCCACAAGCCAACGCCAAGGAGATGCAAACAAGAGGATCCGGACTTCAAAGGCAAGCATCCTCACCAAGGACCCATCTCAGCCCTGATACTGCGTATTGAAATGAGGGAAGCAGCAAAGCTTTGGGTGGGGTGTGTTCTGACACAAAGGTTCGTATGTTGTCACTGTCTCCTGCTACCCAAGCCTGGGGACCTTAGCTGAAATCCTCAGACCCCATGTAAAAAGCTGGACATCTCACACTCATCTTTAACCTCATTGCCTTGGCAGACAAAAGGACCACTTGGGATTTCTGGATACTAGGCTAACCTCATGTTCGCAGAGAGACCTATCTCAAGGTAATGAGGTCAAGAATGGAGGGAGAGCACAGCAGATGTACTCTCTCTCCCCCGTGGGCATGCACAGGTGTACACGTACACACAGAAACACAGCATCCTCATGTGGTTTGATTTAATTATGATTTTTTCACTGTTATTAAGGTGCTGAGTGTTTCCTTTAAAACTGTCTGTAGACAAATCCTATCACTGGTACTTACCGGACCCCCTCACAATGCTCTACCTCAATTAAATATAATTGCAGCTGTCTTCTCATTTTAGTGTGGCTTGGGATGGGGGTCATGCTTTAACAAACAAACAAAACAACAACAACAACAAACTCATTAAGTTCTCCTGTGGGATGTGTCATGGGCACATCTGCTTATCATGCTTATGGTGCAGGTAAAACACTGAGTAAATTCAGTCTCTGAATTAAGCTGTAACCAAGCTTGTATATTCATTAGAGGAGAAAAATTCCCCTCGAAGAAGTTCAAATTGTTTATTGATTTTCATTTCTGCGCTCACAGGAAGCCTGAGTGAGTTTGCCTCTGCACCGTCCCTAAGGGGCTGGGCAACTAGCAGTGCACCATCCCTACAGGGCTGGGCAGCCAGCAGTGCACCGTCCCCACGGGGCTGGGCAGCCAACGGTGTACCGTCCATCACATTGAACCCCACTGAGTGGTGGCCAATCAGAATAGAAGGATTCTTTTAAAACTGTATTAATAATCATGGAGAAATGAGATTTCCAGCTCAATAAGGTTAGTTCTTAATGAGGAATAACAGTGTTGTCACAGCTGGCAATAGGTGGCGATTTAAGGGGATACATGAAATTTAAAATTAGGGAGGAGGATGCTCATTTGGGTACATACACCTTTACCAAGGATAGGTAAGAGGCAGCCACTTACAAAATTCACTTTCCCCTTATCTTTAGTAATTTAATTCTATAGGAGATAACCTGACGATGTAGTCATGGACTGAGTGTTTCCCATGATCCGTGAAGACAGAAGTACAGGTATTCCACTGGCTGATGATTGTAGGTATCCGAGGTATCTTCATGAATTCACTCTGAGGCATCTCTGAAAGAGGGAGATACAAGTTTACATAGATATGAATATTTTATGTGCTAGTGTAAAAGTTAAAGGTTGGAATTTACAAATGAATGTGAGGCGCCCACTGTAGCCCACTGTAGCCCATTGATACATCTCCACGATCACCATCTCACTACACTCTGGCTTACACAGGGCCAGCTCTACCAGGTCAGCCTGTCAAACAGTCCGCCACAATCTCCATTTTAGTTTTTAATAATCTTCATGTAAAAACCAATCAAGCACTCGGGATTCTAAGTACAAAGATACACTAATAGAGGTGGACCTTCTCTCTCAGATTTAAGACCTTGGCATATGATTCCTTGAAAAATGTCCACAGTTTAGTTCTTGAATTGGTCCTGAAAGATTTGGCAAGATCCTGGAACATGATCTGCCTGATGTGCCTTTACATCAGTAGGAATTAGAAAATGAGACGATTCCAGCCTCGACTCTTCTTGTGTGGGACAGGGAAGGAAAAGTTCTGCTTTTTCTACTTCTTTAAGGTAACGTCGCCACAGACTGCAGCCCTGAGTCTGACAGATCACTTGTCCTTAAGCTGTGGAAAAAGCATTCTTTTCTGCTTCAAATGCTGTTTGAGGCTGAAACAAGATATCAGCAACAATATTTTTTTTTTTGCAATCCTTTATCTTCACAAAATTACAATGCTTAATAAGAGTAGGGGTTTATAGTGATGCTAAACCCCATGACTGGAAAAGCGACCACTCAGACTGAAGTGGAGCCTTAGTCACAATGTCCACTGGGAAGGCAGCCTGTGCCATTCCATAAGAACATGGCCCCACCCAGAAAACCCCAAGGAAATAGTCAAGACTCCGCTAGTTAGGCCTGTAAGTAAGAGGAATTCCTACCTCAGAGGAAGCCAGTTCTTTTGGTTCTTGAGAACTTTGTCCACAACAGCAATAGACTCAACAGGGGAGAGGTCAGAGAAGAGAATGAGTAGATAATATGAACAATCTTCTAATGAAAGTGTTTGGTTGGGGCTGGAGAGATGGCTCAGTGGTCAAGATACTAGCTCTTTCAGGGGTCCAGGGTTTCCAGCCTACACATGGGGACTCATCTGTAACTCTTGCTCCTGGGTGTCTGATGCATTCTCTCAGCTCCACTGGCACTGCATATACACATGCACACACGTACCTGCAGGCAACTTCTCTTCCAAAACAAAATACAAACAGATCTGTAAACTATATGATCAATCACCTAGAGTCTTTGTCTGTACGAAGACATCTATTTAATGTCTAAAAATGTCCAGGAGATTGACAGACTCAAATCTTCACTCCTGTAACTTCACCTCTGTGTATTAAACTTTATCAACTTCAAGGTAAAAATTAAAATCAGAATATATTCAAAAAATAAATGTGGAGTGAGTACCAGAGAGATGGCCTGCCTGCTACCTGAAAGCCTGAGTTTAATCCCCAGATCCCACAAGGTGGAAGGAGAGAACCAAGTCCTGAAAGTCGTATTCCAGCCTCTGCATGTGCTCCCAGACATATACAGAAGTAAGTCACCAACACAAAGAAAAGAATTTCAAGTCATAAAAATAAGACAGTAGGGTACACTGGCTCATGCTCAGGGCTGTGAACTAGTTCAGTGTCAGAACATCACTACAAGAAGCCTGTGGAGAATTCTCTGCTGACGATTTCTTTTTCATTTAGTAATAAGATTATTTTTCACCGTTAATCTGATATTCCAACAAAAACCCATTGAGAAATACCATTCAAATGAGAAATCTTTTTTTTTAAAAAAAAATGATACAGTTAAGTTTGGTCCAAGACATTTAAAATGAAATCTTTTGAAAGTGGTCCTAGATCAAGCAATGGATTACTGTGTTAGCTCGGATGGATGTCTCTCCCTCTGGTATCCATGCCGACTCATAAAACACAAGAGAAGAGTTGAAGGGCACAGGGACTTAGCCCATGAGTCCTGCAGTTGGAGGGATACTGGGAATGTATCTTTAGGTGTTAAGGCTTCAAGAGGCCCTGAGATGTTCAGGCTCTGCTCTGTGCTCCAGGACCTCACATAGAGAGTAACTGAAGTCCTCATCGCGTAAGCTAAGCTAAGCTCAGTTGCTCCTGCTTCAAGTGATTTCCACTCTGTGGCCTCGCATTTGTGGCTCAGCTTGGGGTCCACCTCGAGGTTTTCCTCTACTATTCTTAGAACTTCCAATATGGCATGTGAATGTGCCAGGGAAAGCAGGAGTTTTGGGGCTCTCTTGCCATGTACCTTTCTCACTTCAGGGCTCCATGGCTGTTCTGAACTTCCTCCCAATCCTGAGCTACTTCCCAGTAGACTTAAAAACCAGACTTAAAACACAAACCCTTAAGCTATCCCAACCTCTCCTCAAACAGTCCCACCACTCCTGCCTCTATAGCCCATGGAGACTTTTTACTTTTTCATGTGTTTTCCAGGCTGTCAGATCACTCTAGCTTCAAGGCCTTTGCTCTTCAGCCTGGGTCCTGTCATTGATCACCTGGTCTGTTGCCTACCAGTGCCCAGTGTCTAGTCCAGGCTCTGTGGGATCTTCTCCTTCCTCCTCAAGCCTAACTGCTAGGCCCTGCCTGCCTCACCCTCTTTGTAGGACCAATGCCAATTTCTTTCTCTGTATACAGCATACAACACACAGAATCTTCTTTGTCTGAGAAGAGTTAGTTTAGGGACTCTCTCACTAGGATGCAGTACCTAACTTCCCCTCCCAGGTTTCTCTAAGAGGAATTAAGAGTTCCTCTCTGCAATCTCTCTCTCTCTCTCTCTCTCTCTCTCTCTCTCTCTCTCTCTCTCT
>NW_021604588.1:19555186-19565868 GCF_004785775.1 Grammomys surdaster
CTCTCTCTCTCTCTCTCTCTCTCTCTCTCTCTCTCTCTCTCTCTCTCACACACACACACACACACACACACACACAGCAGAAGAGAAGAAGAGAACAGGCTATGAAGAGAAGAAGCTATCAGAGAGTATGGGAGGGTCAATATGATCTAAATATAATATAAACATAAGAAATGTCCTACTGAAACCCACTATTGCATATAAGTAATTCACACTAGCAAATATTTAAAAACCTTCCTTTGCTTATCACTAACAATCATTTGCTTTACTAAGTGTTATTGTAATAGTTAGTCATACTTCACCATTTTTACCAATAGTCTGCCAACAGGGAGAATGTCTGATCTTGTGACCCTCAATAGAAACACCTTCAGAAAGAGAGGCAGAGAGGTTTTTCCACAACCAACACCCCCGCCACCACCAAGGAAAAGCCTCAGTTCTCAATGGGGTCCTAGACTGGACAATAATTCAGGGCAATTCCAGATCTCAAAAACTGGAACCTTGCTGAACACTCCTGGAGAGATTTCTACTCAAGAGGCCATTAGATAAAAGTGGAAAGATTGCATATATAATTGATCTTTATCTGCATTTAATCTGTGCAAAATTGCAAGTGTTTATAGTTCTCAGAAATTTATTTTTAATTTGTTTCTTTCCAAATATCAGGTCCCAGACCATTCTTATCACAGCTTTCAGAAAAACTATAAATAAATGCAGGCAAACCACCTTAACAAAACCTGTGAGAGACCAGCCAATTGATCCTTGTGTTAGGGTTTCATTGCACCGAAGGGACCAGGAACTAAAAGGCTGTGGTTCAAAAGGAAGACTTCGGTACAATACAATTTTTCAGAAAATGGCTCATTTTCAAATTGGGAGTCATGACCTATCAAAGTACAGGAACTTTCTTTATTGCTTAAAAACAGAAAAAGATTTATTTATGACTTAAAAATTTTGCAAGTTAATTTTTAAAAAGTATTGAGTTCAGAAATAATGGGTTTAGAAACGATTAATGCCATTGATTTGGAATTAGATAAAAGCTTTGTTCTTACTGTCATTAGTTTTGAATCTACAACGTCAACTCGATCTTTGCTTGTTAATTACCTTAATTGTTTTTACTGAATAAAAATAGACTTTTGCATTAATACTACCATTTATTTCAATCATACTCATTCCCCATGCTTGGAACGCATCTCATTGGTTTGTAAACTATTTGCCCTGTTTTCAAACAAACCAGTTTTCTTCACAAGGAACCATTATAGTATAATAAAGGCCTCAAGGCCTCTGAAAACAAAAGGATGTACTTTACACGTACAAATAGACCCATTCTAGACTAGCTACCCTCACCAACAGAGAGGAGCACAGAGTACAAATGTTTTAAGAGACAGAAAATATACAACCAATATGTATCCAGAAGGAGAAGTCATGTCAAGAAAGAGGCAGAAGCAAGCAGAGGAGAAAGGGCTAGAAAACACGTGTGTCAGAGAAAAGTTGTGTGTTTATAGAAAACAAACATGTCCAGTAAAGGATACAGGTCCTTTCTCTTCTGGGCAACTAGTTAATAAAAACAATCCAGTGATTGAAAATATATTTTAAACATTTATTCATCTATACCCATGGAGACTAAAATGTTTCTAAATATATCCACAAAATAAATGTGGCTTACATGGCTTCATAGTGCCATTTTATTGATGAAATTCAATGACAAATATCCAGGTCCAGTGATAGCATTTGTTGGTAACCCAACAGAAGGCAGAATTTGATTTCCTGCAAAGCCCTAAGTTAAGGAATATGTACACAGGAGTAGCAGCATGTAATGGAGGTCTATCCATATCATGAAAAGAAGCTTCTGAAAGACAAGAGCTGTCAGTCTCTACCTCACTGAATGAGGGAGGGTCCCACATGATCTGAAAAGGCAATGTTAGTTCCTCAAGGGAAGGGACCAGTCTCCTTACAGCTTGCTGTAAACCAGCATAGAGATGCAGAGGCAGAGATATGTACTTAGAACCAACATGGGCTGCCCACTGAAGTAGTGAGTTAGAAAGAAAGCATTAGATTCGTGGCAACCAAGACTTTGAGGATAAAAATAGATCTGGGGAAACCAGGTACAGTGGTGTATTCCTGTATTTGTGGCACTTGGTAGGCAGGACAAAAATATCTCTGAGATCCTCTGGCCAAGAGGTTAATTTAGCCAAGTCATCAAATTCTAGGTTCAATGGTAGACTCTGACTCAGAAAATAAGGTAGATAGTAATTAAATAACACATTATTACTGATCATTGGTTTTGGCCCACAGGCATAAACACAAGAACACATAAAAACACACACAAATAGAAAGCAAACAATTCCACATATTTTCTGAACTTGTCTCTGTCATCACGACAGATTTCTTGGCAGCAGCCATGTGGAGTTCTGTGTCTGTGGCACTTGCTAGCTCATAAACATCCCAGGAGATGATGTATTAAAACTGTCTTGATTCTTAGATGGTGAGAAAACGGCCTCCTTTCAAGGCAACATCCTATGATATTCAACAACTGCCCCATCCTTGCTTGGTATGCCCTCTGTTCACAGACCACTTGCTGCAAAGTAATTTGATCTTAAATCCTATTTGTGAGCAATCTTAGTGCTTATGAGAAAAACCTCCTTTCCAGGGTCCTGTTAGATTTGTTCGTACAAAATGAACTTTTCTTGGGAGCTTTACCTTGGACTGTTGCCCTTCGAGCAGTGACATGGTCAGGGTGAGTGGGGGGAGGGATGATAGCTTCTATCCCTTCCCCTCACTCTATGAACTAAGATGTTCAACAGACCTTACCTGGTTATTTTTGTCGTTGTTGTTTAGTTTGTGTTTGTTTCTTTAAGATACCTGTCGTAGACCTCAGCACATTTGGTTGAAGATTCTGACCCCTGACAAGCTCTCCACGCATCCTTAATCTCTCTGAAAGTAGATCGAACTATACCCCGAAAGATCTATCCCAATCTAAAAGGACTTTCTGGATAATTGATATCAGAGCCATCCTCTTCAAGGACACGGATGTCACCAGCTGTTTGCATGTATTCTCTCTGTGACTCTCAGCCCCTAGCAAGGTAACTGGCCTTTCACCAGGCTGGGCCCTGGACAATGACCCTCAGACAAATCTGTTTACAATATTCTTTTCCAGGTAACAATGTCATCCAAGCCACCTCTAGCTGGAGCCTCTGGCTGATCCCCTCTTTGTTCCTTGCTGTACATTTTGAACTCACTTGTGCTGATTGTTTTTCATCGATACATTTTCCTATTGACTTCTTCCCTTTATTTTGAAGCAAATTCTTCCCTAAAGATGTACCTTGTCATATCAATGACATCTTTCTTTTAAAAAATAATTTTAAATGATTTTATTTTGTTAATTAAAATATAATTACTGAATTTCCCCTCACCCTTTTCCCTCTAACTCTTCCCACATACTTGCCTTTCTCTCTCTCAAATTCATGGCCTCTGTTTCTTTTTCTTATTTTTTTATGTTAAGTATTCTGTTTTAATTCTTTTTTTATGAGTAAGTACCTTTATTTTTTTATTAGATATTTTATTTATGTTTCAGATGTTATCGCCTTACTCCATCCCCCCCCAATGCCCAGGAACCCCCTTTCCCTTCCCCACTCCTCCTGCTTCTATGAGGAGGTGGCCCACCCACTCTCCCACTCCCACCTCCCCACCCTTGAGTTTTCTCACACTCGGTGTCCAGCCTTCATGGGACCAAGGATCTCCTCTCCCACCTATGCCCGAAAAGGCTATCCTCCCCTACACATACAGCTGGAGCCATGAGTTCCTGCCTATGTGCTCCCAGGCTGGTGGTTTAGATCCTGGGAGCTCTGGTTGGTTGGTATTGTTGCTCTCCTCATGGGGCCAAAAATCCTTTCAGCTCCTTCAGTCTTCTCTCTAACTCCTCCATTAGGAACCCCATGCTCAGTTCAATGGTTAGCTGTGAGCATCCACCTCTGTATATGTCAGACTCTGGCAGACCTCTAAGGAGACAGTTATATCAGTCAGCATGCACTTCCTGACATCCACATCAGCGTCTACCTTTGGTGACTGCACATGGGATGGATATCCAGGTGGAATTATCTCCAGACTCCTCCTTCAGTTTCTGTCCCACACTTTGTCTTCACATTTGCTCCCTTGAGTAGTTTGTTACTCCTTCTTTAATTGTTGTTACGTATCATGATCATTTGAATTAGACTGGCTCTCATTGGCTCATATTTTTAAATGCTTGGTTCCCAGCTGGTGTAACTTTTGGGGGAAATTGGGAGGTGTGGCCTTATTGGAGGAAGTATGACACTGGGAGTGGACTTTGAGGTTTCAAAAAGTCCATACCATTCTCAGAAGCTCGGTTTTAAAAGACTTCACTATTTCTAGTCAGCCCTTTCTCTGCCTTAAGTATGTGGATCAGATGCAAACTCTCAGCAACTTGCTCCAGTGCCTTGCCTGTCTTCCTGTTGCCCCTTTCCATGATGGTTGTGAACATGAGTCCCAAATTAACTACTTTCTTTAAGAAGATGTTTTGTTCATGGTATTTTATCAGGGCAATATAAAAAGTAGAAAAGTAACTAAGACAATATATGTCATATATATGTAAAACATTATTATATAGACCAAGTAGGTTCTAGTATCTAAATATATAGATAGGTCCTGTTCAGTCTGTATAATAAAGCTGCTTGTATGAATATGTTTTCAGGACTGACACTTGGCATTAGATAGCCAATGGGTGTGCTCTTCCCTGGGGAAGGCTGTTCCCTCTGCTTTCACCATTCCTTAGCTCCCTGTGGTTCTCTGTCTAAGGCTGAGGCCCCATGAAAGACTTCTTCTATTTGTCTTAATATTTTATGATATACCTGAAAAAAATCATGAATACTGCAACAGGCATCGATGCTGAAGACAGTAGTTTTAAATGTTGCTGTTTCTCTTCTAAGGTTTGCAGAGCAGCAAAGGCAGGAGGAACTTTGGTTATTGCTGTACAGTGTCTCCAAGTGGCCGAATGCCGTGGAGCCCCTACTGTTACGAGACAGCTTAAATCAAAAGGGAGCTTATGCTAAACCCTAAGCAGAAACAGGGCAAAAATACTTACATTCTCGTGCGGTAATGTTACAAGCGTGTTCTGCCCTAGATTTCAGAACAGGTTGGTTTGGGAGCTGTGAGGGGTTTATAATCCAGTTTTACGATCGGAAGACTTCACTAGACATCGCAACTACACTTTTACAATGTATAATGAGATGGAAGAAATAGAGAGAGAGAATGAGCTGTTAGGGGCAGTGAGATACAGAGAAAAAGCATGAAAACATCAGAGACAAGCTAGAAGATGGATACATCATGCTTTAGATCTAAAATGTCTCTAAAGGACTTTGTGGCACCTAGTTGTAGGGAATGAGTTTTTGGGAGCATGCCTCTGGGCACTTTCTTGTGTCCAACCCTGTCTGTCCCCACTCTCACTACTTGCCGCCCTCCCCAAATGAGTCCCTTAATCAACCACAGTCTCTGGCCAGGATAATGCTCTGTCTTTCCTAGGGGCCAAAACAGTGGCGCTGTCAGACAGCCGGAAGCCCCTGAAACCATGAGCCAACGTAAGTCCTACCTCCTTTAAGTTGTTCACCTCAGATATTTGTCACACTGACAGAAAACTGCAGTACCTGTGGAATGCCACACGGGGTTTATTTTTAGAAGGGTTAGATAATTATTAGAAATAGCATGCTACCTAAAACCTACAGGCAGATTTTACAGCCAAGTTAAAATATTTACTATCTACAAACATCAGTTCCAATTTCTCCGTATACAAAACTCAAAATATTAAAGTTAACTGGCAAATGAACCCAAACTCCTTGGCTTCTATTATACTAATTTCCCAGGTTACTAACCTACTAATCAAGAATCTATTCTACAGACATTTTATCTTATCTTATCTATCTATCTATCTATCTATCTATCTATCTATCTATCTATTATCTATTATCTCTATATATAAATATATGTCTATCCATTTTTTTGCATCTAAATCTCCAATAGGTCCAATGACATGGAAAATATGGAAATTCAAAAGCAAACACTGAAACCTAGCTGAGGAAGTCACAGCAAAATACTAGACCAGAAGAGAGTCTCAATGGTTGCAGAATAAATAAAACCAAACATGTAGTGGATTGGATAGGAGAGGCCACCATGGGGGATGGCAGACTGGGAGACATTATTTTCCATAATGTTTTCAGAATAATTGTTTGACAGAAAAGAGAGGATTTGTTTTATCCTGAGTATTGTGTGAAACTAGCTTTGCACAGCTACTTGATTTTTTGGCATTGATCGCTGAAGTCAAATTAACTAGAATATTGAGCACCAGTCTTGAGCAAACTACTACAATCATCTTCTGGGAATTTTTACTACTTTCTCCATAATATTAACATTACATAACCGATATATTTTTTTTCTCTATAAAAACCTTTCTAAGATCCTTTGTTTTAACAAAAGAGCAAAGGCTTCATAGTGGCTAATGTCCTACGGGAAGTTATGCTATGATGGGTGAATCCCTGGATCTTGAGATTCATGACTTACAATTAAGTAAGACAGATTCCAGGGAGGCACCTGTCTGCTACCTAGAATCTATATCTATACATAGGTACCCACCCAGATCTAGTTCTAATACGATGAGAAAAGATCTCAAAGTGTCCTCTTGTGGTTGAAAGTTCATTCTGTCTGGTCATTGTGAATGTGTTTGACAACCTTAGGACCAGGCAATTAGCTAAGCTGGCAATCCCAGATAAACAGCTGCAATGGAAAAAGCAAGGAGGATCCTGGTACCTCCTTGATGAAAGAAACCTTCTTGAAGATGAAAGTGAAAGGTAGGACCAAGTAGGATGGAAATAGGAGGTACCCAGTTATCCCACTGAAGGGATAAAGCCAGGGATCAATCTGACTTTAGTGGTGACAGTGGGAATCTCAGATACTGCTGTCTCGACTTTAAGTCACACATCCATGTATCATGTGCTAAAAACAGTGAAATGATCATTAAGTTACTTATAATTAAATAGGTATTTTCTCTTTCATTTAGATAAACTCATAGGCTCTGATCTGGCCACTGTTCTAGAAAAGACTAAGCTTTTCAGAGTCTGCTGAAGACCAAACACTACAAAAGCATGTGAATATTCCTTCAAATAGAAATGTGTTTTTCATGTATTACATCCATATGAAAACCAGAGCAAGATTTCTGGTGGCAGACATGCCAGTGCCACATATACCTAGTACTTAACATGTCCTGCTGAAAGCCAAGAGCATCATTGCATGATGTATATGACAAACCACCTATGATATCAAGTACCATGTGGGTCAGGACCTCAGCACTTCGGGCTGTGAAGCCACACATAGCAAGTCTTATAAGTGCCCTGGCTGTCTGCCTGCAAGATTCTGCCATTGGAGTCAGTCAGCACCAGAGGCCAAGAGGAGAGGAGATCTAGCTGAGCTGATGAAGGAAAATTCCAGCCTTTCCAAGCAGAGTAGGGCCAGTTAGATGGGTCGGCAGGCCAAGGTGTTTGCTGCCAAGCCTGATGACCTGAGTCATGTCCTCAGGACTCATATGGTGTAAAGGTAGAGTGACTCCTGAATATTAGCCTCTGACCACCATATGGTCACATACACAGGTAATAAAAAAAAGTATTAGTTGCTGAGGAGATGGCTCAGCAGTTAAGAGCACTTGCTGCTCTTTCAGGAGACCCAGGTTTGGTTTCCAGCACCACAAGGTTGCTTACAACCACCTTTAACCCCTGTTCCAAAAAGATTTAACATCCTCTTCTGGTCTCTGTGGGCACAAGCCTTGCATGTGGTATACAGACATACAGGCACACACACACACACACACACACACACCCACCCAATACAGACACACAGGCACACAAGGGTATACACACACAAACACATACACACGTACAGACACAAACACACACATACACACATATACATATACACACACAAATATACACACAATACACACACAAAAAATACCCATACATACACAAACATACATATTCACACAATACACACACACATACACACAAAAAAACTACACATACACACACACATACACACTCACACACTAAATAAATCTAAACATAAATAAATAAACAAAATGCAAAAAAAAATGAAAGAAGATAGAATGAGCCAAACAGGAGCAGTCACACAGAGAGCAGGGCTCATACATCTCAGGGTGGGTCTTCATCTCTCTGGCTGAATACCAGAATACAAAGTCACTGCCCAAGACTCTGGGGAATCCCTGAGGGACTTTTTCCTATGGGACTGAGAGCTGGAAATTGACATCAGAGACCACATTGTGTGGAGAACACTGAGCCTCTGGTCAGGTCTGAGGAGAAAGGTCTCATTGAGTTTATTGGGCATCTGATCAGAATCATAAAGGTTTGCATTCTTAACATTAGAATCAAGCCTGAGAAAAGATAGTTCATGATAAGACTATATTTAAAATTGAAATCTATGCATTTTCATATTTAAAAATTGTAACCATTATAAAAAGGTTAATGTTTAAAGTAAAAATAAATTTCATATTAACATATTAACACATATTTTTATAAATATATAATTTCATTTATTATGTTAATTTACCAAATATATTTGCTACACAAATAATTTTTGTAGTGCCTAGTAGTTAGAGAAAACAGATCATTCAGTCAGACGTGGTGGTGCATGACTTGAAAACCAGGCGGAGGCAGGCAAATCTCTGATTTCAAGGCCAACTTGGTCTACAGGCTGAGATTAAGGACAGAGAAACCTTGTCTCTGAAAACCAAAAGAAAGGGGGGGGGGAGGAGGAGGAGGAAGAAAAGGAGGAGGAAGAGAAGGAGGAGAACAGGAGGAAGAAGAGTAGGAGAAGAGGGAAGAGGAGAAAAAGAAGAAAAAGGCAGCAGCCCATATATTAGCATACGTGCCTAGGTTGAAGACATTTTCAAATGTACTGTAGTAGAGAAAATCTTTAGACCTCACTATTGGATCTCAAGTGTATAACTACAACAGTGTAGTTACACATTAAAAGTCAGAGTGTTAGATTCATCTAAACTGCCCTAGAAAGAGACCTGCTCTCAAAACAGCAGCATCAACTGGGGTCCAAGATTGACCTTGGTTGCCCTCTTCCCTCAACCTTGCTTTGACTATGTAAGTGGGTCATCCAGTCCCTGGCGTTCACAGAGGCTGCCAACACTACGGTTGATCAGGTCATTGGCTTTCCGAGCAATGTCTTCCCAAAGCATCCTCAGACTATCTGTCAGGAACAGGAGCCTGACAGAGTTCTGAAGCAGGAAGGAGTGTTTGAGGGACAGTGTGCCCCACATATACCTAGTTAATAACAATCATAGTGATGGATTTCTTTCTTCCACTCCAGCTGTGCAGCTCTCCAACAGACCAACAGGGACTTGCATGAGGTCCCAGAGGAGCTTGACAATTCTCATTCACTCCCTGGCTGCCCGTAGTGGTTGGTGAGCAAGGCTCCCCCCTTAGTGGTGGGTGACTGCAGAAGTGGTATCAGGAACAGAGGAGGGCAGTGGCAGTCACAGACTCTGGCCTTGTCTACGAGCACATATGTGGACGATTCTTTCTCACATTGCCCAACTCTCACCCAAATTCCACAGAATCTTAAAGACAACTGTTGTCACTAACAGGGCTCAAATGTGAGGGCTAAAGCATCAGGTTATCAGTACAATGCTAACTCATAGCAGAGACAACTGCCCATGGCGGTTACCAGAAAATGCTCTTAGTTGTTTATTAGCCAATGAACAGCCATATATAGATTGAAAAATTAGCCAATACCTAAGATTTGACTTATCTGGACTTTATCATTTAAACTGCTCGTAGGTAGCTATTTGGATGATAGATGCACCATTAAAACATAAACTAAAACTAGATCCTAAGTATAGTTTAGTGACCCCAGTGGATGTGGTACATGACAGATATATTTGCAAATATCAGTGTGGAAATTATGACCCTTTTCAGGGACTCCATGTGTCCTCCTGATCGCCTGCTTGTCTCCTAACTCATTTTTCACTCCAAACCAAACTATTAAAACATAGGGTCCTGCCTTGTAAAGACAAAAGGCTGTTCAACGGCTTAGCTCCCTCCCTGAAAGGAAATTCTCAGGGGAGCAACTTGTGCTCCCCCCCACACACACCCTCCAACATTTCTTCATGATCCTATAAAAAGGACAGAGGAGAAGACAAACATTTATGGAGAGAGAGATTTTTCTCATAATGACCCCAATAAATATGTTTGTTGTAGAGAAATAAATATGAAGGAAGGATGTGTACGCTGAATGCTGGAGAAAGGCTTGTTTATGCTTAATACATTGGAAGGGTTTTGAAGAGCTGCTCATCCATGTTAAAAAATACTGCCCCTGGACGGCTGACAAGGACAAGAAGACCTATGGTGGCCAGCGGAATAAGTACTGGCCAGTCAAGTGGAAGTGCCCAGGGGCAGAAATAATTTACGTACCCAATTCTTCCTGCATGCCAACAGCTGGGATTTCAAGGGAAGAACACATGTATTATGGGCCTTGGGCTTTTACACACACAGGTGAGTGCACACACATGCACACTCATATTCACACACACCACAGGTGTCATTCTCAGCAGTGATGATGGTAGTGTGTGTGTGTGTGTGTGTGTGTGTGTGTGTGAGAGAGAGAGAGAG
>NW_021604588.1:19565968-19614347 GCF_004785775.1 Grammomys surdaster
CCCTCCCCTCCCCTCCCCTCCCCTCCCCTCCCCTCCTCTCCTCTCCTCTCTTTGCCTCTCCTTTTCTTTTCAGAAAGTAAAAGCAAAAAAGAGCAGAGAAAAAATGTATTGTCCTCTCCCATTGACAAGGGTCTCCCCATGGCTCTATTTCCCAGGGTTCTCTGAAGGCTGTGAAAACAGTCCGTAAAGCAATCTGAAGATTCCACACAATTTCAGAATCAGAGATTACATACCTTTTGTAAGTAAGCTTCTGAGGTAAGGAATAAACATTTTTTTTTTAAAAAAGGAAGTGACCTCAGACCTTCCTTTCCAAGGCAAACCACTACAATTATTAAAGTCAGAAGCATGGGGTGAGCATGGTACGAGCTGCAGATCTGTGTATACCCTCCACCCAGCAAAGCTTATAAGTAAACAGATGTCTGGGTCACTTGTCTTGGGTTCAACAGTTTAGAATTCCTCATTGTAAGCTAAACACACCAGTGTTTTAAGCACATTGCATCTATAAAAGAACAATGTTATGTTATTCGGTAAAGAATTTTTTCTACTCTAAAAGGAGGCATATCCTTTTATTTGAGTCTTTCTTCCAAATGAGGCTATTTGCCAGTAATAGGGTAGTTAAAAATTCAGATTCTGTGGCAGAATGAGAGGTGGTACAAAGTCCCTCTCTGCCTGTGGCAAATTTATTGCAACACTGAAAGCTCTTTGCCAATCACAATTACAGTCACGAAACCCAACTAGTACTGTGGGTCATATAACCAAGTCTTCAAGGAGAGGGAGACAAGATGAATTTGGATTTAATGGATTTATGGTATTAGACAATGAAGAAAAATACCTGTCTGGACTAATCATAAACTTTTCTTTAGCTGCAATTAACCTCAAGCTGAAATACTGTATGGAGGCCCCTTAAAGTGATGACACTTCAGAGAAGTCATGAATGCATAATTGGAGCTGGGGAGGGGGGGGTTAAAATATGAACGTTTTTACCAAATAATAAAACATTGTGCTATATATTCAGAATCTAACTGAGGTCATATCTAGGAGCTTCAGCTGATAAGGAGAGACTCTTCAGCTTATGGCTCAGTACCAAGGGCAGTGACCATGGCATCTCTGTTTATCTCAGATACTTGCTAGGTAGGCAAAAGAACACGACTATTGGAAGAATGGTTTTCTTTGTTGTCATTTCCATGGACTGTTTTCCTCAGACTGTTTACATTCACTCCCTGCCCAATACAATATCTAAAACAGGGCAGGTGCTCACTGATTCCTGAGTACACTCAAGTGCTCAAGCACTTGCCTAGTGGACAAGGCTCTGCATTCAAACTCTGACACCAAAATAAATTAATTAATGTAGCGGTTCTAGATACTATCACTCATAAAATTAGTGTCAGCTCCCTGACCAGGTAGATCCTCTACCTTTAGCTATGTTCCACAGTAAGAATTTAGCAATGTGATATTTGGGGATCTTCTACCAGGGTAGTAAGGAGAATAATCAGTTCAGTTTTGGCAGAGGAGCATTTGAAGAGCTGTTAACTCTTCCTTTGAACATCCATTGTTTCTATATTCTGGGGCCCTAATTGCTTACCTGATGGTTTGCTTCATTTGAAGAAAACTTTCCCTGTATGCATCTAGAGAACACTCACTTCTTTCCTGTCTGGGTCTCAGCTTTGTACCCCAGTTCCCTTTGACCTAGAAAAGCACATGTCACCCCCATGCCGTGCTGTATGCAATTCCTAGGTGTCTTTGGCACCCTGCACCATGCTCTGGCATTTCCAATCTACACAACACGATAATACTAGGCTGTGGGTTCTATTAACAGAAGGTATTGTTATACATTTTCGTTTCAGATTTCATCTCTTACCCAATTTACTGTGTGTGGACAGAAATACTCACTAGTAGCTAGCTGTGTTTGTTACTTTTCTGTTGCTGGGCTAAAATACCATGACTAAAAGCAACGTAGGGGAGAAGCGTGTCTCTTTTGGCTTTTGGTTCTAAAAGAGATACAGGTTATGGTGGAGGTGGGGCATAGCAGCAGGAGCATGGGGGGCAGTGTGCAGGCAGGAAGCAGAGAAACATGGTCTGATCATGGGGAGCAGAGTACAAAGTGGGGCTGGACTATAAAACTTCAAAGCCCATTCCAACAAGCCTCCACCTCTAAACAGAGCCACCAACCAGGAACCAAATCTTCGGTCAAGCCACCACAGTAGCTTTAACAATAATGAGAAGAACAAACCCACAAATTATAAAGTGAAAGCCACCAAGCATAAAGCCAAATTTTTGTACACAAAAACTGAGTGTGTGAATTTCATAAGAACTAAACATAAGAACTAAAGGTGCTATGTGTGTGTGTATGTGCGTGTGTGTGTGTGTGTGTGTGTGTGTGTGTGTGTGTGTGTATGTATGTATGTATGTATGTGTGTGTGTGTGAAAGGCAGGTGTGAAAACTTACCAAGGACAACAAGCATTCAAGAAGACATTTCTGAAGAAAATGTAATGTATGGCCACCTCCCAGGGAAGGAGCCGGTTCATCTGAACAGAGCTGATAGACACCCTAAGGCAGGGTGCATGGGAACATGCACGTGAGGACACACCCTTGAGGAACCCTAGTCAGCAAGCATCCATGGTCTGCCCAACAGTGAGTCATCAGTCTTTGGGGCACTAGCCTTGCCCTGTGGGCTTCCACAGTGCTTTCTTATCTGTTTCCTAGAAAGCTTGCCCAGCTCTGGGTTGGACACACGGACTCTCGTAAATTATTCATCTTGAATTGCTCAGAAACAACAACAAAACAATAGATTCAGAAGTCTGGGCACAGATATGACAAGGTTTCTATGAAACAAAGAAGGAGCAGGGGGCTGTGCTTCCATGCTCGATGCCAAACGAGAATGAATGTTAGATATCGAAAGTGGTAGACATGCTGAAGGAGTGGCCAATCACTTTTTGATTGGAGTTGAGGCTCACCTCATGAGATGGACCCTATACCTGACACCACTAAAGTGACAAAGAACCAGAGACTGAGAAAGGTCATGACCACTGGCAGGAAACCTACTGTGTTGGTTGGTATCTAGTTGACCCAGGGAATGGCACTACTAGGAGGTGAAGCCTTGTTGGGGTAGGTGTGTCACTGTGGGTGTGGGCTTTAATACCCTCATCTTAGCTGCCTGGAAGTCAGTATTTTCCTAGCAGTCTCCAGATTAAGATATAGAACTCTCAGCTCCTTCTGTACCATGCCTGCCTGGATGCTGCCATGCTCCTGCCTTGATGATAATGGACTGAACCTCTGAAGATGTAAGTCAACCCCAATTAATTGTCATCCTTATAAGAGTTGCCTTGGTTATGGTGTCTATTCATAGCAGTACAACCCTAAGATACCTATTATTATTGTGCTAAATGAGCATAAGAATGAAATGATGCCTAATGACACCCTTCTACACACATAGGTCAAAGCACCACTCAGCCCTCATCACTGAAGCCTCCTACAGTAGATGGAATCAACATGGTGATCCACAGCTGGACAATGTGCAGAGAGTGAGAGACTTTGGAGCACCTAGCCCTAAATGAGATGCCTTTATCAAACCCTTCCCCTCAAGGCTCAGTGATCTATGTAAAAGAATTGAATCCATTGTAGGAGCCAGAGATGGTGGATGACCCCAAGGAAACAGCGTCTTCCAGACACAACAAGGCTGTTACACATCTGAATGTCTTGTCCTTAATATATAAGATCTATGGGAAACAAAATTGTAACACAGCATCAAAGATTCTCAGCACATTCCCCCTCCACTGGTTGCAATCTCAATTCTTTAAGTGTGTCTGGGATCTGTGAGTTTGATAGAATATATAGCCCCTTGATTGGTTAATCTTATATGACAAATGTCAGTAGATAAACATTTCTATGATGAATTGACTGAGGAAAATTGGAATACTTTAACACATACATATAATACATAATATATTACTATTGGACCTGCTAGAAACTTCTTATTGCACGCAGCCTCCCAGGTGCTGAATATGGCATTATCCCAGGGAAGAACAACCAAAAACCATACTACCTCAAAGGAATCTCATAGAATCAAGGGTTCAATTGAGCATGGCCACAAATTACCCCTAACTCACCCATTAGATAGTCTGTGTTGCTCCATTCTCTTGGTAAGCCAAGGAAGCAGGTGGAAGGTCAATCTAAAATGGCCCCTTCTATGGGGAACTAGGAAGACAAGATAGAAACAGATTTTCCTTCAATAGGGAAGCAGGAATGTCAAGTCCAATGTTTGTTTTCTTACCTTGTATCTGGGTGATTTAAACTCATGTCCCTCCAGCCAACTGAAAGAACAGTATGGGGATGGCCAAAGAAATATTTGAACATATGTGTTTTAAGTAGGCAAAAGACAAGAGCTGAACATATAGCTCATGAAAAAAATGTATGTAAGTGTTCAAAATGCTGTAAAGCTCACTCTCATTGATAGCCATAAAGACTAATTTTCTTAGAATTAGGGTAATAAAATTTTAACCATTTTAGCTATTTTTCATGTTGCTGTAATAAAACACCTTGACAAGAAGAGCAGCATGAGGGGAAAGGGGTTTATTTGGCTCACAGTTTGAGAGTATAGTCGGTCAAGGCAGGAAAGTCCTGACATCAGGACTGGTCACACTGCATCCACAGTCACAAAGTGTAGAATGCTGAGTTCTTATTTTTAGCTCACTTTCTCCTTTAACATTATCCAGAATCCTAGCCCAGGGAATGGTGCTACCCACAGTTGACAGGTCTTCACACCTCAATTAACCTAATCAAGGTAATACCTGACAGGCCCATCTCTCAGGTGATGTGAGATCTTATCGAATTAACAGCTGACTTTAACATTACACTATAGGACACTCCACCACACAGTCCCTAAAAGAGATACAACTCTAAAGGCTGATAATACCAAATGTTGGGAGATAATCAGCAAGTAGATTCTGTAGTTTACTGGCTATCTATAAAATGATCCAGAGACTCTGGAAAAAGTTCAGCAGTCTCTTAAAGGGTGTATTTACCTTATAATTTAATAATTCCACCCAGATTAATTAATTAATTAAAGAGCTATTTACCTTATAATTCAATAATTTCATCCTAGATTAATTACCCAAGAAGAATGAAAATGTCTTACATAAAAGTTGTGCGTGGCTGTACACAGCTGTTTACTTAAAATAGAAAAAGCTAAAAATAACTACTGTGACTATAAGCCAGTGTGACTTCATGGCAAACTGGGGGAAATTTACATCATACCAGCCTGAAATTAGACAGGACAAGCTGCCAATGCATACAACAGTCTCTTTGAACCCTCAAAGTATTTCGTTAAGTGAAAGAAGCTGCCTATAAAAAGATCTTGTGTTTTACAAGGTTACTTTCAAATAGGTAAAACGAAATTCACATAAAGCAGATTAGAGATAGCTGGAAGTCATCATCGGAGAGGTGTCAACTGACAGGGGAAATTTGGGTGATGATGATGACATTCTGGGGAAATTTGGTTTTTGTTTTTAGGGTTTTTTTTGAGTCGGGGTCTTACTTTGGCTAGTCTGCAAACTGCTGGCAATCCTCCTGACTCAGCGTCTTGGTGTTGGAATCATAGGGATGAGGTACCATATCTAGCTGGGAAAATGCCTTGAGTTGCTTTCGGTAGCTGTAACTTGTTATCTCTACTGAGATTGACTATTACAATGAATGGATTATAATTTACATAAATGGCATTCCCACAAGGCATTGCTGTAAAAGTGACTAGGTTATTTCATCTCTTATGATCCCTGAATTCAAACACTGTGACCAAGAACATACTTTCTGTATTTAGTAGAACGTGGACGAGGGAAATGCCAGCACAGCATTAGCCATTGCTAAGTCTTATTAAATGTGAACATAATTTAGTGAAATTCCTGCATTTTTCTGCATAGAATTGAATGTATATAGCCTGGATGCCTTCCTGTCTACTACCTGTGTCTTGCTGCCCAGATTAAGACAGTGAGGATAGACAGAGTCCCAGCACACACTTCTGCCACCACCACAAAGCCAACTGCTAGCATACCTTTATCTCCATGGATACAGTTTGTGTACCATCAAACTGTGAGCCCAAATAAGTCCTTCTTCCCTTAAGCATCTTATCATCATTTAGTTGGTCACAACAATGACTGAAGTAACTAATTTAACATGTAAATCAAAATTCAATCATTTAATTATTCTCCTTACCAAAGAGAAACGTTTTATCAGAAGAATATAATGTGAGTTCACTTTTATTCAACTAGATAAATAGCACCAAGGTTGACTTCTTTTTGTATTTATAGTATGTGATTATATTCTTCCAACTATAGTTGAATGCATTTACATTTTCCCCATCCAAATGCTGGCATAGAAACCCCTCTTTCCTCTCATGTCTTTCAGTGAAACATAGGTCCACACACACAAGAAGGCATGAAGACAGACAATCAGGACTGTTTGCAGTCACACAAAGAACAGAGAAAATAGTGTCTACTAAGAGAAGAATGGCTAATAAGACATAAAGGGTCTCCCAGGAAAACATGAGGGTCTGAGTTTGAATCCCCAGTACCCATATTAAAAAAAATACTGGGCATGGTGACACACATCTGTAATGCTAACATGGGGGAGGTAGACTCAGGAATGTCACTGGAGCACATTGTCCAACCAGACAAGTTTAATCGTTGGGCTTAATTGGTGATGTTGAGTGACAGAACCCATCTCAAAAGCTAAGAAAGTAGAAAATCACTAAGGGAGATACCTAATGTTAACCTCTGGCCACTAAACACATCCACACGCATAAATGCACACAACACAAAAATACAGAGACACATATATACTACATATCATTCCCACATGACTGTGTTGTGGAATAACATGCAAAGGCTTAAGAACTGATGTATACACAGGCTCACATAGGAAGGTTTTTAAGACATCATTGAATGTTTAACACATAAAGACTTCAAAAGAGAATTGAAAGATTTTCTTTAAATTTAGACCATATGTAGATATAAATACATATCTACGTGCATAAATAGGACAAAGAAGGACCACAGAGGCCAGGAGAATATCAGTTTCCATATAGTTGCTTTCCATAATAAAACTATCATTATTTTTTAATTTGTCAGACTTTTGTGATATCTTTGCGTATGTGTGGGCACATATGTGTATATGCATGTGAGTATGGACAATCATGCCAGGTTGTACATGTGGAGATCAGAGTACAACTTTCATGACTTGTTTCTCTCCCTCCACCATGTGAATCCTGGGGATGAAACACCTGACAGGTTTGTTAGCAAGGGCCTTCACCTGAGCAATCTCTCTAGTCCTGAGAAAATCATGTTTATTACTGACATAATTAGCTGGTAGTGAATCTAAAAGTGAACTTTATAATGTTAACTTCTGTCTCAAGGTAATGAACCAGACAGTCTCAAGTGGTGGCAACTGTACCTGCCTCCTTAGGTCTACTCTGACTGTTCTTTTCTGTTAGTTGTTTCATAGAAGGACTTGAGAATTGCTAAAGCAAACTGGTGATAACCACAACATGATCAGTGGCAAGAAGAAGGAAGACTATGGAAAGAAACAGATAAAAACAAACATTGTGTCTACCTCTAAGACACCAGGGAGTTTGTTAATGTATACTATAAAAATAATTATTTTAAAGAGTAGTGTGTGTGTGTGATTAAGATCAATAAGACAGCCTTATTAGTTGTCTTTCACATAATCTTGGAAAAGCCCATTGTCCAATAGAAGTGAGATTGATAACATGCAATAAAGTGTCACAAGAAAACCTTCCCAAGTGAGAACGGATGTGGAAATAGCATCCCGCTCTATAGTACAGGGTAGAAGGTTTCAAGTTCCTCATTAATTCATTCAAGATAGGCCCTACGCCTTCCACAAGGGAACACACAAAATATGCAGCACATGATAGAGAGGTAGACAGTCGGTTGCCACAAGCAGGTGGGAACAGGCTCATAGGGCACACATCTGCACATCAGGGAGACATGGGATGATGAAAAGAAGTACCAGCCAGGCATCTCTTGGTAGAAAGCATCTCTGTTTTAGGTCACTGTGACAGAGGCAGGATCTGAATCTTCATTTCCTACACTTGGAAAGGTACTTCGACTTAGTCTAGCTCTTTTCTCAGGCCTGGTTTCTTCTTCCCAGCGTTTCTCTGATAAAGCCTCCACACTCTGGTAGCAATCTGACTCTCCAGAGTCTGCAGCGGTGGGTGGTCTGTGGCACTTTCAATAGATCCTTTTACTTTTCTCTCTTCGTCTTTTTAGGTTTACATACTTTTAGTTTAAATCAGAAATTAGAGGTGTCCTGGTCCAATTATTTTTTTTCTTCCATTCTTCCTGGAATGCCTAGCACACAGTAGGAACTTATTAAGTAATTATCCACATGGTGTCTAAGCCCTGGCATATTTTGTTGGCACAAAAGACTGTCTTCCCAGGGAAGGAAGTCTTCCACCTGCATTCTCTGGGCTCCTCTGCCTCTCGAGTGCATGAAGCATTGGAAGTGTGTGAGAGCTATGAAAACTGCTGCTGTCTGCAGAAGGGGCGCCATTAAAACTGTGAGCTCACCAACCCAGAAGCACCCTACATGAGGGTGCAGAGTTTTCCTGTTACATTTAATTAAAAGATCATTTTTATGACAATATCATACAAGGGGTGATAAAAGGATCATAAATTGCTTCATGAGGTCACCAAGAAAGTTCTAATGCCCCATTAGCTTTCATTGTCCTGTCCCTAGATATCAACACTCACTTTTATCACAAAGTACATAAAACAGATTGACCTTTCTGGCTGCAGTATACAAATGCACACCACCACCACCACCAAACCATACCGGCACATTTCACATACTAAACTTATTACCGCCAAGGGCAGATATAAAATGTGAGCAATTCGTTATATGCTATAAAAAGATGAAGTTCTGGAAGATTATCAACGCCCATGCTTTGAGCTCTAGAAGCTAACATGTTGTTGAATAAATACTGCAACTTCAGCCTCCTGGTTTTCAATATAGAATTCCAACCCACGACACACCTCAGGAGGCTGCATGACAATAAGCCGTCTGGGGAACAAGGATGACCTCTGCTTTGTGCAAGTACCTGTGTTTATTACTAAGACTGGAATAGAATGTTATTTTGATTTTGTTATTTATGGAACTAAAGAGGAGCCTGCAAAGATTCATTTGATCTCAGTCATTTAAAAATGGTTTTAGTGGAGATGAGGTGACCCAATGGGTAAAGGTACTTGCCATCAAACCAGATGACCCAAGTTCAGTCCTGAAACCCACAAAGTAGAAGGAGAAAACCAGCTTGTGCAAATTGTGCTCTGACCTTCATCCAAACACCATGGCATGTGTGTACTCGAGTATACACATACACACACACACACACACAACACATAGAATGTACACATGGAAACAGAAGATAAATAAATGTATCTTTTTAAGATAAAAGGTTTTAAACAGAGTCAAAATAAGTTACATAAAACATCAGTCATGGATTTACAAAGTGACACCATTTTCCTGTGACATGACTGAGTTTTCTGTCATCTTCATGTTGGCCTGGGCATGCCTACTTAATATTCACACAACTCACTGTATGGAGTAACTTGCAGACGCCAGGCCAACAAGTGACTTTACACAGCACTCATTTCTAGAATCTGTATAAAGTGCTTTTATTAAGATCTTCATTGAAAACCTTGAGTTTTAAAAATCACCTGGTTCGCTCTTCTTTCTGAAGGAAACAAGCAGCCAAAACTGTCTGTATGCAACAAAAAGATAAAAATTTCAATTAAGCTCAGTGCTGTCATAAGCAGAGCACTCGAGGAAAGCTTGGGATAATCCACATCACATATTGATGTCCATCAGCCTTGAGACCCCAGTCATGACTCAGTCCCGGTTCCTCTTACAGGCTTGGCAGCCACCGCACCCAATAAAGGCATAATTGTATTAATTTATGCCCTATCAATTATACATTCAGATTCCCCAGATAGCCTGTCAGATTTTATTCACTATTTTCCAAAATATATGCCTATTACAGTTACTGTGCATATAGTCAGAATGTCAGGAATGGAGATTTAAAGAATATTACTTAAAAGAGGTGTGCTTCCATAATCTATGAATGTTGTATTACATGTCCTTCCCAGGCTCATGTTAGAATCAGGCGCAGTGGGAAGAATGATGTCACATGAAGGACTCATAAGAAAGCAAGGGGTAGGAATCATTTCACTTCTTTTGCTCGGTTTAAACAGTTATTTAAATCAAACAATCTTTGATCTATCAGTAAAGCACCTCAGATACTGTTGGAAACAATCATTTGTTTTGTTCCTTAAGATATTATACTTGAATAAGACTTAATAGGCCTAACTCACCTCCTCTTTAGCTTCCCTGTGGCTGAAGGTCTTGTGAAGGTCTTTGGAGTATCATTGTGGTATCTTTAAAGATGATACCTGAGGTATGTCTCCACGCAGACACCAGTGCCTATACACGGTAAGAGAATCTTTCTACACAGGCAAAGAGGCCTCAGGAGACAGAAATATGATGGGCAATTCTGCCTTTAAAGGGAATTCAAATTAGAAGATACTGAAGATGTTTTTTGTCCAGAGCCAGGGCTTGAGTACAGACAGGTCTAACTTCAAGTTCTTCTGTTTTCTCTTCTGCTATGTCCATTTCTCCAGTCAACTATTCATCATGCCTATTCTTATATGGCAGGACCCTCTCCTAGCAGGCAGCTGGCTTTGGTACCACACATCGACGTGGCTCAAAGCTAGGCCTTTCCAAAGATAGGTTGAAAAGAGTGGGCTTTATGAGTGACCCCAGTAGCCTCCTTCACTGGGAAGAAAACCCTGGACCCCAATGGACATTCTTGAACAGAATCAGAGAGACTTACAAATGGTGGTGATATTCTAGTGGGATATGTATGAAAAAGGATGCTGTTGTCAATCTTGTGCACAAAACTGATAATGCATGATACAAGAAAGGGAATACAAAGCTCACTTTGTTGAGAAGACCTGGGAAATTCGACCCAAGGGAAATGACCTTGAGTTTTAGGATTGGATAGAAAGAAGAGTGACCCAAAATCCCCTGTCACTTCCACATCTGGGAAATTATAAACTCACAAGGGCAGAGAGAGTAAGGGAAGAAATAGAAACATCTGAATAGGTCACTAGAAGCTGGAAGTTCTACTTATATGATGCTCTAGCTTTGAGCTCGATGGGAATTGAACTAGGACACCCTGTATGAAGAGGTCAGTGCTATAGTTTGGATGTGAGCATGGCATACACCCATATTCGGAGGGCTTGGACCCTGGCTGAGCACCACTGGGGGGTGACAGAGACTTAAGGAAGAGAAACTAAGTTCTTATCGGAGGCTCAGAGACAAGGAGGCCACTTCTTAGACTGTAAAGACCTGAAGTGTAAGCCAATATCCATTTTGTCATTGTTAGTAAGTCCCTTCAGATGTTCCATTCCAAGGATGGAAGTCTGACTGAGTCAGTGGGACTATGACATAGGAAAGGGTTCATGAACTGGTTACTACTGTACTGTATAACCAGGCCTCCGATCTGGAAGTTTCTGAGGAATCATAGAGAAACAGAGTTTGCTAGAGTGTATCTGGACTCAGAGTATACTAGAGCATAGCTTACTCATTACCTGCTCCCAGGAATGTGAAAAAGTCTGCTTTTCTAGGTTGCCATCAACCTAGGTCTTGTGACCAAGGCCTGGGTCAGCAAAGCAAGGAGCAACTGAGGAAAAAGCTGAATACAGGATGCAGACAGCATGCCTGAACTGTCCACCCCTGCACTGTGGTCAGTGAGACTCATACTTTGTGGCCCATGAATGTTTCAGGTAGAAACATTTGGAATCAGGATTCTGATTGTTCTGGTAACATCAATCATAACAAAGTCAGATCCCACCATGATCCCTGGTACCTCTGAAGGCAAGGTGGAGGTAGACGAGCTAACAAGACAGACTAGAAAGACTGCATAAGGAATTGTCACCCCTCTCCAGCCAAAACACCTCCTCTCCCTGTCACAGGGTAGAGGCATTTGACCAAAGTGCCCAACAGGGACCATATAGGAAAGTAGCCTTTACAGACCAACCAGAGGCAATGACATCTGAGGGAGCATCTTCCCTGACTAACCCAACTTTTATCTTGTTCCTCTTAAGATCTCTGAGTGACTTTAGTTTTTCCTCCATTTTTTTCCATCTCTTATTTAATGTGGTTCTGTTACCACTTATTGTGGAGTCCAGATGAGCTTGTATGGGGGCATCACCACTCAAGCGTCTCCTAAGTTCTTTTCTGGTCTGTGGAAAGCAGAGTCTGCAGTTGCTCTTCCAGCAGACACCTTGTCCTATTGCCTTCATCTGATGGACAAACCTCAGAAGTTTTCATTCTTCAGTTGTGTCAAAATCCTCCCCCCACCCTCCATAGCCACCAGCCACATTGATGCCAGACCAGAAAATATATATTATATCCATAAATATGTCATTGGGTGAAAATAGTTGTTTCCTGTGACCAGAAGGAAAAGTAAAAGTTGTGAGACAATGAGAATATGGTCCTCGTGATGAGATTAATTGTCCTGTTACCAGAAAAAGAGACACTAGGGTTTATAATCTTCTTGACCTGAGACTCAAGAATCAGGAAGAAGGCCCTCATTAGACTTCATCAAGCATAACCTCTGACATCAGGTGTCAGAGCTGCGAAATCAGGTTCTTATTTGAGTCACCAGGGTATGTATGGTATTTATTTTTTATAGTGATTTGGGGGGTTCGTCTTGAAGTTATATAATTACGTAACTTCCTCCATCCCTCTCCTCCCTACATCCCTTCCACACACAACTTCCCTTGCTTCTTCTCACTGTCATGGCCTTCTTTACTTTTTCTTTTCGTTGTTGTTGATAAATGTTAATAAAGGCTTTGTAACTTTGGTAATGCTCAGTAACAAGATGCCCATGCAATCAGAAGTGTAACCCAATACTCACCCTAGATATACCAACTACCTTTGACTGGCGGAGACAAGCGAATATCCACCTCCATGTTCACCCTCCCCCCTCTCTTGACTCCTAGCTCCTCTTCTCTTTCGCCTCCTCTCCTTACTCCTCCTCTTCCTCCCCTTACTCCTCCCACCTTAGCTCCTCCTACATATCACCTTTCCTGTTAAAATTTTAAAAAAACCTTTTCTTTCAAAATATAATTAGAGCATAGCTATACCAATTTGTATCAGTAAGTTACAAGATAGACCTAATACCCAGTTCATCATTTTGTTGACTAACCAGAACCTCTGTCATCTCTCCTAACTAAAAGACTTAGTTCTGAACCTGACATTTTTCTTGGCTTTATAATGGATGTTAGCTGAAAACCATCCTCTCAAATCTTTTCTCTCAAAATAAATATCTGAGATTGGCTATGAGACTATAAGTCTTCAACTCCATTAGAAATCCAGAATGACTGAATTAACTGAAATTATAGAAAGCACAAAGCATAGCTTCTAAAACTTAGCCAATTTTTAGAGACCACTGAATATCTGGACAGTCCCTATACTATAAAACGTTGGAGCATCTGATCTTCAGCCTTCTGGCCCAGGATCATCTGACAGACCTAGTGATGCAGAATTTTAAGGGCTGATTACTCTGTCTTGGCAGATATAATCAGTTGACTATTCCGCAAGTGTGTCCTTTTCTGGACAGTAATTGGTCTGTAGATGAAAACAGGCAATTCTTGCCTAGTGGCTGTCTCACCACAACTGGAGTAACTCCAAAGATGCTCAATTTCTTCTTAGAATCCAAGACAGGGAAGCTGTCAGGAGCAGACATGTCTCTAATCAAAGTGAACATTAACACAGAAATGTTTATAACATCAATTATGTGGACTTCTGACATTTTGTAAACCAACTATCCATGTAAGTCAATCTGGACTGCTGTCTGTTAACTCCTCTCAGCTATTTCTAAATAAAATATAGAAAACACTCTAACAATAAACTCAGAGTCATGAATTTGCTATAGGCCCTTAACTCACAGGCTAACCATCTCAAATCAGTTAAAAAGGTTAAAGAAGGACTGGGTCTAAGCCTTGTATTCCTGTTATATAGGCACAACGCCTATGAGAGTAACAATATTAATCTCACTTTTATATCAATAAGAAACTCGTACCAATGAAAACCTTAAATTTGAAATCAAAATAAATTTTGTACCATTTAAGAAATTATGACTTCAGCTTGATAACAATTATACAGATTTCTACCAATAGGTTATGGCTATGCAGTAAATTCTACCTATTTCTCCCTGTTCCAACAAAACCACTACTTTTCCCTAGAAAGACAGCCCAATATTAACCACCTCAGTCCCCAAGCCCAGGGAATAGGAGCACCGACTCTTCATTAACTTCTTCAAGCTGATTACAGGCATTGAGATATCAGAAGAGGGGTGGGGGGGAAGAATAAATTGATAAGCCTCTGACGTTCGTGTCTTCACTGAATCCAGCTGAAATTCCATGACATCAGAGGTTTGAGCAGGTTTGCTCAGCTTGCTTGATGAGTAGATACACCAAGGCTGTGTATTCTGCAAAATACAATTCTCAAAACAAATGTTAGTATCAAGATAATTTTTGTTTGAATTCTGTAATCTAATCTTCTGGCGGCCTGCCTCTGTCATGTCTAATCCATATAATTCTGGGAGTTTCTATGAGGGTATGCTCCCACCATCCTCCCATTGCTGCCTCCCTGCTCTTGAATTCCCCAACACTAGGGAATCCAAACTTTCAGGCACCTAGACCCTCCACTTCCACTGATGCCTGATAAGGCCACCCTCAACTACCTATACAGGTGGAGCCATGAGTCCCTCACTTTGTGTTCTTGGGTTGGAGGTTTTAGAATGGCTACTCCAGCTTGTTTCTTAGGATCATTTGCTTGAAAAATTGTTTTTCAGCCTTTTGCTCTAAGGTAGTGTCTGTCTTTGTCACTGAGGTGGGTTTCCTGTATGCAGGAAAATGCTGGATCCTGTTTACATATCCAGTCCGTTAGGCTATGTGTTTCTATTGGGGAATTGAGTCCATTGGTGTTAAGAGATATTAAAGAACAGTGATTGTTGTTCCCTGTTATTTTTGTTATTAGAGGTGGAATTATCTTTGTGTGGCTATCTTCTTTTAGATTTGTTGGAAGAGGATCACTTTCTTGTTCTTTCTAGGGTATAATTTCCCTCCTTGTATTAGAGCTTTCCTACTATTATCCTTTGTAATGCTGGGTTTGTGAAAAAATATTGTGTAAATTTGGTTTTGTCGTGTAATATCTTTGTTTCTCCATCTAGGGTAATTGAGAGTTTTGCTGTGTATAGTAGCCTGGGCTGGCATTTGTGTTCTCTTAGGGTCTGTATGACATCTGTCCAGGATCTTCTCGCTTTTATAGTATCTGTTGAGAAGTCTGGTATAATTCTGATAGATCTGCCTTTATATGTTTCTTGTCCTTTTTCCCTTACTGCTTTTAATATTCTTTCTTTGTTTTGTGCATTTGGTGTTTTGATTATTATGTGACGGGAGGTGTTTATTTTCTAGTCTAGTCTATTTGGCATTCTGTAGGCTTCTTATATGTTTATGGGCATCTCGTTCTTTAGGTTAAGGAAATTTTCTTCTATAATTTTTTTGAAGGTATTTATTGGCCTTTTAAGTTGAGAATCTTCACTCTCATCTATACTTATTATCCTTAGGTTTGATCTTCTCAATGTGTCCTGGATTTCTTGGATGTTTTGTGTTAAGAACTTTTTGCATTTTGCGTTTTCTTTGACAGTTGTGTCAATATTTTCTACGGTATCTTCTGCACCTGAGATTCTCTCTTCTCTTGTATTCTGTTGGTGATACTTGCATCTATGACACCTGATTTCTTTCCTAGGTTTTCTATCTCCAGGGTAGTCTCCCTTTGTGATTTCTTTATTGTTTCTACTTCCATTTTTATGTCCTGGATGGTTTTGTTCAATTCCTTCACCTGCTTGGTTGTATTCTCTTGTAATTCTTTAAGGGATTTTTGTGTTTCCTCTTTAAGGGCTTCTATCTGTTTACCTGTGTTCTCCTCAAATTCTTTGAGAGTGTTATTTATGTCCTTCTTAAAGTCCTCTATCATCACCATTAGAAGTGATTTTAAATCTAAATCTTCCTTTCCTGGTGATATGGGGAATTCAGGACTTTCTAATGTGGGAGAACTAGGTGCTAATGATGCCAAGTACCCTGGGTTGCTGATGCTTATGTTCTTGTGCTTGTCTTTTGTCATCTGGATCTCCTTAGTGCTACCAGCCCTGTCTCTGACTGGAGCCTTTCTTTCCTATTATATTGGTTGTGTATGAACTGTGTGGGGTGGGTGTTACTACTGGAGTTAGAGCTAGGGCCCAAGATCTGCTCAGTGCTTGAGTGCAGACAGACAGGAACCAGTGCTCCGGGCCAGGAGTGAATTCCTGAGTCCCAGTGGGTCCCAGTTACTCCCTGCTTGGGACGGATGTTGCTGTCTCCTTACTTAAGATACTGCCCAGGTTAGTCCTGCTTCCCCTAGGTTTTATGAGACTGGGTGCAGAAAGGCTGCCCATGATCTGCTCAGTGCTCAGGCCCAGACCAGAAGGACCCTCCTTTTCTTTAATGTTGTTAACACGGAAGGGAAAAGTTCTCAGAGACCCAACTCTAGACAACAAAACCACAGGTATCTGAGAAATGCCAGGAACAGGAGAAACGATCCTCCTCAGAGAAGAGCACCAGCTTGTTTATCCAACACCCAATGGACAGCCTGAAGTCATATATGTGCACTAATATACACTAATATACACTAGTATACACTAATATACACTAATATAAACTGAGAAGGTTGTCTTCATGTTTATGAATATTTTACATATTTATATATATTTGTGACTATATATTACACATATATTTTTATATGTGTGATTATAATGAGAGCTAAGCATATCTTTCCTGCCTTTCACCTTCTCTGTCCCTCTGAGCTCATCTTTGCCGTACGCATTAGGTTCAGGATCCCATCTTTCCAGCAGTAATGCTTTCATCTATGCCTTCTGCTCTCTCCTTGCATTAGATTCATTTGTCGGCTGCCCAGCCACTCACTCTCTAAAAAGAAACAAACCGTGTCTCCTTTATTCTATGCGAGCGTCCATCCACTTTCTGTCTTAGACCCCAGGGAAAATCCTTTGTCTTGGCAGTGGACAGAGAACTTGCAGGTGCTAGGCTGGATTTTGTCTATGAGGACACTGTCACTGTCTTCAGACACACCAGAAGAGGCCATCGGATCCCATTACAGATGACAGTGAGCCACCATATGGTTGCTGGGAATTGAACTCAGGACCTCTGGAAGAACAGTCAGTGCTCTAAATGACTGAGCCATCTCCCCAGCCCCTAGGCTGGATATCGTAAATCTGGTTCCTGAGAATTAAGGCACAAACACATAAGAGTACAACTGGAATGCGTGGGTGAGGTGTGGAGAATAGTCCAGAGAGTCTGGAGGCCCCGCCCTCATCACCTCCCAAGGCCTGTTTTCCTCACACAATCATATCGAGCTTGTGTCAGCCAGGGTTCTGTGGAGAAACAGAACTAATAGGAAGAGTGTGTGTGTGTGTGTGTGTGTAAGAGAACTTATACTATTTTGTGTCAAAACAGTAACAATAATCTCTGAGAGGCTTAAAAGCCTGTAATTGCTCAGTCCAAGAGACTGGCTAACTCAGAAGTCCCAGTCTGACACCAAAAGTCTGAAAGGTTCCTGAAGAGTTATTGCTCCTTGGTCAACAGTACCTGAAAATGCTAGTTGTGATTTCGGGAAGAATCATCATCATTATCATCATTCTTAGCAGCACCATCATCACCATCTCCATCACCACCATCATCACCAGCAGCAACAACAGGGTAAAGCAACATGGCAGCAAGAAGCAAGAAGAAAGATCCCTTATTTCTGAGTTCCCACAGAAGGTGCTACCTACAACAACTAAGACATTTCCTCCAGTGAGTCTCTGCTCAGGTGATTCTAATTTGTAGACACTGACATGAAGACTAACCATCACAGGGCAGGAGGCCTTCAATGGATGAGTTTTTAGGAAACAAAATATTCCTAATGACAAGTCAGCTGAGAAATAAAAACTCAGTTCCTGAGTGAGTTTGTGCATCTGTGTCAGAAAGGACATAAAGCAAAAAAACTGTCCCTTCTGTTTCCAGATGTGAGAAACTTGAAGTGAGGTGACCAGGTTCTCATCCGGGCAACATCGTAACACCTCAGCCATGACCCTGAGGAGAGCTGAGAGAAACTCAATGATATACATGTCTTACAGAGCCAGTAACATTTACCTAGTGTCTGAAAGTCATGTATTTTCCACTAAAAATAGTTTTCTTATCTCTGATCAACTGCCATTATTCAGATTTCATGTGACATTTAGGTGAGCTGAGGTGACTCTGGGTAGTCAGTCTTTAAGAATGCACAGCTTGACACACTCCTGGCTGAGTATTTAAGACTCTTAACTCACAATAGAGATTGAATAGCCATAATATGCATACAACCATTCTTGGGGTGAATAAAATAAAGCCTATTTTTTCCTGGAGCTTACATTATTGTGAAGGGAGTCCGGTACATGAAAAAGATTACAAAGCAGACATTGATCAGGTGGCAGTGAGTGACACACTGGGGAGTCAACGAGAATGAGATGCAAGCAATCACCAGGCTGGGGAAAACCTTTTCAAGACACTTTTAATCTGAAGAAGCCTCAGTGAAAAGGAGGGGCCTGCCATGCTCAGATCAGAGAGCTGAAGAACATTCCAGAATTAGTTCTGGCGAGCTAAGGTGCAGCACAGTAACTGTAATTAATAATAATGTATTGAATATTCAAGATTTACTAAGAGAATAGATTTCAAGTCTGCTGCCAGACCACTCTAAATGCAACTGACCTTGTCTGAGCTTCGAAGATGAGGAAGGTCATATCTGGTTAGAACTTAGCTGGAAAAAATAAAGCTTTAATTTTTTTTTTTAGTACGTGCATGTACGTGTTTTTAGTATGTACGTGTGCATATGTATGCATGTGTGCTTGCACACAAAAACACACACACAAAGTAAATACATTATACACCTTAAATATACGCAACATTACTTGTGAATTATACCTTAGTAAAGCTGAGGAAAGATGCATTACAGATGCCAAAGAGCTACTCTGTAGGTCCTGTTGGCTATGTAAGCATGAGGTTCTGAGTTTAGATCCTCAACTCAACACTGGTGAAAAAAGTCAAACATAGAAGTGTATGTCTGCAACCTGTGCTCTAGAGACAAACAGAGGATTCTTGGAGCTACTGTCCAGAGAGCAGAGAGTCCAGCCAGTTAGTTAGTGCCAGGTTCATTGAAGAGACTCTGTTTCACAAATAAGGTGTGGGACAATAGATGACACCCTAAGTCAACCTGTGACCTCCATATGTACAGGGCCACAGATGCACCTGCACACACATGAACTCATCCCCAGCCTACATGCACACACAATATTCAGACGAGGAAGCAGCAGATCAATTACAAAATATGCTTTAGCTCAAGTGATTGGTTTTAAAGAGATGGGAGGCTGCTCAATGGCTCTACATGCATGTGTGGGTATGGGGGTGTGGGGGAATTTATTGTATAGACATACTTCCGCCAAATATTTCTGTGAACCTGAACATTCTCTTAAAAATTTAAATGAGAGAGAGGGGGGGGAAGGGAGAGAGATTGAAGGGTGTAAGTGGGGGGATCAGGTCATGCAGAACTTTGAAAGCCCAAGTAAGGATTCAGTAAGGATTCAGCATTGTCTCCTCGGCATTCTGTCCTTATTGCTGTTATCTCTCTGCAATGTGCCTCACCGACAGATGGGAACAGTTTCTCCAAGTCCTAGATTCTGGGAAGCCCTTTGTATGAAGGGCTTTGTCCAGTGGATGTTGGCAAATGTGTAACTAGAAACTGAGCTGCCCTTGCTTGTTACAGCTTGCTTCTCTGGCTGGTCCTTGCAGTCCTCAGCTCATCATTGACAGAAGCTTCTAGTAGCTTGATAGAGGAAGAGAGAAGCTACCCCAGCTAAGTCCCTCCTTGTTGACCAATTAGTCAATCATGAGACACATGTGAGTCCATTCTAGACCAGTCTGCCATACTGAGCACTGAAACCAGAATAACCAGTCAAGGAACCCACAAACTAATGAAAATAGACCTATAATCCTGGAGATCACTAAATTGGGGCTGTCATATAACAATGACAATTATTTCGTAGTGAGGAATACTCAGAAGGGTACTAAATGGAGATATGGCCTCATTAGAGTGGCGTGTATCCTATCAACAGTCACTGCAGCAAAGTTTTCAAGACTGCTTTAGTGGATGAAAACACTTGCCAGCAAGCTTGAAGATTTGAGTTCGATCCTCGATCTCATAGTAGATGTAAGAACCAGGTTCTTACCTGTAGGTTGTCCTGTGATCCCACATGCACACTGTGACATGTGCATGCCCACATTCTCCCATACATGGTAACAATGAGTAAAATTTCAAAAAGATGGTCACTGCAGCCCCAGTGGAGAGGACAGGTGGAAAGATGACAGCAGACACCATCAAGCGCTGGAACCATTACCAGAAGTCAGATGGGAGCGATGAAGGAGGCTTGGACACGTTTAGAGACATCAGTAGGAACTACTGTTCATTTTTTCTAGTTTCAGGATTTATACCTCATGTGTTTGTTGATAACTCTGAAATGACTGTGTCCTGGACCTCCTGTCGGATGCCCACACTCCATCACTGTGCCTTCTGGAAAGCTCCACTGTGATGTTCAACCGATACTCTCCATCCAGTGGAGTTTGCAAGACCTCTGCCACCACAGCCTTCTCATCCCCTGCCATTAACCATCCTGAATCTGCATCTGCTCAAGCCAAACATGTTAAGGGTTTCTCTGATACCTCTCTAACAAGCCGCACAGCCCATCTGTCATTAGATACTGCAGGGTTGACAGTCACAGTGTGTAATGACCGTTCTGATCCAAGCCACCACGATTTCCCATCTGGATCAACCCATAGCCTCCTGACAGATAACTCTGCTTGCTTCCACCAGTGCCAGCCATGTCTGATTTTAGCTGCAGTACACCTTGCTGTGAGCAACCTGAATTTATAACACACTGTAGCTATTTGTTTATTATTAAAGTTAAAAAAAATGTTCAATTCACTTTCTGTAGATTGGGAATCTGGAGACAGGTCATCTGGGTCTGCTCTGTATTTTACAGAGCTGATGTCAAGGTACCAGCCAGTGCTGTTCGTGGTCCCATCCGAAGCTAAGGATGTTGGTGACACTCAGTCCTGTATGCTTGCATGACTAAAGTCCCTGTTTCTGGTTGACTGACAGCTGAGCCCCATTCTCAATACCCATGCTCCCCTGCTCCCAACCATATGGCCTCAGTAATATTGTACAAGACCCTATAGCTTCCAGGGTAGTCAGAGAGCAAGTGCTGTGGCTGCTTCTCTAGTTAAGGTCCTACCTGATTAGATTTAAGTCACCTCATTAGAACCCTTATCTCACGAAGGATTCCCAGGCCTTAGTCATAGGCCCCACCCATGCTTCATTGCAGGAAGAGTTGCAGGATGTGCACACTAGAGGAGGAGGTTCTCAGGGCTACCTGGAATCTACTTTATGCAACAATTTCAGTTGTGTTCTCAGGAACACACAGAAGAGTTACTGAGAACTGACATGGCTGGAAAGTTGTGGGTTAGGCAAAATTAGCAAGATTCAGAAAGAGAAATATTGCATAAGTTCTCATGGAAAAGAAACATAGATTTAAAAGTGCATGTGTGTGTGTGTGTGTGTGTGTGTGTGTGTGTGTGTGTGTGTGTGTGTGTGAACATTTGTGAAGGTACCCACAGAATAATGAAATAATACCTATAAGACAGGCAGGGAGTGGAGGAAAGAAAATAAGCAAAAAACAGACAGGAGAGAAAGGTGAGAGCCGTGGGGCAGAAACAAACAAAAGCAAAGTATAATGACCCATGGTGAAGATGCTACAATAAAACCATTTTTTTAAAAAAGGATTTCTCTCCTTTCTTTGTACTGAGGATGACTTGTTGAGTCTCACCTCCCACCATTTGGGTTCTTGGGATTGAAGTCTGGTTATTGGGCTGGAGGGCTTTACCTAAAACCCACCACTTACTGTGTTAACCTAAAAAAATAATGATACTGAAAAAGGCCCCACCCCAGAAAATCATAAACCCATGTTGCTTTAAAACAGCAACAAAAAAACGAATGAGATGATAGCAACCCTATGCTAAACACACTCCAATACTATCTCATCTCAATGAAAGGAAAACCTAGCCTGTATCTCCGGTCTTACAGCTTCTGGTTTGCCCCAGCCTATCTGCTGGATCCCCTTCACTCCACTAGTTCAAGTCCTAGATATCTCTTCCTGGTTTCTGCACCAGCGTGTATCTCTTCCCGGACTGTGCTCCCTACAGATACTGCCATGCTTTGTTCTCACATATTACTTAATATTGTTTTATTTTAATTTAATTCTCAAGGGGGAAGGGTTTACTTTGGATCATGTTTGAAGAAAGGATGCAGCCCTCGTTGACTGGAAGGCATGGCGTCAGGAATGTAAGGCAGCTGGCCATTCTGCATCCAGTCAGAAAACGCACGGGTATTATTTCTGCTCTTGCCCTTTACAAAGTGGATGGATTTAAAGGTCGTTATGGCAAGTGAACTAAGCCAGCATCGAAAAGAAAACAACAACGCAGGACCTCAGCTACTGTAGAGTCTTGAGCCAAAGCCAACCGTAGGCAGACAGTAGGAAGGCGGTTACTAGAAAAGGTCAGAAAAGGAGAAAGAAAGTGACAGTTTGTGGAATGACTGAATTCTAGAGTTCTCATGCCCAACAGTGGGACTAAGGTTAACATTGTTCTGCAAATAGAATTTGCTACAGTGTGGATTTTAGCTCCTTAGCTCCTCTGTCACACACGCAGGAAAAGGTAACTGGAAGAAGGTAATTTGCTTCTCTGTGGTAATCATTTCACTATGCATATGCAAATCAAAGTGCTGTTCGCTGTAAATGCATGCAAAATGAACGCCAGGGAAGCTCCTTAGAATATAGAAAAGAAGATAAAGAGGACATGAAGAAGGGGAGGAAACGGAGAGGGAGAAGCAGGAAGAAAAAAAGCAGAAAGAAGTGGAAAGGAGAAAATAATGAAGGAGAGGGAAAAGGAAGGAAAGATAGATGGGCAGACAGACAAACAGACAGACATATGAGAGGGGAGGGCAAGGAAGGGGAGGAAGAAGGAAGCAAAGTAGTGCCATGGTAAGATCTCAGGTATATTGTAGCAAGCCAACAAAACCAGTCACAGCACATACTTACTATTCAAATTGGTTTTTTTCTTTTCTTTTTTTTAATTTTATGTGTATGAGTATTTTTCATGTGTCTATGTACCAGATGATGCTAGAGGAAGCCAGAAGAGGGTATCAGATGCCCTGGGACTGGAGTCACACATGGTTGTGAGCAGCCATTTAAGTGCTGGAAACCAAACACATGTCTGGGTCCTCGGAAAAACAGTCAGTACTCTTAGCCACTGAGCCAACTCTTTAGGCCCACATCAAAACAAACAAACAAACAAACAAACAAACAAAAAAACCCTTAAAGTAATGAAACTTTAGAGACTACAGAAAAAGTTTGCTGAGGTTAGTCTTGAATGAACCTCAACTGACAAAATGCCTTCGTCTGACTGGCTTGTTGTCGGCAAATCTGTGGGGCATTTTCTTGATTACTGATTGATCTGGGGGAAGCATAACCCACTATGGTGGCATTATCCCTGAGTGGGAGGCCCTGGGCTGTATAAGAAAGCAGGCTGAGAAAGCCATGGGGAGAAAGCAGGCCAGTAAGCAACACCCCTCCTTCAGCTCTGCTTCAGTTCCTGCCTCCAGGTTCCTGCTCGAACTGTTGACCTGACTTCCTTTGGTGATGGACTCAAAGAAAATGCAAACAAGATAAACTCCACCAACTGCTTTGGGTCCTACTGTTTATCACAGCAACAGAGAGCAAACAGGGAGAGAAGGTGATTTAATTTACTTGTTGTTTTTCAAGTACGTTTCAGGCTTTGTGATATGTCTGTCATACAATATGCTAGACAAAAGAAGACATACAGCTTGGTAATGATGCATGGTCCTGGCCTGACGAAGATCCATTCCAATATGGGGGCAGGCCCCAGAGCTGACTTTGCAGGTCATTACTTCTCTCTTCAATGAAGGCACTCTGTGAGCTATGGAAAGGAAATCAGGGACTAGTCTGAACCTCTAAATACATTGTTAAAAAGACAGATGTTAACCTTGTGTTAGTCTTCAAGGTCTGAGAACAAGAGTTTTTTGGATCCAATTTTACTGGACTTCTGCTCCTAACACCATTAACTTTTGTCCTAAGCAAGAGAAATGATGTGGGTCAATAATAATTAGAGTATCACTCCACGGCTCAGAACTCAGGAGTAATAAGCCAATAGAAAGCCCGCCTCCTTTTAACATGTGGTTAGTGAAGTTGGAAGAGGGAGGAAGAAAGAGAATTATGCTCTCCTGATGACAAAGGGGTATCATATAATCAAAGGACTGAGTCCCGATGGCAAGGAGGTGCCGGTGGTGCTTTGTAGTTTTTATGGAAACTCAGGTCATCTCCTCTAGCTGTCTCCAGTAAGAAGTCAGGGAGGAAACACATAAGATCTGTGAAGACAGCTAAGCTTGGTGACTTCAGCTTGCTCCCCCAGAACCCACAACTCAAGTCTGTAAAACCCTGCTTTCTGGTCAGGAAGTTGGAGGCAGAGAATCTTGGGTAGCAGAAGGCCAGCTAGAATGGTGTGTAAATTCCCAATGACAATGAGACCCTATTTCAAACAAGACAAGAGGCGAGACCAGACACATGCACATTTTTACTCAAACACACAACATAAACACAAACAGCATTCAGACACACATAGAGAGACACATACATACACAGAGAGAGAGAGAGACACACAGAGAGACAGAGACAGAGACAGATATAAGTCAGAGATAGGGACAGGAAGAGAGAAACAGGGAGACAGAGAAACAGAGAGGGCTTTGCTTAGGCAAGAACCCTAAACCCAGAGAGTATTCTATCTAAACTGGATGGATGAGGAGGGTTGGGACATCAAACCATTTGCACTTTTCCTTTTAAAACCTGGCTGGATTTTGAAGAGGAATAGTACATCCACACAGTCTGAGTATCGTCCACAAATTATTTATGAACTTAAAACAGTAGCTTTATAATAAAGAAGCCTGGCAGACATAGCCAACCCCAGCATCAGAGCTGGCATTACCAGGGTCGGGACAGATGTTCTGTGACCGCTGATATAAAGTCCTGAGAAGGACACAATGCCATTTATGGGGTGGCTGCAAACAGCAAAGAAGCAACAAGCTGCCACACAGGGCCACAAGTCACTGCAGAAAATTCAGGTCCCACAACATTTAAAGATGTGGAGGTCAAGGATGTAAGGGGGCACTAGCGATTTTTAACTGCTTACCCAAGATGCAAGACCCAGTATCAGATCTGGACTCAGGGGTAGGGGAGAAAGAGGCATACTGTTAAGGACAGTGCTGGCACAGTTGACAGAATTTGGAACTGGAGTGTGGAGTACACAATATGGTTATACTCCACAACACAATGAAGTTGTCTGTTTTCGAGAGCTGGTTCTGATCATATTCAGTATTGTACTCTGAGTTTGTAAGAAATGTCCCTGTTCTTAGAAAATACCTATGAACATATTCGTATGGAAAGTGGTACAGTGCTTACAGAGCTCAGGTGGTCTATTAAAGCGCACGGTGTGTGTGTGTGTGTGTGTGTGTATTGATGTGCACATGCATGCATATGTGTAAATGGGGAGGAAAAATACCGCAAATGAGACAAGGTGTTTACTGATGAATATGAGAAAAAGGGATGTTCTGGTTAGGTGATTGTTTTGTTTTTGTCAGCTTGACACAAGTTAAAATGATCTGTTTGCAGGTCTGTGGCGCAGTTTCTTGATTAAGGATGGATATGGGAAGGTCCAGCCCGCTATGGGTTGTGCCATCCCTGGTCCTGCATTGTATAAGAAGGAAAACTAGTAAGACTTGTTACTGGGGCTGGAGAGATGCTCAGAAGTTACGAGCACTGACTGTTCTTCCAGTGGACCCAGGTTCAAATCCCAGCACCCACATGTTGGCTCACAGCTCTCTGTAACTCTAAGATCTGACACCCCTACACACATACATGCAGGCAAAACATCAATGCACATGAAAGAAAGAAAGAAAGGAAGAAAGAAAGGAAGGAAGGAAGGAAGGAAGGAAGGAAGGAAGGAAGAAAGGGAAGAAGGGGGAAGATAGGAAGGAAGGAAAAGAGGGAGAAAGGAAGGAAGGGAGGCGGGAGGGAGGGAGGGAGGGAGGGAGGAAGGAAGGAAGGAAGGAAGGAAGGAAGGAAGGAAGGAAGGAAGGGAGTGTTTCTCCATTGCTTCTGCTTCAGTTCTGCCTCCAGGGTTTTGCCTTGAGCTTTTGCTCTGACTTCCCATATTTCTGGATGTACAAGCAAACTGAATCCTTTCTGCCCCTAAATTGCTTTTGGTATAGTGTTTATTAGAGTTACAGAAAACAAACTAGAACAAGGGGGAAGATAAATTTTCCTTATGCTATTATTTTTATTTGATTTTTTTTTTTTTGAGAAATGGCCTCAAGTATCCAAGGGTGACCTTGATCTCACTACATAGCTAAGGGTAGACTTGAACTTCTGAAACTCCTGTCTCTACCTCCAAATTGCTGGGGTTATAGGAATGTACCGCTATGTTGTTGTGGGTGCTGTTGTTGTTGTTTGTGGTTGCACTGCTAGGGATAGGAAGTAGGGCCTCATGCATATGAGGTAAGCTTCTACCAACTGATGAGATACAGCTATAACCTCCTTCTGCTCTTCTGCATATTTTTTTCCTTAACTTCAAAATTAACTTCCAAATTTCAAATTTAGGAACCATGTGCTTGGCATTGCGGACTCACGGATAGGCTTGCTTGTATGCTCTGGGTCAAATGAGGACAGACATTTTCCTCAGCTCTGGGTTCATTGAGACCCCTTCTAGGTAGATTTCAACAACATGTGCAGATAATAGCGAAGGTAAACACAGATGCTGTGGAGAGAGAGCACAGAGAAGACTCATAACTTCGGCTGTGCATGGCCCCTGAACTAAGCCAGAAGGATGGAGAGGGCTTAGGGGAGTCGTGGGTGGGTTCTGGGAGGCAGGAGGAACTTACATCCCTTTTTCAGTTGCCAAAATCAGTTCTCTACTCACTTCCTTGGCCTCAGGATGCTGAGTGTTACGGATTACATCTCTGAGACCCTCTCTCACCCTCTGCCATCTAAAGCCTTCAGCGATGGGAGATAGCACAGGGAATGTAAGGGCTGAGGAGAGGGGAGCTGTGGTATTCACTGCGTCCCAACAATGCAGAGCTTGCCCAAGAAAAGCTTCCCCTGTTGTTGGCCTCTCCCATTTCAGCACGCCCCGGGGTTCACTATCACTGTGCAATTCTTTTAAGTCTTCAGTCCTGGGATTGCAGTGACTCCCAATCACAACCATCTCCCCAGCCTTCGTGGATGTCCCAGCTGCTCACTTTTCTGAAAACAATGTCTCCTTGGATGATTTTTAGACAAGCTCGAAGTATGACTCCTGTTTCTTGATTGGAGTCCTCTAACACGCACATGGGGCTCAGGCCGAGGAGACGGGAAAATGAGGTTTGCACAGACAGGGCAGAGGGTGGATCAAAAGAGGCCAGCTTTACCTCCCATCCTGTGATTTCAACAGCTCAGACCACAAAGCTAAGACAGCCTTGGTAGAGGAGAGACCCGAGCTATGTGACCTTGGCGAGGTGCTTCATTTGCCTGACCTTCCTCATTTACGGGAAGAGATTAACCTCGCGGGGTTAATGTGAGGCATCGATGGGCCAAGAGCAGGCTCACTTCCGTTGTTCATGACTGTAGCTCTGTGTCTTGAGTCTTCATCCTCAGTGCGGCTGACTGTGACTGCCCTCCCCCTCCTCTGAAGTCCTAATCCACATTTAATTCCCCATCATGTCTGCTTGTTGATTTGTTATGATTCTCCAACTAAATATTATACTATTTCCAAGAGAATAGCACCCTCCACGCCTCTGAGCTACTGGCAACTTCTAGGACTGACGGTTGGTAAACGGAAAAGGGGATTTTTTTTTTTTTTTTTTGCCTGTCATAGCGTTTAAGCTTAGTTCTTTAAACTCATCTGACCTCTCCAGCCCTCTTGGAATATTAATCTAGAACCAGGACAAGTGAAAATACTTTTCTTCTCTTATTTAGTTATTCAGATGCATATTTTAACCCTGTGTAGGTAACTATTGTTGATGTTTCAGATCTGTTTTGCTTCTTTTGTTTAAAAAAATACTTATTTATCTTATATATATGAGTACACTGTCTCTCTTCAGACACACCAAAAGAGGGCATCGGATCCCATCACAGATGGTTAGTTGTGAGCCACCGTGTAGTTGCTGAGAATTGAACTCAGGACCTCTGGAAGAGCAGTCAGTGCTCTTAACCACTGAGCTATCTCTCCAGTCCCTAGATCTGTTTTGCTAACTAAAACCATTTAGAAAAGAGAAATCTGGAATGGGTATATATTTTCTAAATTAGGCAACGTTTATGAGCCAAGGGTGATTGGATGGTGCTCACCTTAAATCCCAACACTCAGGAGTCTGGGAAGGATGATTGTAGGTTCAAGACCAGCCTATAATATCTACAGAAGAATGTCAAGGGAAAGATAGTAACACCAGTGTACCAATAAACCGGGGTAGGCAAGATTGTGAAAAGTAAGATGGTACTTTAACTTTTGGATAAAAGCCCCTCTCTATGAATGGGTGTACTTTGATAGAAGACCTCTCTCTGTGGTTGAGTAAAGGTTGTCTTTGTACTAGGCAAATGTTGACTTCTGTACTGGCACAGAGTTGAATATAGCCCAGACATTGGAACTGTTATTTTTTAATGGATCATCATCACCTGCCTGAGTATTTTATAAACCTTCTGATTGATTTAATAAATAGCTGACAGCCTATATCAGAACAAGAGAAGAAAGACAGGACTTCTGGACAGACATAGGAACTCTAGGAAAGAGTCGGATGTATGTGGGGGTAGGGGGCATTCATCAGCCAGGCATGAAGCAAGTTAGACATACTGGGACATACTGAGAGTTAAGGGACCACGTGTTAATTAATTTATATGATTAATTAATTTATATAATTAAGTTATATGAGCTAGCTGGGGAATAGCATAAGCTAAAGCCTGAGTTAGAACAAACAATAAGTCTCTGTATCTTTATTGGGAGCTTTTGGGTTCAGACAGTCTGAAGATAATTGGTGTACTTGCATAGAAGCCCCTCTCTCTGTGTGCTTAGAGGGACATATAGACCTCTCTGTGGTTCAGTACATTTGGTACTTTTACTGAAGTTATTGTTTTTGTTTTGTTTTGTTCTGTCGTTTAGTTTGTTTTCGTCTCTCTATCCTCTGTAGCACAGGACTTTCCCATTGAACGGTAATGTCCTCATAATAAACAGAACTAGGACCTCTATTACCACAGCACCTGAGAGTTTTCTCATACTGTCTCCTGAACGTGCAATGATCAGGAGCCAGGGTGCTCACTGAGTATGAAGACTGTCTCTTCATACTTGTTGAAACACAAGGTATGGAGACATTCCCTGGTTCCCTTGGCCCAAGCAACCTCTGGTGTGACTGCCTCTCAGACCATTTAAATGCAACCCAGCTTTCATGACTCTCCTAGATAAGGAAATGAGAAGACTAAAACGTTGGCTCAAACTCCCGATTGGCTCTACATAAAAACACAGTAATTACTAAAAGCTAGTAAGGTATCACCTGTCTCTCCCTCCCAGGCCAAAGAACCTGGATGAAGGACTGCGCTAACTCTGCAGTCAGCCTGACTCCAGAAACTGTAACTACTGAAGGACTAAGCCACCTTGTAGACGATTATCTACAATGGACATGACCCATCCAGGAGCAGGTCATCTTCAGAGACACAGATTTGTCGCCTACAGGCATGACACTGATGTTAGATGAACTGTTTCTGAAACCACCTTTCACCATCAGAGCTGAGATAGCTAGACCACAGTTGGACCTAGACTTCCCAGTCTTGCATACTTTTTACCATCAACCCAGTTCTTCTATTTAAGCTTAAAGCCTGTCTCAGAGCCCTGGAGATTAACTCAAGGGTACTGGAGCCCTTATTTGATCCTCTTCCCGTTGTAAGATATTTGATCACTTTGTGAACCCCAAACTTGTGTTATTTACTGAGAAAAACCTAGTTGTGGTGTGGCTCAGCCTTGGCACCCCTTTAATCCTTCCGGCTGGAATACAAGCACGCCTAAGGCAGTAAGTTCCGGAAACAACAATTACGACCACAGAATAAAAGTTATTTTTTCATTTTCCTACCCTCTCCCTGCTTAGGTTTAATCTAAAGCAATGAAGGTAAAAGGTTTTTAGAAAGAAGAAAACATGTTTGAAAGTGATGTCTAGTTGAGTGACAGACAAATCAGAGAAGGCATTGGCAGAACAGAATATGCCGACTGTCAGGAGAGGAAAGGGAAGCCACTTGAAAGGCAGTGGAGAGAATGAGGAAGGGAGGTAGTTTTACCAGGAGAATTTTACAGAGACGGGTTGAAGCTAGACATAGGTGATGACAGAATGAACCAGAGAATGAGAAGGAGTCAGAAGATTAGAATAGACTCCTAGAGCTAGTTTGAGGCCAAGGCAGAACAATTCAGGAAGAACTGAGAGAAGCCACATTGAATCAGTTAGCCTGGAGAGTTTGAAGCCAGAACAGCTGAGTTGACCATCCAGCCTGAGATCAGAAAGAACTAGGAAGGAGTGAACTTATTCAGCAGCAAGTCTATGAGGCTGAAAACATTCTAGGACTAGATTAGATTGTACAGATTGTACAGCGACTAGAAGCTTTCGACACCATGCCTAGGTTAGCAGACTAAGGCAGTACGCTCCTGAGATGACAATTACAACTGTAGAATAACAGTTACTTTTACAGTTTCCCACCCTCTCTCTGCTTTTCCCAGCACTTGTTTCTATTGTCTCTTAGGGTGAAGACCAATCTTACCATGTTGGGGCTCCAAGAGGTGGGGGTTCTCCCCTAAATCTCTGGTTACAGGACGACAAAATGTTGTTGGGACTAGTCTTGTCTTATGGTGGCCTTGACTAGAGGATGGTGTGGATGCTCTGGTGTGGGTTAGAATTTAAAGGAAGGAGGTTGGGGAAGAGGATGATGAAGATTAGCAGTTTCTACAGCAGTGAAAAGGTTAAGCTCATGCATCACCCAGGAACTGGCAAGGAGACTGTGTTTCACAGAGATGGCCAGTTTCACAGAAAGATGCGAGAGCCTCTGGGGAGTCATCAATGTTTGTACTCCCTGGCATCCCTGCCAACTCCTATGGTTCCTGCAAAGGCAGAAGGATGCGTCTTCCTTTGTTTTAAGTGTTGTTTGGGGCTTTCGAGCTCAGCAGGTCAACTGATTGTTAAAGGTGGGCTTGGGGAACTTGGAATCTGAACTTTGGCAGGCTCACAGGATGGTGGCACTGGGGGATTAGTAGCCCTTGGAGAGGTGGGAGCTCCACACCACCTCCTCCTACCACCTTGGGTCCTCTCTGATGAGAGAAGCTTCATGGTTTCTGTTGTTGTGCTGTCACTGAGGCCCAACTGCTGCTGAACATGGAAGTTCACAAGCATGTTGTATGTTGTAGGTCAGAGTGCTAATTACACTCTTATGTGAATGAGTGCCGATTACAGGTTGTGGAGACATTTGCACATTCTCACCCATAGAGTTTGCAAAGTCACGGGCGCTGCTCAAACATTCTGAGCTTCCTAAAGCAAATTGCATAGAGATGTGCTTCACACACGTGTGCTGAGCTGATGGAACAGTGGCGTGGGAAGCCATTTTCCTGGATAATCAGCCTTAAATAAAAGCAAGCATTCAGTTCTGTAAATATTAACACACCAACAGACCAGTTCTGTTCTGCTTGTTGAAAAACGGGTAAGATGGACTAGTCTAAGGTCGGGTTCTTTTGGACTTTCCAAAGGGAAGTTAATTTTTGTCTTTTACAGTGAGTGTTTACAACTTCTGGTTTCCACTTGAAGAGTTCTCCTTCCCCAGTCCTTTGATACTTCTGTTTACTTTAAAAAACTGCCCAGTGAGCTCGGGATTCTTTCTCAGTCAGTTGTGTTCCTTACCCTTACTCCAGTGCCTGAGTCGGTCTGTTCCCAGATTTCCTTCAGGGCCTGTGCATGACTAAGACCACCAGATTCTACAGCGATCAGAGAAGAACAACTCCAGAAAGTTGTTCTCTGACCTACATACATACTCATGCCCTGGCACAGATATGCCTGCACACAAACACACACACACACACACACACACCAATAAATAATTTTCAAGCACTCAGCACTACCGCACTCAGCCCCATAGAATTTGGTGGTTCACACAATGGAATCCTGGGTGATGAGTGGCTCCACTCTGCCCTTTCATCAGGGGCCAGATCCACCTCTGTCTACAGAGGGGCAGAAGCAGTGAGAGCTGTGTGAAGAATATCCCCACAGACACACTGCCCTCAAAGATACTCACTTGAAGACTGCTGACAGACGATGCTAAGGTTTATATGTGTCTTGCAAGATGACCTGTCCAGCTTGTAGCCTCTGATAACTTTTTCTAGCAGAAATTGTTTGTTTCATTCCTGGTCTCTTAAGATGTTAAATGTTTGCAGAGACTGCTTCCCCACACTTATAGCGGCAGCTGGGGGACTAAATACTTATCTCCTGGTCTCCTGCTTGGGAAGAATGATTGGCTGTCAAGTACCATGGTACCATGCTAAAGTCTTCAGCTCTCAGCCTTCTTCCTGTGCTCAGGATTTGCTGGCGGGTTCTGAGGAGAGAGAGAGAGAGAGAGAGAGAGAGAGAGAGAGAGAGAGAGAGAGACAGAGAGAGAGACAGAGAGAGAGACAGAGAGAAGATACGAAAAGAGAAGCGATACATAGAGAGAGGAAGAAGAGAGAGAGACAGAGACAGAGAGACAGAGAGAGGAAATACACAGAGAGAAGAGGAAGAGAGAGAAAGAGAGATATGGCGGTGTGTTATGGCATAGCAAGGTTACAACCCCATGATTCCGTAACAAAACACCACAGGCTGGTGGCTTAAGCGAAGGCAGTGTGTTTTCTTGCAGTTCTCAAGGATGGAAATCCAAGATCAAGAGGCTACCTGGGTTGGTTTTGGTGAGAACTCTTCCTGATATAGGGATGGCCAGCTTTTTTCTTACGTGTCCTCATGTAGCTTCTCTTTGAACCTAGAGATGGGGGCCTTGGGGGGCCTCCTATTCAGTTTTTTAGTTAGGATGCCAGTTTTCTCAGATTAGAGCCCCACTTTATGACTTCACGTAACATTGATTAACTCCCTAAATGCCCTGTCTCTAAATGACAGTCGCGTAGCATTAGAGGACTATTGGACAGCCAAGATTTAGTCTGCAAAATTCACTATTAAATTTTTAATGAGGGCTGGTGAGATGGCTCAGCAGTTAAGAACACTGACTACTGTTCCAGAGGTCCTGAGTTCAAACCCCAGCAACCACATGGTGGTTCACAACCATCTGTAATGAGATCTGGTGCCCTCTTATGGGGTGTCTGAAAACAGCTAAATATTTATATATTTATTAATTACATATAATAAATAAATAAATCTTTAAAAAATTTTTAATGAATAAATATTAATTCAAACAACTTCACATAAACCAGATAATATTTCCTCTAGCAAGGATCATTTCTATAACAGTAATTTGTCTTAATTCCCTTTATGTGGCAATTCAGGTACTTATAATAATTCCTCCCTTAGATTTTTCTCTGTAGATACAATATATCTGCATAACGTATATAATTTATTTCTCTGTGACTGTGTGTATAAATACATACAAATATGTAATACAGATACAAAGATATATATATATATATATATATATATAGTATTTAAATCTACATATCTGTGATATATACATGATGTTTATTATGTTTGTATATCTACATAGAGTATAAACACTCACGCAATTATTGATAAATAAAATTATAGAATATGTTTATAAAATGAGATGTCAAGTTACTTCTATTATTTATATACAGCAGTGTGTCAAGGTTGCTACAGGACTCACCCAACTCAGGCTACCCAACAACCCTAATCAGTGTCTCTATGTGCTCATCAAAGTACATGACTCCTCTTCTTTCCTCTCCCCTACGTTCCTCTCCTCTTGTCTCCCCTCTTCTCCTCTCCTCCCCTCTCCTTTCCTCTTCCCTCCTCTCATCTTCTCCCCTCCCCTTCTCCCACCATATACATTTGCACCCCCAGATTCTGCATCAAATGGCAAGGCATGTCAAAGAATATCAGAGTGGTAGCTCTTGGGAGCTCTGAGTGTGTCTTTTGAACATTGTGTGTCTTGCTTGTGTTTGTTAGAGATGGCATTTCCCTCCAAGGATTGTGTGCGCGTGCGTGTGGTGTGTGTGTGTGTGTGTGTATGTGTGTGTGTAGAAGGTGACTGTCCAGTCCTGTATGTGGTGCATCCTTTGTTGTTTGGAGAGACAGTGAGTGTGTGTTCACACTGTCCTTTGCTTTCATCTGGGTAGTGTGTCTTCTTGTCTTTACTGTCATCTTGAGCCTTGTTTTGGAGGGCAGAAGAATGCTTAGGTCATGTTTAGTTTTTATAGCCTCATTTAGCGAAAATGGATCCTTTGGGCCCCGTCTATGCCCATTGCCTAAATTTAAAGTTCCTTTTCTTGCAGGTGGCTTAATTTATATTTGTTGATGGCGCAACGAATGCAAATAACCACTCGGGTGACCTTTAGGACGCTGCCAGAACCAAACCAGTTATGTGAATGATTTGAATTCAGAAAAGCTTTTTGACATATTTTTAGCATTTCTACAAATACTCTTTTCTTGAGGAAAGGGTGTTTTTGGAAGTGTATAGGAAGCTCATCTATGGTAAATTGTCAGATATTTCAACACAATAGCACTAAGGTAACAGAAAGGCTGAGCAGAATTAGAGACCCCAGTCGATCACGCAAGGAATTTATGGGTTATCCATTTATCACATGCCTTCATATTCCTGGCAGGTGCACACCTATGCCTCAAATGCAAACATGACTGAAGTGAACAGGAAATTATAGAAGACAAAAATAAATCATTTTTTCATGATTTCAGATCTTTCTCTTCAAAATTGCCTTCAACTGAAATTAATGAGGAAGTCTGATCTGAGCCTATTTACCACAGAGTGGCTGTCTTTGGATTTCTTTGGATTGTTTATTTGATTTTGGTTTATTGAGATAGGATGTCACTATGCAGTGCAGAATGACCTCTAACTCAAGTCCCCCACCTCAGTCTTATGGCCTGAGGTTATAGGAAAGCATTTCAATTCTTTTGACTGAAATACCCACTGCAGATAGTTTTATTCATCAAGAAAAAGGTGTCTGTTGAAAATGTAGTACTGTTGACCATAGGGTTTGTCCAGTGGTTAAAGAACTTGCCATGACAGCAAAAGGAACAGAGTTCAAATCCCCAGAATCCACATAAATGCCAGTTACTTATCATGGCTTACCTCCAATTCCAACCTAGGAAAGCAGTAACAAGCAATCTTGGAACAAGTAGGCCAACTAGTCAAACCAACCGTATTGGTGAGCTGGATTTGGTTGAGAGACATTGCCTCAGTGAATAAGGTGGAGAGCGGTGGAGAAAGATGTTTGACATCAACTTCAGGCCTCCACACAAGTGTATGTATGCATGCTTGCACACACAGAACACACACACATTGTGCACACAAAACAGGCACATCAGATGCAAACACATGAGAAGATGAAGAGGAAAAAGTCTAACGATGAAAGAAATTCTTTGTGTACAAGCACATTTGAAATTATTCAACCCTCAAATCTTCTCTCAACTTCATCAATAATGTTCATTCCATTAATCTGTGTATTTGAACCATTAGGACTCCTTTCAGATATTAATATCTCTCAATTAAAAATCAGCTTGAGAAATAGGAAACTTTTCTCCTATATTGTCGGGGTGAAAATAACAAACTGAAGGTGACTCACACATGTTAGTCCTGGACAGTGCTGTTGAGAAGCAAGTGCTTGAAGCCTTTCTCCCCTGCTCCCTGCAGTGGACCATACATCCTCAGCCTTCACCAAGGGCCTGATGATAACATGAGGGTCCTCATCACTCATAGCAAGAACCCACCTCTCTAGATCCTGCATGGCCACTGGGGTTTTCTGGCTTCTGCCACTTCATCTTGGAGGCCAACCCTCCAACTTGTTTCAATGTGTTTGATTCTCTGGGAGTATTGCATCTTTACTCCAGGCTCAAGAGCTGGGAGCTTCAGGCTATTTTGGCAGAATAGAGTCTAAAACTCTGATCTTTAGGGTCAACCCTCGCTGGCTCTCAGTTCCAGCTCAGACCATCTCTGTGCATCCAGTGTGCTTGCTCTTCTGTGGGTCTCCTGAGTGTGGCCACTTCATAAAGTTACTAATTTTCAAAGTGATTCAAGCAATTTTACTGTGTTTATCAATATTCTGTAATATAGCAAGTATATTTTTAATTGTACAAAAACCCTACAATATCCTAGACTTTTAAGAAGATACTGTAACCATTTAATTAGAATATTGTTAGAACTAATGGGAATGTGGGATCTTTCTCTGATTTATTAGAATTATTTGTTTATTAAAAGGATTCTGCCATGATTTGTTGTTGATGAGAGGTAGGGATCTGTGAGTTGTCCAAGGTTAACAAAAAATAAGCAAACCTTCTCCTCCTCCTCCTCCTCCTCCTCCTCCTCCTTCTCCTCCTCCTCCTCTTCTTCTTCTTCCTTCTGACACTTCTTAGCAAATCAAACATAGGGGCAAGCACTCTACCACAGCAAGTTTTATCTGGTCTCTCATGGGACATAAATAGTTGGAAATACTCAGAAGTATGACAATAACGGTGACAAGAGGAGGAGGAGGAGGAGGAGGAGGAGGAGGAGGAGGCAGCTACTATAAAGGAAACAAAGATAAAGTCTCATATAATAACTAAAATAAACAGCTCTGAAACATAGTTCATAAACTACTGATTCAATTGGACCTGGAATAAATTGGAACTCCTAAAATTTCTGTCCTGCACAGTAAAGTATAAAAAGGAAAGAAAATACATGTAATCTAGAAGAAAAAAATCACAAAATTGGCAGGATGTAGGAAGTCACAAGGGATCTGGCAAACACACTTAAGGATTCTAAGTCAGCCTAGCAATGCTGAATGACAGAATTAACAAGCAGAAATCAATTTGATTTCTATATGTTAGCATTGAATATTTAGAAACAAGTAGAAACTAACAATAATGGTTACAATTAAAATAAACATCGAAAAATTCAAGGGTAATGTAAGAAAATATACATGCAACCATAGTGCTAAAATTCTACCAAAAGTATTGCTGAAATAACTAAAAGAAACCATAAGAAAATGGAGTCATATACCCTGTTCAGAGATGGGACAGTGAGGCAGTAAACTCTCCTCTAATTGATCTGTAGGTTAAACGTATATCTGTTAAATAAGCATCATTATAGGCATGGGTAACTCATTTCTAAATTACACAGAAATGAACAGCAAGTAGAAGCGTGAAAATAATGGGGAAAGTGTGGATGATTGTGGAAGAAACTGGAAAGTGTGGATGATGGTGGAAGAAGCACATCTTCCAAGCCTTGACTTCTGCATCCCTGTAGTGTGCTGCTATAATCACCATTCTCCTGTACTGACCCAGGGTAGGGCATTTACTTGCTATGCAGAGACTCCAGAAGCAAAATGGTACACACAGAGCCAACTGATGCTTTGCAAAGATGAAAAGCCAGTTCAAGGAAAGAAACAGAAAGTTGGCAAAAACGAACAAACAAATCTCCAAGATCTAAATCCTAGATCTTATGCTTGTATGCAGACATTAGCTTCAAGGGAAGCATAGATACAGATGTAATATGCAAAATATAAAAGTTCTGGAAGGAAAAACAAGAGAAAATCTTGGTGATCTGGGGCTAGACAATCTGTAGTCACAGCTTGAAAACCCAGGGGAGAGAGTCACTTAGCAGCAGCAGACCCTTCACGTGTGAAACTGAGTGGTTAATGTGTGTGTGTGTGTGTGTGTGTGTGTGGCTATTTAGTCATTTAGATGATCAAGATTTTTAATTACTTGATAAGATTTTGCTTGTTAACTCAGTTGCAAAACCGTGAAGTCTCTTTTAAAATGAATAAATTTAGAAATCTTTTTGTATGTGTTTGTGTATTTGAAGGTATTGAATTATGTTTGAATTATGTCTACAAAAAAGGGATAAATATTTCTGAGACACCTCTACTAAGTGAGGATTGAAATCCATTTATAAAAATAGTATAGCCAGGCCAGTTTGGTGGCACAAACTTTTAATTCCAGTACTCGGGAGGCAGGTGTACCTCTGTGAGTTTAAGGTCAGTCTGGTTTATATAGTAAATGTCAGGTCGGACATGACTACATAGTGATATTCTATCTCTAAAAATTAATAAAAAATATCAAAATAGCATAACAAGTGTAAGCTACTCTTAAATGGCCAAGAAAAAAAGTAAAATTTTGCTTGGAATTTTACAGACTATCTATTGAACACTGACTTTTAGTAATTTAAATGGATGTCTCATGGCAATGAAATTCAGTTGACTAGAAAAGCCAAGTAGCTGGGCCAACCTAAACACACACAGGATGTTGAAAGGGAGCCACCAGGAAAGAATCAATAATTTACCTTCAAAAATGAGAACTGGAAAAATATCCTTCAAATTCTATCTGTAAAATGTAGTCTTATCTTCCTTGTGGAAAAAATTATTCAAATTGAATTACTACACCTGAGTGGTGAGCCAGGTATGAGGATGCATGCCTGTAAACCTAGCAGGCAGGGTGCTGAGGCAAGTCCGGGGGTACAGGGCCACTCTGGGTTCGTAATAAGGACTAATGTTGGAAACAAACAAAAAGGAAGGGAAGAGGTGACTACAAGCTATACTGAATAAATAAAGTAATATAACATTTTCTTCTTCTGGATCAAACCAAGATAGAGACGATAACAGAGAGGTGGGGGAGTTTGTGTGACTTTCTTCCCCAGCAGTGAAAAGCAAAGACCCCAGAGAGAAATACATTCCCTGTTTGGATATTGCAACATTATACAGTAAATTCGGAATTGGTTAAAGTTGGTCCAAGTCTCAGCCTCTCCAGGGAAAGGACACCTATCTTCTCCGATCCACAATTTTCTCCTGTTTGAATGGGAATAATAACCCCAGCTTTGCCCGTGTCACCGAATTTTTATGACGATCAAAGAGATAATAAATGTGAATTTTGAAAATTGTAGATCAGTATATACATAAGGTGTTATTAGCATATTTAACAGATGCAAATGATGGTGTATTAATTCAATTTGAATACATTTTCCATGAGAAAGACAAGACTACATTTTACGGGAACATTAGGTCTATTTGTTCTTGGAATTCCCTCTTCTCAGTCAAGTCAAAAATTATGTTGTTGTTGTTGTTGTTTTTAATTCTGTTTAAATGTATTCTCATTCATCCAATAGCCTCTGTTCTAAAGTATTTAAAATTCCGAGATAAGATATAACTCACGTATTAAATTTTATAACCTCCCCAAGATCTCACCCCCAAAGTAAGTGTGAGTTACAGGCTACATGCAGAGAGTGTGGAAATATTTGTATTAATAGGTCAATATGAGCTGTAGGCAAGGGTAGCAATTTTAACTCTGATTTTAAATTTTCCAAGAAATAATTATATGTTCACAAAAAGTTGAAAACGTGATCAAGGCTCCATCACTATTGTCCCTGCATCCTTACTACATCATCAGATCCAAGACTTTGTTGGGTGTACTGGTTTGTGGCTGTAGTGCCAACTACCCAGGACATTTGCACGTAGTCATGTTTATGCATGTGCGTGTCGATACCAGAGGTCAGCCTCAGTGTCCTTCCGTAGGTGCTTTGAGTTTTTAGACAGCGTCTCTTAGGCCTGAAACTCATCAAGTGTACTGCCTGGCTGGCCTCAGGCACCCTTTGGTCTCTACCCACATAGCTGTGAGATTATTGGGGTTCTGCCCAGGTGTTTGCCTGGGATCCTTGTGGTTGTGTACAAAGGTCCAGCCAGCTTCTCAGACTCCACTCAAGAGGTTTGAACAAAGAAGAAAATCTAGTTAAAGCACATGCTCTCTTTGAATTGGTCACACTGAACAGAATCCTAGTGAGATCACCGTCAATCTACCTATCATTTGTCCAACATTCACAAACTTTGCTCATCCTGTGGGGTTGAGTGGTCAGGAGCCACACATGGCTGCAGATGCTATTGCTGAATCATGAAGTATGAGAGCCGTTCTAATCCCAGAGCCCAGCACTGGGGAGAAAATCCAGACTTTACCCTCCATAGTAAGTATGATACAATACCCATCTTCCAAAGAATATTTTCCGTTCATTATCAGTGAGGAGGTGATTTCCTTAGAACCTCAGCCAGGGCTCTGGCAGGAGCTTGGTTCGAACTAAGTCCAATGATTTAATCAGAAACAACACAGACAAAGCAGAAACTCTTTGCATATCCTGGTATAATAAGCAATAGTTTAATTGTATGTAGAATTTTTTGTGTATATGAACCAAGTCACTTCCTTATATAAGAAGTAACTCCAAAGGTTCCTGGTTTCTTTTAATTCTTTCTCCACAACAGTGACACACACACACACACACACACACACACACACAGAGAGAGAGAGAGAGAGAGAGAGAGAGAGAGAGAGAGAGAGAGAGAGAGAACTCCTTTATGTCTTTGATGCAGACTCAGACTCTGTGATCTTTATATTTGACCTTGTTTATGTTTTTCCAGAACTCGTGTGCAGCAGCGCTGATGCAGTCAATAATATAATCCAATCATCAATAAGCTACAAACTCCTTGTTTATTAATACACGATTAAAATGTATATGATAAGAAGATATTGACTGCAGCTAACTGTATGGATGACAGCAGCAATTAAGGCCAGGTTCTTGATCACCTTGTGTGCTTGTGTGCCGGGCACCTCAGGAGTGTCTGTGGTCTGTGTAAAGTCATGCAGCTGCAGCCTTTCCTTTGGGTTTTCAAAGTTTAATTTACTTATTATTAGGTGTGTGTGTGTGTGTGTGTGTATGTGTGTTTGTGTTTGTATGTGTGGTATATATGTGTATGTTTGTGATACGTATGTGGTGTGTGGATGTGTGTGGTGTGGATGTGGATGTGTGTGTAGGGTGTGTGTGGTGTGGGTGTGGGTGTGCATGTGTATGTGTGTGACACTCATGGAGGTCAGGGGACAACTTGCTGAAGTCAGTCCGTCACATGGACTCTAGGGGAATGGAAGCCAGGCTGCCTGGCGGGCTTACTCAGAATGTCCTTTACCAACTGTGTCCTATCGCCTTCCTTCTTGTTTTCTATTTTAAAAAATTAAAGTCAATTACTGAGATTTGCTAAGTTTTATTTTTTGTCAGTTTTTATTTTAGACACGGCTTTACTTTTCATTTATTTATATACATTTTTAAAAACACAGTATTGAGATGCAGACCCAGCAGGCCACAGACTCTCAATTCTCCTGCCTCAGTGCTCTATAAGTGCTAGGATTACAAACAGTCTCATTACAGCTGGGCTTTGGGTTCACTTGTGAAGCTTTAAAACCTGACAGTTATCTGAACAGACACCATGGCCGTGTCTGTACTCAAGGTTTTGATGATACACAAACAGAAGATAAAATCTTGTCAATAAAGAATCATGTTGTCCAATGAATAGAATTCTCCAAACTTATAGTCTTACTCAGTGTTCTATTGCTGTGAAGAGACACCATGGCCACCTCAAGTCTTATAGAAGACAGCATTTAATTAGGGCTGGCTTACAGTTTCGAAGGTTTAATCCATTATCATCATGGGGTGGGGGATGGGACACAGTGGCACACAGGCAGATACTGGTGCTGGAGAAGTAGCTGAAAGTTCTACAACAGGATCCATCCGCAGGCAGCAGCATGCCCAGATTTAATAAATGCTTTCGGCTTTTTGTTTTTAATGGTAGTGGGAAATGGAATCGTGGTCCTTGTGAGTGTTTGAAAGTGCTCCACTACTGAGAGCTACGTCTCAGGACTGGATTTGGCTTTCCTTCTCTTGTTGACAGTTTCCTTATAGGATCCAAGTTTTTGGTCTGCCCTGAAACTTGCTGTGTAACCCTGGTTGGACTCAGCCTTTGGTGACTTTCTGCCTCTACGTGGGCGCTGGGCTTACAAGGCATGCCATGCCTACCATGTCTTTCCTTTCCAGGAGCATCTTTACCAGATTCCAGATTGGAAGCTGCTACCTTGTGTTCTTTTCTCAGCATCGTGACTTTCTTGCTGTCTTTCACTGTTATTGTTTTGTTTGTTTTGTTTTTGAACAGATATTGAATGTAACTTTTCTCCTTGCTTTTCTGGAGTTACAAACTAATTATTTTTCTGGCTTTCTACAATCTTTTCTTGATTTTTGGTTTCCTCGTTTGGACAAGGCCTGAGTGGGGACATTTATCCTGCTTGAGTTCTTTGAGCTTCCTGAATCTGTTGTTTGGTGTCTGGTGTTAATCTGGAGAAATGTCCAGACATCGTTTTGTCTACTTTTCAGTCCATCTCTTCCTCCTTTTTTCCGGTGTCCTCAGATGGGCGTGATGTCCTTTCCTGGTTGCCTCACGGGCTGCTCTTTCTTCCTTTCTAGTCTTGTTTAATTGGCTTTGTAGTTTTAGAAATTTCTATTAAGCTACGCTCAAGCTTGGAATAGCTTTCTGCAGCTGAGCTCTGGGCGCATGCGTCCAACAAAGGCTGCTATTCTCTCAGGCTTCTCTCTTTAAACTTCTTGTCTTCCATCCATGACATTTCCACGTCTCTGCCGGTACAATTTGTGTGTTCTGGCACGTTGTCTACTTTTTCCTTTGAAATTCTTAGTATATTAAGCTAACTAAGCATATTTCTTAAAAATGTCTAATCTGGAGCTGGAGTTATAGCTTAGGTAAAGTATTTGCCTGCCTTGCACAACGTCCTCAGTTCAATTCCCGGCGCTGAGAACACAAACACTAACCAACAGGCAGGCACATTCCTGGTCTGGCAGTGTCAGCATGCTGACAGACACGAGATTGTTTCTGATGTTTATTTACCCTCTTCATACCCTTGTGACATACCTTGTGGAGATTTTATTGAAAGACACACGTGACACATTGCATGAAAGAAACCAAAGGCGTGGGGGTCAGGGGGTGTCTAGTAGTTAGCTGTAACTGGTCATCAGGAATATTCTAAAGTTACGAACAAGGTGTCAGCCTTTTGCAGAGCTTGTGTTCCTAGGCAGGGATTCTCAGGCAAGACCATGGTGAGGAAATTGGATAGTTCCCTTTCCTGCTAGTGGGAGGCTTGAGGGAGCTGAGTTGGTTGAGAGGTTTTAATACAAGCATGAGACTCTGAAAAAAGTTTCTCCCACAGCATGACTTCATAAGAAAAAACCCAGAAGGCTGTGGATGGCTGAGTGATTCCCCTTTCTTATTCTCCTTAGAAGCATAGTTCCTGCCAGGTCACTGTGAGTCTGTCAGAGTTCCAGACAGTGAGTGGGTTCCTGTGAGATCTGGCCACCCTGAGCTGCCAGCATTTCTCAGTTGTACTTCATGTTTTCTCAAGGGGGACCTATTCTCTTTTTATCTCAAAGACAAAGGAGGCTACGGAGATGCTAAGTGGGAAAAATGTTTGCCTTGTAGGGATAACGACCTGAGTGTGGATCCTCAGAACCCAGGCGAAAGGCAGATGCAGCATGCACTAACCCCCAACACTGCTACAACAGAATGGGAGGTGAAGACAGGAGGAACCCAGGAGTTTATGAGCCAGAGAGCCTAGATTATGCCAAGGTGAACAGAATGAGAGAGAGAGACCCTGCCTCAGATAAGCTGGATGGCGAGGAGCAACATCTGAGTTTTGATTTTTGACTTCTGCAGGCAGACTGTGGCAATTTGGCAATTGTGCATCTCCCCCCCCAACACACACACAGAAGACAGGAAGGGAAGAAGAGAGGGGATGAGAGAATAGAGAGACAGAGGGAGAGAGGATATATATATATATATATATATATATATATATATATATATATAGAGAGAGAGAGAGAGAGAGAGAGAGAGAGCAAGCAAGGCAATGTTTCTTATAGGTAACAGTTTTAAATACTAGAAACAATCACGGGATCTTGCTCGTGCCATAACTCTCCCAGCATGCCCCAGTCGGGTATTCTTTGCTCTTTGCCGCAGCTTATTGGTAAATCTTGCTACAGAGACTCCATTTGAGTGGTGGAGCACTGCTCAGTCTGTGTTAGACTTCATTTCAGTCCATGATCCCTTGACCCTGTCATGGTGGGCCTGACTAAGACAGGACACAGATGGAGCAGAGCCACTCACCTCTGAGATGCTTCCTTCAAGCCCCACCCCTGGTGACCCAACTCTCCAGCAAGGCCCTGCCTCTTCCATCAACAGGCTTACAGATTGATAGATTAATGCACTGATAAGGTCTACACCCTCGGGATCCAGTGGCCTTTCAGTTTGTGCCACCATCAGGGAGCCAAGTTTTCTGAAAGGCATGAGCCTTTTGGAAGGATGCTTCACAGTGAACACATGATACCCTCTATTTCACACTTAATGCTACAAGTAATACAAGCAGTTTGAAAGCGACATAGTTTTATTTAGGTGTGTAGGTTTCCCTTCACACTTGCATGACCCTTACATTTCCTCTGACACACAGCTGTCCAGGGCTGACTTAATTTAGAGGTGTCTTGTATGGCTTTGGGGTAGGTACAACTGACCACAGATCAGATCCGGGCCTTGTTATAATTTAAACAGTTAAGTTAGCCTCAGCCAACAGGCATTCTCATCATCATCATCATCATCATCATCATCATCATCATAACTAAGAACAACAATAATGTTGACATACTTCCCCACTATATAAATTAAGCAACTTCTTTTGTGTATGTCCACATTATAGTTACATTTTATGGATGTGTGTGGAATACATAAGTATACCTTTTGTGTGTGCTTGCACATTTGCAAACACATGCCAGAGGTCAGTGTGAGGTGGCCCCCTATCACTTTCTGACTTAGTCTTTGAGTCTCTCACTAACCCTGAAGCTCATTGACTGGCTACACTGACTATGCAAGAAATCCAGTGACTCCTCAGACCTGGGGTTAGAGGTATACTGCTGTACCCAGCTTTTTTTATGTTTGCCAGAGATTGAACTTGTTTCCTCATGGTTTGCTTAGAGTAGCTCCCAATCCTCTCTCTCTCTCTATCTATCTATCTATAGATAGATAGATAGATAGATAGATAGATAGTAAATATAATATATTTACTATCTATATATAATTATTGTATATGTGATAATTGGTAAACATATATAATTAGTAAGTATATAATATATATTTAGTAAATATATGTAATTAGTAAATACAATATATTTACTATCTATACATATACACCTACATGTACATGTACATATTTATTAGCTTAGGGTTCCAGAGAGCTAGATGTCAATAAGGGTGGGAAAGGTTTGGCAGCAGGGTCAGGAAACTATAAGATCACATCTTAACTGTACACAGGAAGCAGAAAAAGAAAAGAGACACCCTGTTCCAGTTGATTTTGAAGTTGAAATGTTGTTGTTTCCCAGATAACTGCTGCTTGGGAAGAGTGAAGCCGGGTAGGATTCAGTGAAACACTGAAGAGCTTTGCAAACTTCTGGGGAGGTCAAACCAGTGAACCGGCAGTATTTGTAAACATCTGGAAATGACGTAAAAATAGATTATCATTTAGACTCATGCATATTTATGTGTAACCGCGCATGAGAGTTTGTACAGTATTGCGTGTCTTAGAAATACTTGGGTCTTCTGTGTGTCTTGGGTACTTCTGTGTGTCTTAGAAAAGGGAGACAGCAGTATCTCAGTCGTTGTTGTCTTGTTTCTCCTTCTATATGGCTTTCTTGTAACTTGAAGAGCAATATTGACAGCAGCATAAGTTTTGTAAAAAGGAAAAGCTGAAATTGTCCTCACCAGCCAGCCTAATCCCTGAGAGGATTCCTTCTTCTAAGATTTCTGATTGGTTTATGTGGTGGTTTGAACATGCTTGGCCCAGGGAATGGCACTATTAGAAGGCATGGCCTTGTTAGAAGTTTGTGAGCCAGTCCCAATTAAATGTTATTCTTTATAAGAGCTGCCACAGTCATGATATCTCTTCATGACAATGGAAATCCTAAGACAATTTTTAATGCCCTTAAGCTCTGGTGGAAACAACTGAGTATAATTCAAGTTGTTCTCTGAAAATTCCATGATTTCCCTTTGAAAGGAATAATAATAAAATTATTATTATTATATAGTAATAATAACTTGTTATAATAATAAAATTCTATGATCATTGCCCTTGAATAGAAATTAAAAGGTTTTTAAAATATACTTACGTTGATATTCCTGATTTAGGTGTTTGTGTGCATTTAGTTGCCCAAAATTCAAATTCAAATGTTTTCTTTCTTTCTTTCTTTCTTTCTTTCTTTCTTTCTTTCTTTCTTTCTTTCTTCTTTTCTTTTCTTCCTTCCTTTCTTTCTTTCTTTCTTTCTTTCTTTCTTTCTTTCTCTCATGAAAAATAAAACCAGTTTTTACAGCACATCCCTGTATCCCAGCCCTTGAGAGGTAGAAGCAGGAGATTCAGTAGTTCAGGGCCAGCCTCCCCTATGGATCAAATTTGGGGCTAGCCTGGGCTGAATGAGGCTCTACCTTTAAATTTAAAAAAAGAAAAAAAGAAAGAAAGAAAAGAAGAAAGAAAGAAAGAAGGAAAGAAAGAGGGAAGTAATGAGGAAAGGAAGGAAGATAGGAAGGAAAGAAGGAAGGAAGAAAGAAAGAAAGAAAGAAAAGAAAGAAAGGAAAAGTAGAGAAGAGAAAAGAAAGGCAGACAACCCCAAATGATTGAATAGCATCAGACAAATTAAGAGCCTAGTTCATTCTGGTTTTCATTTTACAGTTTGGATCTTGTTATGAAGGAGAAGAGTCATGTAAAATACAGATCGACTGAACAATAGTCCCAGCACTCGATCAGTGTGTGTGAAAAAGCCATCTTCTAGAATGCTTACCTTACTTCCGGGCAAGGTCCAGGCTATGGAGATCCAATATGACACACCTACCAAGCATGCAGTGAAGACTGTGACTTGAAGGAGAATTCATGCCATGAAATGTTTCTCTGCAGCGCTGTTCACTCGGTAGGGTTACTTGTATTTCCTTCTTAAATTTTATTTTATAATTTTGAAGGCATAATCTCATGTGGCCCAGACTAGCTTCAATCAAAGGCAAGTATAGTGCTAACATTCTTTTTCTGATTTTAGACTTGGACTACCAGGCCTCTATCTCTAGATAACTCTTTTATTATATCTGGTGGACTCTTAATCCATTATCTTAGTTGAGAAAAATAACCAGGGAGGTAAGTTATTTTGAATCTTCAAAGACCAAAAATCCTCCAAAGAAACAAGTCGTTATGAGCCAATGAGGTTCAGTAGGTCTCTTTAAAGGGTTTCTTGCAAGCCACTTACCCACTTCCCTTAGGACAGAGCGGGCTGGGGGCGGGGAAGGATAAATGCTCAGAGGAACTGGTGTTCTTAATACTATGCAGCTGCTAATGCATATGCATGTGTCATGCAAATGTCCCCAGCAGAAACACATTCTTTAGTTTAAACCTGCAACTGTTCAGCAATAAAAAAAAAAAAAAACCTTTCCAAATCAAACTGCTGACTCTTTTTTTTTCCTCCTCTATCCTTATCAAAACACCCAGCATACATCTTACCAGACCGAGCAAATCAAAAGAAAAAGCAGCTGCAGTTACCCATGGCTTGTTCCCTTAGATATCAGGTGTATGCTGTAATTCTACAGATCAATTGATGAGCTGAAGTTAGTAACTGGAATCCCCAGAAATTCCAAGTAAGGCTGTTTGGGCGGTGTTTGCGATAACTTTCCAGAGGCCTTTTCTTTGTAAAGGGACATTGTAATTTACCAGCAGACTGGGTTTTATCCGAGTCTAAAGATGGGCTTCCCTTACACCTTTATCTGAATATCCTAAGACCTGGTAGAACAAACCCAGGAACACTGGGGTCTACAACAGTCCTTTCTGGGTTATCTTTTCTATGATTTTTCTAAGAGAAAAAAAAATCCAGATTAATGAAGAGTGAGAGGTGGAAGGAAGGAAAGAGAGAAGGAGGGGGAGGGG